>NC_066364.1:19492108-19847108 GCF_013377495.2 Cygnus atratus | reverse complement strand
ACAAAAGTCACATAATATTTTCAAGCATTGTTCAAAAATAAAGCATTTTTGCAACCAATTCTTGCTATGAAACAATATGCACACAAAATGTATTTCTTAAATCCCATAAAATCCTCCAACATGAGGCAAAATGATAGTGTTTAAAAAGTGGCTGCAGACTGCAACATTGTCATTCAAAGCTGTTTTTCTTTTTTGTCCATTTCAGTTCAAAATACTAAAACATTTAATCACTAAAGCATTAAAAAGAATTTACACTCTATTTATTTTGATCAGCTTACCTCTTCAGAAATATATATACCCCAAAAATGTGCATACATTAGCAGCTATAAACATTACATGGCATATCACACTATGTCAGCTTATATGAAAACGTACAAAATGTGAATGTATTCAAAAAACTATTCTGCAGTTACTATCTTTAAAGCAAGACATAAAATCATTATGAAGTCTTGTAAGCATAACACTGTTTCAAACAGAAATAAATATATAACACTTTCTGGTAAATTACAGCAGCAAAAAACAAGAGGCATCCTTTTTTTAAGCAAGACTTTCACCACTATAGCAGCTGTTCAGACCTGAATTCCTCTCACAGCCTGCTTTATATTTTCCAGTAGGGCTTTATTTTCTGGACTCTGATAACGATCTTGATTTGTATACATGTCCGTCAAAGTGGTCACGTAAGCATCAAAATTTTGTTCATTGATTGGTTCCTACGAGATATTAAATAGTAGTTCATATACAACTTTTATTTTCTTAACCGTATATTCATTTAAGCATAACATATTATCAAGGCATATCGCCACCACTTTTTATAATATTTAAAATGCCTATTTAGTTCTTACTTAATTTTACAGGATACACTGGAACAGGCCCTCCATGTCTTTGTTAGCAGTTAAATGTATCTTTATGGTTTCAGTGTTGTTACCACAAACATCCAACTGGTTGATATAAACATAAAAAAGACATCTATTGTATGAAGTGAACTGAAGATCGCCAAATTCCTTAACTTGTGCTCTCAATCACTTACCATATGTGGCAGCTGGATATTAGCTAGACTATGAATTAAAGACTGGCTTAAATTGGCCAATTCATGAAGAAGAGACTCATTTTGCTGTTCAATTACTTTGTTCTCCTCTTCTATCGTCTTCAGGTTGCTCTCCATTGTGGTAATCTAAAATGGACAAATTTGTGTACAATGTAATATAAGGCAAGCTGTTATTAAGCATGTGCTCATCAAAGGGAGTGATAACAGATATACCAGAGAAAGGAGAGAAAAATTTTAAGATTATTCATTGAAACTAAAAATGGCTTGCTTGAGTCTACAATTCTTATAATTGTAAAAGGTTTTTAGTTCCAACTGTAAGTTGTTTAATGGCTTGTCTTTTTAATATTGGCAATAATGAATGGACTTGGATTTAGTTCCACTGTTTTAGAGCTTTTTTTTTTTTTTTTTTTTTTAATTGAAAGACATTACAAAGGACCTTAGTTCTGCACATTCCTCCATGTGGTTTAACACTTCCACTCCTAGCAGCCTACCATGCTCCTAGTCAATGGGACATTCTGCAGTAAGTCATTTATTTCCTATATTTTTTGCAACACATATATTGCTAGTTAAACATGCACTCCTTGCTGCCAGCGTTCAGCTCTTTGTAATTATATTTTGATTCTCTGCAAATTCATAGGGTTGCTTTTGAAAGCTGAACAATGCACAATATTTCAATGTATATAAAAATTCTGAATGTGTTTTAATAAATACAACTTGCAAAACTGAAGAAAATTTGCACACAGTGAAGTGAGTGGATTTTTGGAGCACGTCCACTTGTATAGTTGAATACAACTGAGAGTATGTGCTGCTGGTGTTCCCAGGTGACCATCCACAAAATATCTCCAGTCTTGTGTGGTGCTGGGCTTGAGCATTGCAGAGGCAACTTACCAAGTGCATGCAGAGCAGTACTAAGAAAGCTATAAGGATTTCAGATGAGCATTGGATTATGTTCAACCCATCAAGAGCACATGAAGAGCTCACTCGTACCTGTTAACACTTTAGAGATTTGTCCTTACTTTCCACACTGGATGACAACTGTTAACAGTTATTACAAACTATGCAGTGTGTGCTTGTGTGTGTAGGTTAAAATAAGCATTGACAAGAGGGCAGAAAAAGAAGACAGAGAAGTGGAAAAAATGCTAAAGAACACAAGGTTTTAAATTCCCAAAATAAGCTTAATCCATTTCTACTTTGGCATAGAGAGCAAACAGTGGAAAGAATCAATAGAATTTAAACACTGAGTTAAAGTTTGTGTTTGTGCAGTAGTAGCAGGCAGAAGGGGAAAAGGTTATGTGAATATTAACTTGACCAGGTTCACTAAATTTTGGCAATTTCTGTCATAATCCTGTCATAATCAGGTTGTTAGATGCCTCGAGTTTTATTGTAGATCCAGAGTTTTACTCTGCTTATGGAAATATAACACATTGATTGATAGACATAACTTTGACAAGAGATGTGGCAACATAATCTTTAAGTAGCTCTGACTTTGACTACAGTTGTATATATAGCAATTAATCCAACCTGTCAGTACTGCAGGGGCTTGATCTGTCATAATTAATTGATGTTGAGTTATTTCTACAACATATTATAGTAGACAAAATACTTTTCTTCAGCTTTGGAACTGGAAACACATTCTCCTCTCTTATTTTGCTTTCAGCTTGTGCATGTTAGAGAGCAACTCTGTATGCAGACACAAAGCATCATTCATAGGTGCTTGTTAGTCAGTTGTGCTCTGATATTTACCCTAAAAACTGTTTTTTATATTACAAACCAACACGAAGAGCTTGAGGTCAATGAAGGCCCATTTAAGTATGACATGGTGCTGCTGTCTCATGATAATTTAAGCAGCTAGAAAATCTATAAAAAATTATACTTGAGCACTGCCACCTGAATAGATTTTTTTTTCCATTGGGTTGTGTCATGTCACATGCTGACTATCTGAAAATTATTTGCAGATTTTTCTTCCCCCCCCCCAAAAAAAAATAAAAAAATTATGTGTTTCTACCCCTCTCACACTTTCAGACTGGAATGTTAAATTTAAAAAAATAAAAATAAAAATACTAGAAGATATTAATTTAAAAATGCCTTTTTCCAAGTCTTATCAAAAGGGCAGCTGAGAAGAGGAGAGTGTTATGAATGTCCCAACTGAGAAAAAGTCTGCAGCATGACTTCTCACTGTATTTAATATAAAAAAAATTCTATATGGAAGGGAAGTCCCAGGTGTAGGAAAAACTTTCACTGGCATTTACAATCATATGGGATGAAAATACATATGAAATGTAACTTTTGCTAGTTCTGGTGTTCACAGAGTTACCACTATTTTCCCATTGTGTATTTCCCACCTGTGAAGTTTTATTAAAATACAGGCTGTACAATGTTTTGTTCTTTTTCTTTTTTTTAAAAAAAAAGGTTTATCAGTAAACATTTTATTATACTTATTATAATTTTACTGTTGGAAAAAGAGGGAACTGTTGACTAATCTTCTTAACAGATTGATAACAACTATGATATAACTATGTGTTGGAAATGTAAATTTCTTATCTTAGGAGAGTGCAGTAATTCAAAACTGAAGCCTCTGAATTTTTGTGAAGTTTGACTCAGCTGGGATTTTCTGATGGGCATCAGTAGCTACTTGGGTTAGAACTGGTAAGTATTAGACCAGACTGCCCAGGGTGGCTGGGGAGTCTCTGATGTTGTAGGCAGTAATGAACAGGCAGACAAGCCTCTGCCAGAACTGGCTTAGGAAGAGCTACAGAGCAGTGAGGGAAGAAGACAGGTGGATAAAATAACCTTGCAAGGTCTCCTATAGCTCTATTTTCCAGAATTCTAATTATTTTAATGACAGTATGTTTCATTGCCAATCATTTTACCCTTTTCCTTAATCTGTTGCACCAAGGTGTGAAAAACATCCTTTGAACTTGATCAAAGTTCAAGTAAAATCATCAGTTGAGGGTTTTTTGTTTTTGTTTTGTTTTTACAACACTATGCAGTGCACCCAGGTAAGGCCTTATCTGATTTCCTAAGAGTATGCAAAGTCTGAGGTGTGAAAGCTGGAATTGAGATTACAGAAGTACAGTTTCTGTACTTATTTCAGGTCAAAACTTGATGTGAAACTACTAGCTAAATCTATTAAAATTAATGCATATTTCATGTCTGTGATAGTGTTTTCACGGCTTTATTTTTTTTTTAATTTATATGGACACAAAACAAAAATGCAGAAAGTTATTGAAACTGGAGCATTTACTTCAAATACATTTTAAGTTAGCCAAACTGCTTCAAGTTTTTTAAAATCTCAGCCAAATCAATCTATGTGAATAGCACCTAAAGCACAGCATTAAGCAAAATAAAACAAATGGCAGCTTCCAAGCTGCCAGCTTCAAAACTTGGGACCAAATCCTACCAATATTATATATATTGTTTTCTGCTACTGACTAGTCTTCTTGCTTTACATTCTTGCAGATTTTGTCCTCATTACCCTACAGTTATACTTGTTCATATCAGAAAAATGTGTGAAACACAAATCAAGTGTTATATAAAGTGCAATATAAATTTGGCTAACACTTAGAAGTCAAAGAAACATAGGCTGAAAGGGACATATCCTGCCCCTGTTTATGAGTATACAAGAGGATGAGGACAATGGACATGGGACTCTTCTCTGCAAGCAGTACACAAAGAAGTAGCATGGAAGAGTCATCTCTGTTTCTATCAGTATCAATGGGCGTTCAATGACTACGATCATGGGACTAAAGACTGATAAACAGTGAGAACTGTGGCAAAGCTTACTGTTACTGTCTGTATTCAAATCATGTGTAGACAACAGCACCAGACACTAAGTTGGACAATGGAAAATGTCAGGGAAGGAATTCAATTAGTTTCCTTCTTTTTCCTTTTCCATTCACTGTTAGGACTGGTGAAAAAGGAGAATAAAATGAGGTTTTAGATAGTCTAATGTTAGCTTTTCCTTGTTTTCAATAGATTTATGGGGAACCTAAAAGGATTTAAGCTGGATCTGTGAAACCACTTTTGCTGCCAAGGGCTGTACTTAGTGTACTAAACAATGAAGTGAAACAGGTATTCACTTCCCCATCTAAATTTCCTTTGTAACACAAACCTGACAAAAGCTATATTATTCATCTGGGCTCCTTTGTCTTGCAACTTATGTTAATGAACATAATCTAACCTAACATTTTAACTGCTATTAGAAATCACAGGATCACAGAATTGTAGGGGTTGGAAGGAACCTCAAGAGATCATCGGATCCAACCCCCAAATGTGTATACAGCTTTACCAAGGGGAAATACAATGCTGAACTGGCCACTGTTTTAGACAGTATAATTTGCTAAGGCTTTTTTTCCTTTTTCCATGGTTGTAACTGATGAGAAAATTGCATAATGGATATTGTTTACTGATTTTATAAATCGCTCACATATAAATATGTGAGGAATATGAAAGGCTACAATATATTTCCCATATTTCTTTTAATCATTTTTTTTTAGAAAAAGCATCTGAATTTAGGGCTTCATAAAACTGTTACCTGAGTTCTGAGTTTAATCATATCAGCTTCCATCTGGGAGTTGGATTCATTTAGTTCCTTGATTTCTTCATCTAACTGTTTAATTTCTTCATCATTTTCTATACCTATGTGATATAAGAATAAAAGGGGTGTTAAAATAACTAAGCTTTAAATCGTAGTTCAGCAAATTAATTATTTCCATATTTGAAATTAAATTTATTTCAAGTCATAGTACAAAAGAAAAAAATATATAAATAAAGCATTCTTCAACCTTGTGTTCTGAAGTTAAAACAATGTGCTTTCCCATTACTTTTAAAAATTGCAATAATTTTCCACATAGAGTGATGAAAATGACCAGAGAATCAATGACACCCTTTCTCTTTTTGTATTTTGATTTTAACTTTGAATTAAAAGAAAGGTACCCGTAGCAACAAATTCTGCTGCACTGTCATATGTAACTTATTTGAAGGATTATGTCCATTTATAGATCTTCTGAAGGAAAAGAAAATATCTTAACATGTTCTCTTCATATGACAGTGTTTTCAAAATTATTTGTAACTAATTTAGAAGATTTTTTTTTTCCATAACACTGTGAGATTTTGTTGATGCATTAGGATATTGTGATTTGTCTGTTGGTTTTAATAATTTAATATCATTTTAATAATTTTTGAATCCTGCAACAACGTACGACCACCTATCCACCTTGGTGAATGAGATATGAACTGGAAAATTACAATCATATATTCTATTTAGAAATATTTTAGTGTTTTAGATCTATATAAGCACAACAAACCTGTCTGTCCCACTCCACTGTTGGCTCAGATTTCCACAGCATAAAGCCCAGTTTCAATTCTACTGACAGTGAATTCAGTGTTTTTACTACAAAGATTTACACAAACAGGAAAAAGCCCATACAGTAGTGATAACTTTAGCTTACAAAGAAGTAATATTTAAAAAGGTAATGATTAAAAATTTACCATTACTGGCCCGCTGCTTTATTGTTAACATTTGTTCTCCAGACAGCTTTGCTTTCTTCATTGCTGAAGTAGCTCTGGGGCATCCTGATAAACTGTGAACAGTAAAGAGCCTGTTAATTTTGATAGGTCATTGAAAATATATCTGTAATCCAAAACTGTAATAAAAACAGTATTAGAGGCAGTTTATTGTCACTGCCCAGCACTGAAAGAGTGTGTTAGTCAGAAAAAAAAAAAAGAAAAAAAAAAAGAAAAAAAAAGAAAAAAAAAGAAAAAAAAAAGACTTACCAGTAGTGATTTCATGGTTTTATTCTTCCATCCAAATTCTTTTTGTATAGACAGCTAATATAAAAGTCAGATATATCTTGTAAAAGTATAAACTAGGGAACAACAGTCCTATTTTCTAAAGATGCAATGCTCTTATTAAAAAGATGTATTTTAAAAACAGTTACTGTGCAAATACTGCCCCTTGGATTTAAATGCCCACTCTTTGAATTTCCACACATTTTAATTCATGTGTCCAAACAGGTACCTGAATGCTGATAGAAGGGGACATGAGCTACAGGTTGCATCCAAATAACTAACCCTTATAAGCTATGCTTCTCTTCGTGAATATCACCTATGGAGCCACATAAATTGCTTCTTGAAAAAGCAGTAACTGCATGTTAGTTTTTCTGTTGAACCCAAAGAAAAGTCATTCCCAAATTCAAAGATAAGAGTATATGCAAAGTTTCTGCATCATTTAATTGGCTTCATTTTTGTATCATCTTATTTAATGAATTTCCTCTTATTTTTCCTTACTCTTTTTCAGGAGTTAGGATCATTAGGCATTGTAACAACTGCATTAGTTTACTCTTATTTTGATCCTCAGCCTTTTCCTCTCTAAAGGTCTTAACAGCTAGGTAAACCCTCAAAATAAAACTATCCCCCAAAACAGCCCATAAGTCCGGTATTCCTACTCCACACAGAGCAACATGAAACCTGGATGCCTGAATTGCACATACCTGAAATTACAGAATAATGAAAGAAAAAGTATAGTCAGAAGTATTAGAAATTTACTGTGACATTCAGTGTGCTTATATCCAACCTTTAGTGCCTAAACCCCATCTTATTCCCAGGGTCCAGTCAGACACACCTAGCTTGCAGGACTGCCTAACCTTCCCAGCTTGTCTGAAAGGCTACCTCTACTAGTACATATACTCCAGGCTCTTCAGATTATGCTCTCGTGCTGTGGCCCCAGGCATAATGCCTTATATTTACACTATTAAGTTTTCTTACTTTTCAAAAACAGAGCGGTCACATTCCAGCTACCTAGTATCAGCAGTCTCTGGCCTGTGCTATCACCTTTGGAAAGCTATCTGTTGGAAGGGTAGGATATATCACCTATGCCTCTGCTGCAATTCAAGCATATTGACACTAGGTGTCTTCTGCCGAAACTTGAAAAGGAAAGAGCTGGGTCCTGCAGGAACTGAGGGAGAGTTGCTTTACGTAGATTTCCTCCCCTCTCCTACAGGCACTGTGCACCCAGATGAGACATGGGCTAGTGAGGGGAAAGGCAGAAGGTCTGCTAGAGAGGATGCAGAAGGCTTCTGGATCCTGCAGCTAAACTGATTGTGTTCTTCCTCACTAGTGATCTAATAGGCACAGATGGAGGATGACTTTGACTAAAATGTATTTCTTTCCATGATACCGTGTCCCCAAATACCTAACTAGAGCCTCATTTGACCTTTTCGCCCTTTACACACATGGCTTTAACATGTGCATCATTGCAGTGCTATGAGTACTTTTAGTTTATGTTCTTGTCTTTAGAAGAGGTCATGTATGAACAGAAGCTCCTGACTTTTCCTGTAGCTTTGCTTAATTTAAGAGAACAGTCTATACTCCCAGAGGTACCAGATTCAACACATGGGAAGTCAGACCATGCCATCAACTTCCTCTGCAGGTCTTTATTAGCAAATCTGTCTCTCCACTAGTTGGATATGGTAATGTAAGTGGATTAGTTCACTTTCCAGGCACTTAGAATTTCAATGAAAAATATACTAAAGTATATTTCACTTGGCTACATTCCTCAGAAATAGATAAAACAAGATAGCTATATGCATCCTCTTTGTTCAGCTCTGTTGTTAAGTTACCTAAAAATACTTCAAATCATTCAAAAAGTAGCTTAGGACATTGGGGAGTTTCTACTCTACAAGGACATTCTACCTCTTCCTTTCTATCTTCTTGACTATGCTTACTTGTCCTAGAGTTTTTTTGTTTTGTTTTGTTTTGTTTTTTTTTTAAGTTGAAAACAACCAAAAGAGGACAGGACATATGGAAAGATAAGAAGAGAAAAAGGGCTAAGTCAGCATTACACCAGAAGCAGACTGTTGTACAAAAGCTGAACCTCACTATGTGGGAAATTAACCAAAAAGCTTCAGCTGAGATTCCTGTGAGATCGGGAGTAGCTCCAGATTTCTAGGAGACTACTAGGCTACTGGGGATAGAAGAAGACAGAAGACTACTTCTGGAGACAGAAAAAGAGCAGGTATGATTTTATTTGTCTCAAATATTTTGAGACAAGATTTTACTTGTACAAAAGAGTAGAAGTGAATTCCATTTCAGCACTTCAAGAGTATACTGGTTTATATAAAACCAATATACTGGTTTTATACTGGTTTTAGAGTAATTTTGTTAGTAATTTTCCTAGTAGCTCACATGATTCCGTGCTTTGGATGTGTGATGAAGAAGTGGTGATAACACATGGATGTTTCAGTTGTTGCAGAGCAGTGCTCACACAGAGCCAAGGACTTTTCTGCTCCTTGTGCTGCCCTGCCAGCGAGGAGGACGGGAGTGCACCAGGAGCTGTGAGGGGACACAGCCAGGACAGCTGGCCCAGGCTGACCAAAGGGATGTCCCACACCATGTGGCATCATGCTCAGCAATAAAACTGGGGGAAAGAAGAAAAAAGGGGGGGAAGTTGGGAGTGATGGTGTTTGTCTTCCCAAGTAACCACTGTACATGATGAGCCCTGCTTTACTGAAAAGGGTTGAACATCTGCCTGCCAAAGTGAAGTACTGAATGAATTCCTTATTTTGCTTTGCTTGTGCACACACCTTTTACTTTACTTATCAAGTTGTCTGTCTCAGCCCATGAGTTTTCTCGCTTTTACCTTTCTGATTCTCTTCCGCATCCCATTGGGCAAGGAGTGAGCAAGTGACAGTGTGGGACTTACCTGCCAATTGGCATTAAAACACAACAAAGAGTTAAGGAAAATATGCTGTAAGAATCTCAAAAAAAAAAAAAAAAAGACAAACATGCTAGCTAGTAGTTTTGATAAGGATAATATCAAGTTTAAATTCTTTATAGTTGATGCCTGTGTCATAGGCTTTCTATTACAGTGAAATTAGTATGAAATCCTGGTTTGGTTTATTTTTTTATTTTTTAATAAAACTGATACTGACTTTTAAACAAATATGGAAGTCTTCTGCTTGTTCACTCTAGTAAAGAACTTGTAAAATTAATCATAGTTATCTCCCTTGCTGCTGCCATTATTCTCATACACATGAGAAATCATGCAGAAGAACACATAAACATAGTTGAGCTTTCTTTTCGTAATAAAAAAAAAAATAAGGCTTTCTACTGACATTGCTGAGGGTATGTCTGTAATAAATACAGTATAAACATACTAACACATCATTTATCTCTGTCAGATTGTGGATGCCATAGGGCTTGAAGCTACAGCATTTTAGGTGTAGCTGTGAGAAGCACCAATACCCAGCTCTTTCTTCCCTCTGAATTTCTGATTCAGCAGGAGCTGTGAGCTGCTGCTGCCACAGAGACAAGTCACCAACAGCCAGCTGGTCATTAGCACCATGTCTTCTTAAGATGCCATGCCTTTTGGTTCTCACTGAATTTCTACTGTCAGGCTTAATCTCTAACTTGAGAAAAAAAAAAAAAGAAAAAAAAAGAAAAAGTGCAGTCTGACATATCATCCTTGAAAGCCAGTCTCTGCAATAATTTATAAAATACTGTGATAAAATACTGTGAAAACAGGCCCAGTCAGCATGGGTTCATGAAAGGCAAGTCCTGCCTGACCAACCTCATCTCCTATGACCAGGTAATCTGCCTAGTGGATGAGGGAAAGGCTGTTGATATAGTCTACCCAGACTTCAGCAAAGCCTTTGACAGGGTCTCCCACAGCATTCTCTTGGAGAAGCTGGCAGCCCATGGCTTGGACAAGTACACTCTTTGCTGGGTTAAAAACTGGGTGGACAGCCAGGCCCAGAGAGTGGTGGTGAACGGAGTGAAATCCAGCTGGCAACCGGTCACCAATGGTGTTCCCCAGGGGTTGGTGTTGGGGCCTATCCTCTTTAATATCTTTGCTGATGATTTAGACGATGAAATTGAGTGCACCCTTAGTAAGTTTGCAGATGACACCAATTTGGGGAGAAGTGTTGATCTGCTGGAGGGTAGGAAGGCCCTGCAGAGGGACCTGAACAGGTTGGATCAATGGGCAGAGGCCAATGGGATGAGGTTCAACATGGCTAAGTGCTGGACCCTGCACTTTGGTCACAACAACCCCATGCAATGCTACAGGCTTGAGGCAGACTGGCTGGAAAGCTGTGCAGAGGAAAAGGATCTGCGGGTGTTGGTCGATGCTCGCCTGAACATGAGCCAGCAGTGTGCCCAAGTGGCCAAGAAGGCCAACAACATTCTGGCTTGTATTAGGAATAGTGTAGCCAGCAGAACCAGGGAGGTGATCGTTCCCCTGTACTCAGCTCTGGTGAGGCCGCACCTCAAGTACTGTGTTCAGCTTTGGGCCCCTCAGTACAAGAAGGCCATCGAGGCCCTGGAGCGTGTCCAGAGAAGGGCTACAAAGCTGGTGAAGGACCTGGAACACAAGTCCTATGAGGAGTGGCTGAGGGAACTGGGCTTGTTTAGTCTGAAGAAGAGGAGGCTCAGGGGAGACCTTATTGCTCTCTACAACTACCTGAAAGGAAGTTGTGGGGAGCTGGGGGTCAGCCTCTTCTCACAGGTAACTAGTGATAGGACTAGAGGGAATGACTTCAAATCGCGCCAAGGGAGGTTTAGGTTAGAAATTAGGAGATATTCTTTCTCAGAAAGAATAGTCAGGCATTGTAACGGGTTGCCGAGGGAAGTGGTGGCATCACTGTCCCTGGGGGTGTTCAAGGAAAGGTTGGACGTGGTGCTTACAGACATGGTTTAGTGGGTGACATTGGTAGTAGGGTGAAGGTTGGACCAGATGATCTCAGAGATATTTTCCAACCTTAATGATTCTGTGATTCTGTGAAACCCAGTCATCTGCAAGTTAAGCAGAAAGACTTATATGCACAAATTAGGATAAAGTATATATGTATGCACCACAAATATATATATACATATATATGGTGATCACATTTGTTAAGAGTTGAACACAATGTGAAGAATTCATTTTCTTCCTTGTTTAGGAATCTGGTAACATTTCTGCAACCTATGCCTAAACTTACATTCACTGGATTTAGAAAATAAGGTGAAATTAGTCCTCAGATAAAAGGAAAATTACTGGAGGGAAAAAAAAAAAAAAGTTTGAAAGGGATATCTCAGTCTTAGTTTAAGTTTACCAAGAAATCTAGTTTAAAACAAAGAAATGTGGGCTAAAATGCTGAACTGCTTCAAGAATGTAATTTCACTGTATTCAGGGATACAAACAAGAAAGGCTAGCTGAGTGGAGGGATCATTGATCAATGGATTAATTGTCTGGGTGACTGATTTTAGTTATCTGGGTTCCAGCTGTGCTCTGTTAACTTTTTTATTTATTTTTTTTTCCTCAGCAGACAGATGTAGTCTGGTCCATCTTGGAGCTGAAGGAATTGTACTTGGCCTATTAAGTGAAGAAAACATTTCCAAAGAGGGAAGTAGGGATGTGGGAAAGGAGCAGACATAGGTCAAATAAAAGGTAACTTTTATATTTGGTGTGTGAAGTGCTGAAGTTTACAGAGAAAGAACAGGAAGTAAAGAAACCAGAGGCTTAATCTGGAGTAACCAAAAAGCATCCTGAGAGCTAACTTTATAAACATTATAAGATGTTAATAGATTCACTACCACAGTGGTTTTTTGTTTGTTTTTTGTTTGTTTGTTTGTTTCAAAAGTTAAGAGAATGAAACATTTTTCCTGTTTATTACAAGTAGCATCATCCACAGACTAAAGAAAGGCTAAAGGGACCTCTGCTGACTAGAGATAGATCCAAAACAAGCCCCACATTAAATCCTTTTGAAATGCTGGGAAATATAGATCACACTGAAAACTACTGCTTCATTTTGTTAATGGATGAAACCTTACTCTTACAACTAAGCTTCTGAGCTGTTTGGTAATGTTTGAAGTTCAAGTTAAGTGATCAAACTCAGCGATCAAAGGGGCTCTTTCCTTGGTTTAATATTAAACCCATGAGCCATTCATTATTTTTCTTTCTATGTTGAGGGGTATCAGCTGTAGAGATTTCCTTATTCCTGTGAGGAAACTCTGCTACACACCCGAAAAGATGAAATACTCTATGAACAACTCCAGCAGAGATAAAAGAAACCCTCCCCGCCCAACATTCATTTTTATTTACACTCAAGGGTGACTGGCTTATCCCCAGCTTCTTATTGAACTGCAAAGTCCAGACTGAAGGAGTCCAGGATTGTTAGCAGTAGATCGGTTCTGAAAACAAGGTAGTTTTGTTTGTGTTTCTGCCTAAAGAATTTTTGTGTGCATTTACATTTCACACCTGAATGTGGGTGTAGGAGAACTTTCACTTAAATTTTCAGTCATGAGGGAAATACAAGTTAAGAGGACTAAAAGCCTGATGCAATGTGGAAAGTAGCAGCTTCTAATCCAAGCTGTTTTCTGAAGCTGCTAGAGAAAGTAGCTGAGATTTGATTTTGTTTAAATAAATCTTGCATTGGTTCTGGAACTTAGAAGCATCAAAACACAACTCAAGGGCTAAAGAAGAAATATAGGTATTATGATTAAAAACAAAATGTAAACTTCTCAATATTTTAATGATACCAGATCACTGTTTGAGAAAGACTTCCTGTAAAGAACTACTTTCTTATCTTGGAGGGGAGGGTTAAAGTAGCATTAAATCAGGTTGGTCAAGCAACAAATGGACAACAATAGAGTGAATGGTCATGATACCCACAAGCTGAGACATTATTTGTTTTTTATTCAAGATTTAAAAGGTAAAAGTTTTATAGCTTAATTATGCCTATCCCCCCAAACAAAATAATAAAATAAAAATCAAGTTATAAATAAATAAATAAAACAAAATCGAAAATATGCAGAACTATGAACATTGCCAAGCTGAGAGAAAAGGTTCTGAGAGAAGGCTCAATTTGAAAGGAATCGCTCTGGGGCAAAAATATACAACAGGAAAAAACAAAAAGGGTTATTGAATCTCAAAGTGCTGCAACTTTAAGAACACTGCCAAATTTGCTCTTTATCTGGGCATGGCTACTCCTGAGGCAAATTTACATCAAGTTTTGTTCATTGAAGTTGCTTACTCGGCAAAGAGGCTCTGTGGGTGGGCTTCTCACATGTCCTAATGAGTGTTGACCTGTATCATCCCTAACAGGGAAAGGGTTTTTGTCTGTTGTCCAATGATGTAATAGCTGTTCAAAAATCCCTCATTACTCTCAGGTGAGGGAGGAAATGTTGCAGCATGTTCTGTGATTTGCAGGTGGCCCTAGCACCTGTTAAATTGCAGGGAAGGAGTGTGCACTTAATATAGCACCATTGAGCAGAGTCTCTTAGGAGCTGGGGGCCCAGCTTTGGTTACTGGAAAATTTATCAGCCTTTCTCCTGTTCTATGACTGCACATAACAGGACAGACGACTTGAAGACTAGTGAATTTACTGGTCAGTCAAACTGGGCACATAATGTTGTGAAGGAAAAGATAGGCTGAGACTTCCCTGTGTATAAATAGGTAAGGTGTATCTCTAGCTAAATGTCTCTGATTAATGTGCTTGGGTGGGCAAAAATTTCAAGTGACCTGTTTAGTGACCAAGCCCTGCTAACTTTAGACACTTAAAATGAAGCACAGTTTCTCCAGGCCTGACACTAAACAACAGAGAGAAAAAAGTACTTCAAGAGGAAAATCTGTTCCACCTGAAATCTAAAAAGCCATACAGTGATCTCTATTTTTTTTTTTTTTTGTGGGCTATGTCTGTAATGAGGACAAACAGGCTCATAACCTGAGATCTTCTGCTAAAGTGCCTGGAATCAAGGAGATGTGCCACTGCAAGCACATATACAAATTACTGTCTGCTGTCGTCAGCTCTGCTCAGCAAAATGATTTTTCTTGCTTATATTGTGCTGTCTGCTTTTTCTAGTATGAATTTCATATTATTTTCTCCTTGACTTTCCCAAGGTAAATAAGCCTCTTAAGTCCTTTTAGATTAGCTCTCTGTTAGGAGTCTTTCGGTTTAATAGACTGCACATTTGATTATAATGTTATTCCATCCTTCTTCCAGATTGTAATGAAAAGAGCTGGCAGAACTACCCACAGTTTAAGAGCCTAACTCCTTCAACGACCAGGCTTTGCTTGTAGTCACTCCTGACTTTTGTCAATTTTTAAGTGATCTGACTGCAATCGTCCACAGTAGGTGTCTGCCTCAGGCTCATTTTTTTTTCCAAATGTCATAGAAAAAAAATAAAAATCAATTTCTCAGAATATATTTGTATACCCTTGTTTTGGTAATATACATTGTTTTCTACATATTGAGGGGGAAAAACAATAATTCAGTGAATATTTCTAATTGTTTATAAATTGGAGCAAGACCTGACATTTCATGAGGTCTTGTTCTGAGTTTAGAGATACATTCTACTGTCCTCATTAAAGTGTACATGGATTTGGCAGAGTTATAAGCCTCTGACTGGACATGTTCAGTAGATAAGTGTTAGCATTTGGGTGCCAGACCCTTGGTATATTTTGTGTGCATGGCAATGGGGAGCACTCCAGGCCTTTCTCTGCCATTAGGTCTGTCCAGGGCAGCAGGGTGCAGGGAAGAAGGGTGCTTGCTAGGAGCAAAGCTGGTGGGACCAACTGACCTGTTCTGCTGGTGCTCAGGAGAAGCACATTAGAAGACTCTACTCAACCAGACAGGGCCTGGACATGGCCTCAAGCCATGTCTAAGGCTCAGGCCAACTATCACTCTTCCCAGCATTGTCCAGGCACCATTTTAGTGGTTATCACAGTCTACGGTCACCAAAAGACAGCTTATATACTGGACTATAATTCTTACATACAGGAATGGGTGTACAGACATGAGACACTGCACATCTGGGTATAAAAAGGTTCCCTGGTCTGCTTTACTGCTTATTTTGGCATAGCCTGGGAGTCTGCTTTTAATACCTGATGAATGGAAATCTGGATCAGACTGTATATTTTTTTAGTTTAATATTTTTTCTTCTTTGTTTATATATTGTTACGCTTAATTTCCATGTTTCTCTCCTTGCCTTCTTAGAAATCTGTCAGCACATTTGCATGTCTCTCATCTTTCAGTAATGTCACCATGATGACACTTGTCACTGTTAGTTGCAATTACCGTCAAATACAGTGAGTTTGGTTAATTCTTCTATGCTCTTAACATTGTATGACTTTCTCCTGCTGAATTGCAACCTAGAGCTTCTAGGGAAAAAAAATAAGAAGTAGAAAGCAGAAAAATAAACCTATGGCGGAGAGTGAACAGGCAGATAAACAAACAAGCAAAGAACAACAATAAAAACAAACAGCTTTAAAAAAATACTTCGTGAAATAATAATAATAAAGAGTGAATTAATGTTGGCTCAACTGTGGCAGTCTATTTGTCAACTTACTGTACTAACAAATAAAACAAAGGCCAAGAGTTGACTTGACAAGAGGACTAGCTAGAAAGAGGTACAACCAAATAACTGAATGAATTGCATATTAAAATCTTCTTACACATCTGGAGCCCGACCGTATTTACGTTTAATAAATGCATGAATGGAAGAACAAGAAAAATTTCTTCTCTGCAAAGTTTTTACCACTTTCAGCATCATCTTCAACATAGCATATGAATAGCTTTCATAAGTAATTTTTAACCTTTTATTCCCCATACATATAATTTCTGGACACAAATTCCTTATAAATGTGATGTTTTGGAAGTTTAGAGCATCCTGAGAATTCATTCAGACATTTTGATTGTTTATGTTTTAAAGAATGCTCACAATTATTTCTTTGTTGTTTTTACACACAATATTTTATCATGAAATACATCATTTTTGCACTATGGCTTACAGCACTGTAGCTATATATCTTCTGATGTCTTTAATTTGGATTAGTCCACAGTACTTTGTATCATATATATATATATGACCTGATCTAACTTTACATTCTAGTTTCTTTTTTTTTTTTAGTTAAGCATCTGAGCTTTTCTCTTTGCATTTATTTGAAAACAACAGATATTATTATTATTATTATTATTATTTACATTTTAGCTTTTATTTCAAATAAGCTTTCTATTTTGCCAAATAGCTGATTCCTGTTAGGAACTGATTGCCTCCATCTAAATTCTGGGCACTTTCATTTCACCATGAACTGACAGGAGAAATGGAGAAATGAACTGAGACACTAGCATTTTAGTATCTCAGATGACTTAAGGTAATGTAAGTCCTGCTGTCTTATCTACAGGCCTCATACAATACTGCATCAACACAAAGGCTATTTCAGGTCTGCAGCTCTGCAGGAATGATTTTGTTAAAATAACAGAAGTTGCAATCCTACGTAGAAAACATTAAAAAAATCATAATCATCAGAGTTCTTCTCAGGCTCAGTCATTTAACAAGGGGCAATGATCAGCTTCCACATCCCTCCTGAGCATTTTTCTTCTAGGCTGCCACTGCCCCTCTTCTCTGTCTCCAACTTGACATGGGTGACTTGCCTCCCACACTTCTGTACTGGGTCTGGCTGGGATGGAGTTAACTTTCCCGGCAGCAGCCCATACAGTGCTGTTCTCTGCACTTGTAGCTAGAACAGCCCTGTTATCACACCAGTGTTGTGTTTATTGCTGAGCAGTGCTGGCACAGCACCAGTATTCCTTCCAAACCCCCCAGAGCCAGCAGGATGGGGGTGGGCAAGAAGTGGGGAGGGGACATCACTAGGGCAGCTGCCCTAAACCAACCAAAGGGATATTCCATGCCATATGGTGTCACACTCAGCAAGAAAAGGTGGGAAAGGGGAAGGAGAGGGGGGCTCTTGTTATGAAGACATCTGTCCTCCCAATGTGGCTGAACATTGTTCGTTGATGGGAAGCAGAGAATATTTTTTTTTCATCTCTCTGTGCTTCCATGTGGGCTTTGCTTGTTTTTCCCTCTTCCTTTTTCCTTTAACTAAATTATCCCTATCTCAACCCATGAGCCTTTTTATTATTATTTTTTTTTTCCCCAGTGTACTTTCTTCTCCTCCCCTGCCTTCTTTGAAGGAGGGCTAGTGAGAGAGCAATTGTAGTAGAGTTTGACTGCCCAGCAGGTTAAAGCCACCACAACTTTCCACCTCTACATGCAGTCAGCTCCACACAGAGACTTCTCTCATGGTCTGCTGCTGTAGCCCTTTGTAATCAAATAACTCATTTCTAAATGCTTCATTCACTGAGCTAATGCTAAGTATTTTCTTGCTTTCAAATGCCAAAGGTGAAAAACACTGATGGTAATAGAGGATACGACTTCCAGCACATAGATTGAAAACTCTAAACCATTTAGAAACAAATTTGCAGCCACTAGCACATGTCTGGAGATGTGAAGTGTCTGGATTATCGACCTACTTCCCCTTCAGCACTCTGCATGCAAACACCACCCACAGATAAACCGTTTGGTAAGATGTTCTTTGGACACAGGCTCAAGCTACAGCCCTGAGCAACAGGAGATTTGTCCACAAGCAGCACTTGCAAGCCTACCCTTCAGGAGTTGGTCACGTTAAAGGTTTTTTTTTTTTTTTTTTTTTTCAGACAATGTCTGTTTCTAGCAAAAAAAATCATGACAAAAAGGATCTACACATGAAATTCTACTGTTCTGTCCTTCTTTCCTGACATTTGTCATTTCCTGGATGCTTTGGGAGTTCAGGAACTCAGTGGTTCTCTGCAGATCTGTGTGAGCTTAGGTGTCAGTCTGCTTCTAGCAAGCAGCTGCTGAAGACAGTTCCTGCCTTGAGTTTTTATCTTTTCCTAACCTGCCTGTTCCCAGGCTTAGCAATGCAGCTGTACAGCTCAGAGCTGTGACCAACTAGAATTTTCAGAGGAAATAAACCCTGGTGCTCCTTCACCTCAGGATGTATACACAAGATGCTGAATGAACTGAATGCACTGCTATTATCTTTCTACAGGCTTTCTAACAGCCTTACAATTAACTAGGTCTTCCTATGTATAAAGTGAATAGCCCAAAACAGCCCTGTGTTTCTCATAACCACATCTCAATTTCTACTTACATTTCTTCAGAAGAGAAAAGGCACTGGATGATGTCTGCAGCCCCTTCCAGCACATCTAAGTATTTTGCAAACCCCGTGGTGTGCTCTTGCTGGTCAAACACAAATCCTATTCTATAAACTTGTCTACAGATCTTGGAATCCCACTGCCCTCAGTCAGGATACAGATACACTAAAGAAAAATTCCCCTTCTTCTCATTTTAATTTCTGTTTATTACTGACATAAGCATTAGCTTGTAATGGGGAATATACTTAAAAATTAACAATCACTGATATATTATAGCTCTACCAGGATATGTTTTCCATGGTAAAGGAAATTTGAAAGCTACATTACCAAATTTGAAATGGGTGAATAGTGATTAAAATAAAAACAGGCAAGAGATGGGGACAGGAACATTGTCCTAGGCATTTGTGACTGTAATTGCCACTGAAGTCAACCAAAGCATATTACCCTTCAGTACTAAGGAGCAGGACTGCTATATCCAAGCATACTCTGAAAAAGTCCCCACTAATTGCAGTATTAGAAATGATTCAATCCAGAAAAATCTTAAATCAAATAAGATGATGCAAGGGCCTGTTCAAGAACCAATGTGGAAAGCTGCAGTATAATAAGCAAGTTGCATTTCATTATAACATATTTCATTTACCTATTTACTGACTCCATGATTACATGCCTTTCAATTCATTTTCATATTGCTAATAGGTCACCTTATTTCACAGTGGCCTTTCATGCTGGCACTGGCTCCTTTGTGAAGCATAGTACTCCACATCCTGTACTTCAAATCCCTCCTGATAACCCTCTATTGCCATTGTTTCCTAAGAAAAACTCCTTGATGAAATAAAACTATTCATAGGAATTTCTGTGAACAGGAATGGCAAACATTAAATAAACAGAAACCTCTGTTAGTGCCTTTGTTCATAGGGTAGGAGTCTAAGTTTACTGAAGTTTGTGACTTTTTCCATTGACTACTTATTTCTTCTTCAGAAGCATGTATGCATATATTTAAATTCCAGACAACATGATACCAGTTGGAGGACTGATTTACCCAGACTCGTGGATCATCTCAAGTCCATTGTTATCAGTGGAGTTATACCTTGTGTACAAGATGTAACAGCAGCTCTAAGAAATCTTTTCCTCAAAAACTTCTCTCTCTCTCTTAATTGATTCAATGGTTGGCAAAATTTTCACAAGTTAGTTTGCTGTTACAGTTTCCAGATAACAACACATTAACATGTTGGATAACAACACATTAACATCTGTTTACAAATGGAGGATTATAAAATCTCAACACATTAAGGACACTATTGCATCTAACTAACACGTATACTTGGAGAACTGTGCTCATAGAGAAGTATTTGTACTGGGGAAAAAAAATCACCTATCAGGAGAGAAGTGAGCTGTACTGGCAAAAAAGAAAACTTTACTACTACTTTACTGGAGGTTTTAGCAACTTACTTAAAGCTCATAACTCTGCCTTCTCCCTGTGCATGCTAAACACAGCCATACCTGCAAAAGACTGTATCACAAACCTGGTCTCAGTATGTAACTGTCACAACATAGCTTCTTTTCGGAAGGCAGCATTTGAGACTTACAGACATACAGCTGTATAGCAAAATGTTGTTAGTTGCAGAGGATGAGACTATAGCCTATTGAAAGGAATGCACTAAAAAATAGGGGATATTACATCCTTAGACAGAAAATGCATAGTCTGCAACTTACGTGGGACTAAGCTTCAGATTGAGAAACATCCCATGGAGCTCTGGAATGCTGGGGCACATTCATTTAACACGTCCAGCAGCCTTCCAGTTATCCTACATAGCATGTTTATTTCTCAGATGTCATAACTAAAGAATAGGATTATCTCACAGGTCTTCTGTCATTTTTGCCAGCCCATTAGGGCCATCTTGCATGCCCCAATGAACACTTCAGGCAAAATGTACTTATTTGTAGGCACGGGAATCCCACTCTGTTAGTGCACTCAGTGACATCTGGTGTACAACATTTAGGTGGTGAGACACTGGAACAGGTCGCCCAGAGAAGCTATGGATACCTCATCTTTGGAGGTGTTGAAAGTCAGGACGGGGCTTTGAGCAACCTAATCAGTGAAACATGTCAGGGCTGTTGTCCATGTCCGTTCAATGTCTGTGGCAGGGGGTTTGGAACTAGATAGTCTTCAAAGGTCCTTACCGACTCAAAATATTCTATTCTTTTATGATACTTTGTGTGAGCAAATAAACTAAGCCCTTTTAACAATATCTTAAGAATTCTACAAGGATTAATCATGTTTTAAATAATATGGCTTGTTATTAATATTGCCTTAGTTTACAGAAGCTTCAAGAAATTGTTAAACTTGTTTACAACAACTTAGAATATTGCACTTTAAGTCAAGACAGTTAAATAAGATCAGTCTAATTCAGTGAATCTTTTTAAGCAACCTTTCATCTTTGGCTGCTCTCTGCCAATAATGGACCTTATGGCCCAGCACCTAGTCTTACAAGGTATGACGTTTACATGTCTCAGTTTCTGTTTAAGATAACAGAGAAAGCACATGGCTGCTACGTGTCTAAATGTCATATTTAGGTTTCTCCATTGGAAAAAAAAGTTCTGTTTTTTTTTTCTTCATGAAAATAGTCCTATTAAAAAAAAATCTAGATATCATTTGCCCCTTAATCTTGAAAAACAGTTAGATTTAGTATCAGTAGATTCCTTTCAGAAGTTAGGGTTAGTTGTTGAAGCAATTTTCTCTACGTAAAAACTCCTTGAAAGTTACATTATTATAGTTACAATTATATTGTATCTTCAATTAAAGGTAAAATCATTCCAAAATTTTAATGACAGATCTCTGTAAGTCAAATAAATGTTACACCATTATGAAGTAAGCTAAAGTGAAATATGAACATTAAAACTGAAATTTTACTTAAAGTCAGAAACTTAATGTACACGTGTACATCTGCAGAAATGGTCAGGGCTTCTGTATCTGCCACTCCCTAAAGCTTATGTGAGCTGCAGCCTATTTAATATGTTTGACCACCTGAATAGCACCTCAGGTCATGGACCAAAAGCCCTTCACCGTAGGTATCATATGAACACTAAGTAGAAAAACAGCTCTGAACATAATAAATACAAACTATCTGCACATAGTTTGGAGATGTTGCATTAAGGGTAGGGCTTTTGAGTTAAGTTATAAAGGGTTACCAAAGAATCAAAGGAAATCATTATAGGCATGGGAAGTAAGAAGAAGTAAACTTTTCACCTCTATAGTTAGAATTGAGTACAAAACAAGAACAGTTTGATTTAGTTAACTAAAAGGTACAGAAGTTCAACTGAGGTCTGCCTGTAGAAAGGTATCAAATTAGGCACATTGACTTGACATATTTGAAGTAATACAGTTTTATATCAGTTACTATGGAATAAAAGAAGAGATTTACCTTGGCATTGTAATCATGGTACAATTCCAACACAAAGATCCAAAAATATCCTTGTTTATTTGTGATCTAATATTTAAAAAGGGGACAAAATTTATCCCTAATAGACTAGCCACAAATCTCCTAAAAGCTATGAAAAGTATCATCACTGAAATCTCTTCTTTTTGCTAAGTTTATGAAAAATTTGACTTTGTATTTCTTTTGTTAAATATTTGTATTCCGTTATTTTTAATTAATATGCTGTATTGTTTGGACTTTTATTCTGTAATCTGCTTACTGTTTTGAGTGAACATTTTTATTATCAAATGAGAAAAGTATATTGTATTTATAGAACTGGTTCCTGAAAATTCTTTCATTCCATGCTTGTTTGGGAATCAACAGTGTGTTCAACATCTCTGAAAATTATGTGGATTCAGATAAGTGTTACAAAGTCTATTCTAAAGTAACTTGTCCAGAGTCACTCAATAAAGCAATAGCATATTTACAGTTATTGTCATGCATGCTTTTTTCTCTACAATCTTCTGAGTATTATAGATTCTGATTCAGATTCAGGTCTCTACCTGCAAAGACTTGCATTTAAAAAATCACAACTCTTGATTTTTAGTCACCTAGAACATATATAAGAAGCCTATTTTTCAAAGTAATAATGACAGTTAAAAGGAACAGAGAAATATCATGAAAAAAGCTGTATTCCAAACCTTGTAAATATAATTTAAATAATAAGCTTTAAGTGAAAAATATAAGCTATAGCTACTCACCTACGATGAGTCAGAAAACTACCACTGACATGTCCTGAGCCATCACATCCTGGGGTTGGACATGACATTCCTTCCGTCTTCACTGATTTCCAGGAGAACTGTGAGCCATTTAGGTACCCATCCTTTTGCCTTTTGGCAGCTAGAGGACACCCTGATGCACTGCGATGGGATGCATATTTTCCAGTTATATGACCCTGACCATCACAACCAGGAACTGGACATCTGGATAGCAGATAGATGAGATAAACTTTATTGTCTTGCCATCATATACCTGGTAGCCTCTACAACAAAGTCAAAATAAACCCAACATGAAATTAAAAGAACAATCATGCACTGTGGTCTTAAAAATGTTCAAGATACCCTTTAGTGAGTAAAACTACACACAGAACTTTACTAATTAAAAAAGAAAATAAAATTGTTCTTTGATAAACAATAAGGAGGCTAGCCAGCAGATGAGGTCACAGATTTTGATATCATGCAATAGCAACAAAAGGAGTGAGATATATGTTTGAATTGTCTGTGTTCATTACAGTAAATATCACACTGGAATTAAAATGGTGGCTGCTGAGCTCGACTCAGTAAGGAAATTGCCCGTAAATAATCTCTAAGCACTTAGTATTATTCTTGTTACGTTTTAAGTATGTGTATGGAATCTAAAGAAGATTGTCTGAAGTCATTAAAATGTTAGATATAAACAGAGTTAGGTATAAGGAGATCCATTTCTGCACTGAAAGGATGTTGCCAGATTAAAAAATCAGGAATCAGATTATGAGAAATAATATGAAATCATAGTGCCTACTACCTCAGAAATGTGGAGTACCTTTAAACACTCTCTGAATTGGAAAGATCATAACAAATTATGTGCTACAGCCTAAAGAGATCAAAGAAGGCAGTTCCATATTCATCTGTTATTTGGGAATCTCTCATGCATTTTCCCTGTATACTTCCAAAAAACCAAATAACCAGGGTCAGAAGGAAGAAGTTAAAATCTTCAAAGTGAAATGCTTAATGAAAACAATTCAGTAAGAATGCCACTACATAGCACATGTCAAAACAAGGCTGGTGACTTCACTGTTTGTACTGCACTACAATATTGCTATTGTGTATCATATCCTTGGCTAGAATAAATCAGCACAGATCCCTGATTTGAAGTTCAGTCACTGAAGTCAATGGGGCCAGTGCAGAATTCCTTAGTATTTAGAGAGCTTTATATTTTTCTTAAGCAAAACTATTTCAAACCTAAACCATCTGCTCTTGGATAGCTATAAAACAATAGATTTTGTCTTAAAAGCTGTATATGTGACCTGTTATACAACGTATGAAGGTCCTTTGACAATATTTGTTCTCACCTAATAGGTTCTTGGTCTTCTTTGTCTTCCTTGCTTTGTGCTATCCTGATTCCACTTTTCTTCGCTCGCGGACAGCCTGAAAGACTGATTGAAAGAAAATATTTTAAACAATTTCTCATTTTGGGGTACGGTCTACAATGGATACACGTTCTATAATAAAAACTGGCAGAATGTGTAATCCTGTCCCGTTTCCAAAATCAAAGCTCAGTAGTTTAAACAGGGAGAGTTGCAGTATACAGCCGCGAGGGGGAATCCGAGTATCTCGGTTTGTGATGGCAGGACAGGACTGCAAGCGCTGCGCAGGCCACACACGAGCAGTTCCCGAGAAAGCAGAGAATGCTGCTCTTAAACTCTCCGCCTAATAGTCCTTCCAGCTGACTCAGCAGCAGCAGTGGCAGCTTTGAAAGGAGTAGAAGGCCAGTTTTTCAGTGCTGAGAGGCATCACATCCTCTGTTATGTCTGAGAGAGAAGGAAAAAGAGGCTCAAAAACCAGGCGTCTTTGGATCTCTTAGTAGGAAGAAAGATTTCTCTAGGGGACACATTAGAAACACTATCAAACCTTCTAAAGCATCATGTAAGAATGCTATAGAAAGGTTGAATTAAAAATATGCCAGAGCTCAGAGCTGTACAGTGTCTTCCTGGGAAAGAGTTTAAGTGCTCAGAACACATCCAGACAAAAAGATTTAGTAGAGACAAATTTATATGTTAGGCCAACCAATGTTACTTTTAAGTAGACACGAATGTCATTTTTACTACTAAAGATGGAAAAAGATCTACCTATTCCAGGATCTTACAAGTTCAACTTTTGGACATAAAGAGTGTTATAGAAACTGCTTAGTAGACTTGACAATGACTGTTATAGATATTCAATGACATGAAGGGATTTTTTTTTTTTTTTTTTAAGTAGCTGCTATCCCTGTTGAGGACACAGAAATGTCTATCCAAAACCCATGACCTGTGCTCTATTTAAATGTTATTTCCATCTTAACATATGAACAGATAAAAAGAAACCCATTGGTAAGAGCAACACATTCAAAATTACTGAGATGAAAGACAAAGTAGTGTTACAAAAATTTGCCTCAGAGAAAGAAACAAAACTAAATAAGGTTTTTGTTTCCAGTATGACAAAATGTATTTCAGTGTTGTATAGTAGGTCCTGTCTTCAGGAGGAAGAGACAGAAACAGTGGCAGCAAAAAAAAAAAAAAAAAAGATTATTTTGTCTTAAGACTAGAGAGGACTCTGTGGAACAAGTAGTGAAAAGGTGATGCAATCATGGATGAAGTTCTGTGTTGGTAAATAAAAAATAAGCCATGGTCAAAAATGAGACTTTACATGCTGTAAAGACATAAATAAGTCAATTAAATAAAGGGAGGAATGTTGTCACAAGACACTAGCACAGAGTATATTACCTGGCAACATTTAGTGAGATGGCATGGCTACATCTATAGTGGTAAACAGAAGGGGCCTAGAAACTATTGTCTTGACCCAAGACGAGCATGGTCACGTCCACACAGCTAAACTTTCTCTGTAAAACAGGACAGCCACACCCATACAGCTTTGATAGAATGATCTGGATCCAATGGAGCTCCAAGTCATTCCTGAGAACTGCCTGCGAGATTTTCACTGGCCATAGGTCAGTACCATGTCAGGAAACGTTCTAACAATTTAATAGTGTTGGCAACTCCACTGCCTTTGTGTAGGACCAACAGAGTAACCTGTGCTCTTGCCCCATTTCATTTCCTAATACAAATGTAGCTGATCATTTTCCTTTTTAAAGAAAGCTACTGCTACTCTGTGTACAAACTAAATCTCATAAATCCTATGCCATTTAAAATAGTTTTATTTGAAAATTATAATGTCATAATCTGTAAAAGACCAAAGGCAAGAGGAAAAGAGTCTAATGGATTTAGAATAAGAGGAAGCAGGCTAAATTGGTTCATTGACCCACATATAACCTGGACTGCAGAAAGTGAAGGGGAGAGGATGGGAGTTATGTATATCCCTAGATAATATGCAAAACTAGTTTTACACACTGTGTGGGAATTAGCAGGTTTCACATCCAAAAACTAAATAGTTAATAGAAATGCCTTAGAGAGCAATACTTTTTTAGTAGATGTACAGATGGGTATGCTTGCAGATTATGACATTTTCATAACAAAATCTGAATGAAGAATTTCTGCTTTGACTAACGATTTAATGCTTTCACATATTAAATCAATTCAATTATCACCTATTTGTTGGTATTATGATGCATCATCTTTTTGCAATAGATCTTTCTATTCTGGCATTATGATTTATTAGAAAATTCTAAGACTTTTCAGATCTTCTAAACAGACATTTCCACCAGACAGCTTCTGAGGATATGATTAATTCATTTTTCCTCTGACAGCAGATTCACCAAGAAAACATATGTCAGGGATGAGCCTTCACTTTAAATTTTTTATCCTGTGATAACCAAAAACTATTACTTCATTTTGGTATCAGTTTAATTCCTCATCTATGAAGACAAAAAACGAGAGAAGTTCAGCGATAGTATATGCCAGTATAACATCTTGCATACATTGAATGTCTGTGTGGAACTGCAGAAAGTTATGGCAGGGTTAAATCTGCCTTTATGTATGTTATGCATTCAGCCATTTTAAATACAAATGATACTTAGACATCATGACAGGCATTTAGGAGAGAAGTTTATCATTCATTTCCTTCTGAAACTGAGAGTGTTGTAAGTGTATCAAATACAAATAAAAATGTTAACTCAGATGCAAGAAGAGATAAAGGCTAATTTTCAGCGTGGGAATTAACTGTGGAAGTACTGTGGGGTCTTTCACACTCAATGATTCCAGATTTAGGCTACTGGTTTGCTGCACTTTTAAAGACGGTGCCTTTTGCCAGCCTCACCAGTTTAGAGAGTGACCTTGACAAACATCATGAACTGAACAGTGTGGGGCTGCCTTGGTTTAAATGCGGCAGGTCTCCCAGGGCAACACCAGCAATTTTAAGCAAAAATAGGTGTTACTCCTTCCCTAGTTCTGTGTCAGCATTCCTGTGCCTGAAGGCAGTCAATGACCTGGGACTGCTAGAGGCATTTTGGAAGAGAAATCAAGGCCTACTCTGCTGACTTATGTGGCCAATACAGAAATGGTGGTGCTTCAAAAGGCTGAATGTACTAAATCCCAATGGACTGGACAAATTCCAGATCACTTTGTTCTGCAGTATTACTTTTTATATCTTTATACGTACTGAGTATGGTGCATAATCAAATGAAAACTTGATCCAGCACTCATCTACAATTAAAGAACATAGGAATTCAGAGATTAAACTAGGTAACACCATCCAGCTCATGGTCCAGTCCTAGAGTAGTCAATAGACAATGTCCAGGGAAAGAATTTTAAAAACAAGCAGGCATGCAATGATACTCCCCTGCTAACCTTGCCAGCTTTTAGATTTCTTCTGTTTGTGACACTTTGGCTTCTCTACTACATTGTACTGAATCTTCGCTGTCCTGCCTGTTTCTGGTTAAATAGTTAACTAAACACTAAATAGTTAACCAAACACTAAACAGCTTCCTAAAATAGCAAAGTTCAGGCATATCTACACTAAACATAGCATTGGTAGAGGTACGAGATGATAAATCCATGCATAATTAAATGTAGCTATAAATTTGACCTTAAACTACTTTGAAAGTGTGATTTTATCTCCTACATTGCATAAGTGCTTTTAAAAATAGTTACATCACCTTCTTTACAATGTTATTTGTACTCTTGATGGTTCTGTGTGTTTAACAGAAAATTGAGATCAATCATTTTGTGATCAATCATTTTTACAGCTTGTAAAGGTATGGCACATTTCTAATGTCTATGCTATTTATCTTTTGACTTTAAACTGTTGCTTATACTGGAAATACATTTAAACTGGAAGTATGTGTATTGACTAGTTATAGGCAATTGTAAACCTAGGGACTTGGTGAACCAAGCAAACATCCAGACTCAACAGCATTAATATGCGTGGGAGAAAAGAGCCTTTACTAACAAAAGAGAGGTGGATTACACTATTATTCTTCAATTAAATAGTGGATAACTATCTGCAAAATATAGTGGAGCTCTTCTCCACTGATTTATAGTTGTCAAATACCCACAAGAGCATTGCTAATTACACAGCATGTGGAACATTACCTCTACTGTGGTACCACAGTAATTCATTTTGGGGTTACCAGCAATACCTTAATTAGTAAATGTGAATCTTTCTTTGGTCCTTGGTAAAGATCACAGTTATAGTTTAGACAGTCAAGATAACAGCTTTTATCCATGAATTTCTCTTTCTATTCTTCTGACTTAACATAGTTATATACAACACATTGTGATTTAAAAGCAAGCCCAGCTATTCTGAAATATATTGACAAGACTAGTGCATATTAGATGCAAGAGGTGTTTTTTTTCACTCTGTTTAACACTGATAAGACTTCAGCTGGGAGAGAAGTAAAAAAAATGAGCTTCATTTCACACTTTAAGAAATAACGAGAGAGTCAGAAGAGATTGACAAGAGCAATCAGGAAAAATATGCAGAAAAAAAAATGCAGGAACAGAATTTTAGTCCAGAGAAAGTAAGACTGAGGAGAATGGTGAAGTTATTCAGAATGTAAGGCAACAGAAACTTATGAATGTTGAATTGTTTCTCTGGGCTAACAGAGAAGGGAGAAAAAAAAATACACATTAATTTTTTACAAAGATTTTGCTAGAAAAAAAATCTTCCTGCCTATTTGGGTAGTGAGCTATGCTGAAACTGAGGAATGTTATTCATTTTATGTAGAATGAGTTAGATCAATGTATGGCTATGCAGAGCACTCAATCCTACTTCGGTGCTGAGAGAGAGAAGAGAGGTCTGTTGAAGTCCCTCCTAGCCCTGTGGTTGTTTGATTTCAAGAATAAAAAACATCTCTTTACATACCTTCGATGTGAAGCATAATTTCCAGTAATATGCCCAGAGCCATCACACCCAGGGGTGGGACACCTACAATAAAAATGTAAAAGATATAGAGCAGTGTTACTGACAGGAAAGATATAGCTGCCCATTTTATATTAAAATATATATATATATATATATATATATTAATTGACTCGATAATTTTTTCCACAGGTGCCTGCCTTGGGGAACTCCAGCCATTGCTAAACCTGAGCTTAATTCCACACCAGGGACAAACATACTTTTCTCATTCATAAAATGTTTCTGTTAACTACTCATCATCTGCCCATTCAAACACTTTCTGGATACCTCTTGTATCACCAGACTACTGGAGACTTCCAGCAGCAGCCTGACAACCCCACACCACCAGAAATGAGTAGGGTTGACAGCAAATGGAATACGCCCAAGATGTATTCTTAAGTAATGGCTAACATTACAAGTAAGCCATTTTGTTTTCCAGTAAGGATCTTGCTCTAATCCCACCACACAGTGTCATGAGACATTGGTGTATCTTTGTAGACACCCTGCCACCTCTCCATGAGATGAAGAAAATGCCTAAGGAAAAGGAAATGTACAGACGGGGAGGTAAAGATGTCTTCTTGCATAGAAATGGTAACCCACTTGGCATTCCCAGACATCAAGCAAACAGATACACTCATCAGTGGAATTTCTAATAGTTGAATGACAGTAGAGTCATCAAAGAAAATGCCTGTTTTTCTCTACATTGTGAAGATGATTGTGATCACTACAGAATAAGCTAAATTATAATGCTAAGTATAGTCATTAGCTGGTATTTGAACTTCTACACTAAATCACAGAAAAGACAAAAGAAGAATTAATTTATACTCATTTTAATGAACTGTCAAATGCTATATGAATTCCAAAACCTCATTTTTCCTGAGCCTCAGTTTTGATTTTTAGCCGTGCAATAAACCTCGTTTCAAAGAAAACATTCTAATTTAAAAAAGCATGTGCACAATCTCCAGATGTTGTATTCTGAAACAAGAGATTTCCATAACATTGAGTTCAATGATTATTTGAATCCAAAAGTCATTCAGACTTTGGCTTTCACCCTTTAGTTACATGTGAGCTTTCCTCAAAGTTGGTACATACTGGTAAAGGGCTTTCATGGAGGTTTCTTCAAACACTTGGATGTTTCCTAAAATCAGGAATTCAAGCAACCTGGAATTCAGTGCAATGGGGCTTTCATATTCCATTAGGCTGGCCTTTTGCTCTTTAAATCTAATAAGCATTACCTACTTCTGAGGAGCTCAGCAGGGCCAAACCTCAAACACAATTAATGCAACTCTGAAAGAGATAAGCTAAACTGGAATCTGTTAAATAGAGTTCTCACATGGTGTTCTTCTGGACCAGTTCAGTTACTCTATAGAAAACAAAAATGCATTACTGCTTCAAGGATGTAAGCTGGTAAAACCACTGGGATTCACTGGATCACTTTCTATAAGTTTCTAGAAGATTCTCTTCTACATAACAAAGATCCTGTGTGCTTTGGATAAGGAATCTAAACAACATCCTTAAGGGTAATTCTCCTTTTCTCTTGTGGTATGTGCTTACTTCACTTATATAGTAAGCCTTTGCCACAATGGCACTTTATTACTACATCTTAGCACAGGACCAAGTATAATAAACCCATGATCTTGACTAGAAAGTATAAGTACTACTGTGAGTCTTTGTGAGTCTTAATATGTAAAAACCAATAGACATGCTGACATCACACATTAATCTTTCTGCTTGTAGAAAGATTAAAAAAAAAAAAAAAAAAAAAGATTTGCTGTTTCTTCTCACATAACTAGGTAAAAATATGGTGAACAAGTCATAGTTCTTACCTGTATAGCCCCTTCCATTAATTCTTTACAGTGGCTAGCCCAAATTTTTGAATATAGGTTGACTAGTACTTTAAGTTAAAAAATAAATGGGGGGAGTCTTATGTTGAGATTCTTACATTTTAAATGTTACATATATATAGATATTTGGATGGTTTTCTTATGGCATTTTGTTAGACCTATAGAGAGAAGATCCACTGCTTCTTTTGCGTTTTTCTTTTTGTTTGGTTGTTTCTTTTTGTTTGTTTTTTAATCACAAGTATCTTCAGTGATCTACAAAACTTATTTCCTACTTCCATCAAGACCAGATACATCACTGAAGCCTGGCTGAAGCCTCTAAAGATATTATATCAAAAGATATGGGAATAAAAATTAATTAATGAATTTCCTAAACTTTGACTCTAAGTGTCCATTGCTTTTAAATGAATAAAGGAGAGCAAGAAGCTATTAGACTGCTCCTTTGCAGTTCCTCTGAGGTACTACAAGGATTCCTTTTTTATGAACACATACTGTTTGAAGCCTTCATTTTCATCCACATACTCTTCAAGCCTTTCGAGAATAAGCTATTATCAAAACAGCACAATGGTTTTCTCATGTTTTCCAAGACTTTTGCTACAGGCAGGCATGATTAATAGTGTCTTAACAAAGAGGATTTGTAAGATATACCAGTATAACTGATCAATTGGGCTCAAGATGATACCATTACACCTCAACCATTTGGACACTTACACAATTTAAAAACTAGGCTATTTCTGCGTCATTCGGAAAAAAAAAAAAAAGGAAGCAACTGATATAAAAGAAGAAACCACTTGCTGTAAATTTGAATTGAGAATCTTCAGAAATGGCTCTGTACAGTTCACACCAGTTTAAAATCATATTTTTGATTAAACTAGGACAGATTTTTTATATAGGCGTGGATTTTAGAAAGACATTTCAGATTTTGGTTTCAGCACTATAATAATTGTTTTCTAGTCTCATAAGCTGATCTTGACCTAAATGTACAATATGAAATGAGAGTTTAGTGAAGTTGATAAGAACATTTTAAAATCCTGAAACATTTCTATTTGTTCATGTTTCTATTCTGTGAGAAGTGCTTATAACCACTGTGAAATATGAGATGCTGATATGAAACAGTCTGTTTCAACTACGAAGTTACTACAATATTTATTTGCTATCCTAAATAGATTAGATAAGGAGACAACTACAAGTCCCTGTAACATTAGAATTGTGGGTCTGGATTTTCAGAATACCTTATCATACATAGAACTTGCATATACTCTACTACTTTGATATCAACTACTAAATACCTGTGGATATTTGACTTAGGAGATTGTACGTGCTGGCAACAGTGCCTGAAAAATATAAGTACAAGTGCTTATAAGAGGCAAGTGATATGAGACCCATTGAAAATGAATGCCGTAGTAAGTGGAAGAAAGAGATATACGGTTTCCTCAGTTACTTAAAGTGAAGGTAATTTGGCAGAATCAGAAGCTTACTTGTGGACTCTACCTAATAGCTTATTGCAGCAAAGGAAATACTTTAGTACTGCAAAGAGTGAAGTGACAAAAGGACTTCTCTTTGTAAAGAGTGAAGTTCAGACTGTATATCACTGGCACTTTACACAAAATCAGAGCATCCAGAAAAAGAGCTTGTCAGTGATGGGGAATGCAGTCAGCACTGGGAATAAATGAATGATGTCTCATTCAGTTCACAGAACATCCCAGAGAAGCTTTTGTAGGAACATAAGCATGAGCAGAAAGCAGGAAACACAGCAGAACAGCAACAGCTGCAGCAGCTGCATTCAGTATTGGGCTTAGATTCAATAGCAGGAATAAAGAAAAGGTGAAAAACAAAATGAGATAAATAAACTTAAGCCCCATCACTCATTCTTCACAGAAAAAAGAACTGAGAGTGTGCAGCAATTAACAAAGGCTTCCAGACAATTGAAAGAACTTAAGGAGGTTGCTGGGACTGTGGAGGAAATGGATGCAATGCCCAAATAGGTTCTGAGAGGGTTTTTCCAAATGCCAATGCTTAAAAGACTTGATGCAAGCTCAGCTCAGAAGAAAAAACAGCTTACCTCAGTACAGAAGACTACAAATAAAATATGCATTTAAACTTATATTCCCAGGTTTTTATTTAGACATATAGGAGCTATATAAGTTGATGCGCAACTTGCATATTTAAATAACTTATAGATCAGCTAGCATGAAAACAGAAAAGTTGTTACACAAAGGTGCTAAGACAGGACAGAAGTAGTTTTTTCCTTCTTGTTCTGTATAACTTTGGTTGACTTACTTTTAAGATTGATTTTAATATATAAATTATCTCTAAAATTCCAATAAAACAGAGATATAGTAACCTGTAATATAAATTATATATAAATAATATAATATATATAAATATAATTATATATAATATAAATATATATAATATATAAGTAATTCTATATAAAATATATATATTTTTTTCCTGTCAAGAATTTTTACCACAAAATTACAATGGCTTTTCAGAATCAGAAGGGTTGTACTTCCCTTGTTAGAAGACAGAGCTCATAGAATTTTTTTTCAGTACATGCAGTCTGAGCATAGCCCATAGCCTGAGCTCAGGCTTAGGTTTGGGCTCAAGCTCAGGCTTCGTCTCTTTAAGAAACACCTTTGTTACTGAGATTCAGCAACACAGTGAGTTCTGTTTCCATCTCAGTCAAATCTTGTCTTCAGAGTTTGGCCAGTTTATATACATATATAAATCGAAATGGAAATCTTGGATGTAGAATTATACAAGCCCAAATTCAGCACACCACCCAAACAGAAGTTAGGTCACATGATTATTTTTCACTAGTAGGGTGATAATGTTTAATTTAAACATCAGAGACAATTCTAGCAGCTGTAACCAATATACCTTTTTGTCTCCTTTCCCTCAGTCTCTTTCCCCTTCAACCACTCTTCTATGGCCTGCGCCAAGCCCTCTTCCTCATCACACCAGACGGTCATTTCAGCCTCACCGCCCTTATCAATAAGGCCAGTTCACCTGGTTTCCACTATGGAAAGGACATGTTATCTAGTTAGGCTGTAGTTTTAACATGAATTGGCAGATTTGTATATTATCTCTGTACTTGTTTTTAGCTATAGCTTTCTGGGGATTAGTAATAGCACTCAGTGGACACTCTATCGACACTCTACAAATAAAGAAATAAAAACAGTCACTAATAAAGATGAAGAGTATTGCCAATAACGGCTATGGCAAATTCCTTCTATACTGGTTTTGTACTGAGGATGCTTATTTCTTAGAACTGAAATTAAGCCATTATTTTTTCTCACACTGGTGATGCCAAAAGCCATCAGATGGCTATTCTTTCTAGGACCTATCACCAAACTATACTAGGATTCTATTGCAATGGGTAGATAATATATATCTTTTATAACCTATTACTAGTAAGATAATGTAATTAGTTCTAAAGTTTGATGTTATTATTATTATTTTTTTTGGTGTGTTTTACACCACTTTGCATCTACTGCATTGTGGATCCAATCTTCCCTTGAGCCTTAAGTAACTACCATACCTACCATATGTAAACGAATACATAGAATATTTATCCTATAAATTAGTCAGTAAATATTTAAAACTGATGTAGCTAGCAACCCAAAAGAAAAATCATATTGAATTGAGATGGGGAATAAACCAGTAAGTTGTACAAAAATTCAGAATGGCCTTTTAGAATGTTCCACACTGCAAAAGAATTGGAATTTAACAGAAAATTATATCTTCCCCATAGTTTTATTTTAACCATGCTGTCAATCTCTATAGTATAGATGTGATTTTCTGTTGAAGACTCAGAAAGCCTAGAGAAATATAATTGTTTCCTGTGGGATTTTTTTTTCATAGCAGAATGTAGAATTTTTTATTGTCTGGTGGTTTTCATGTATTTGAAATTCTGTTTTATTTGACTGAATCACCAGGAATGGAATTCATAGGTTGGGAGGCTGGAAGACAGACACAATAATACTTTGCATTTCTATCTTCCATCTGAAGATCTGAAAGTATTTTACAAACATTAATGGATAAAATCTCACAATAGTGCTTTGATGAAGGAAAGGATTTAGCAGACAAAAACTGGGGCATACAGAGGCTAAATGACTACACAGAAGGGGAAAACAGGCTAGAAGATATTCTTATTCACTGCTCTGTTTGCAGCTATAAAGTCATATCTCCTCTGAAACTACATATAGATTCATAAACAAAATATTGTTCTTTTCTAGTCGGGTAGTCCAGAAACAAAAAAAAAAAAAAAAAAAGAAAGGTTACAAAAGTAGAACTGCAAAGATACTGTGTTTGCAGTTCCCTGAACTGAATGTGTGAGGAATGAGTAAAAAAGGGAACTGAACAAGAAAAGGAAGAGATGAAAAGCTTTGTCAAATGAAGAAACATAGTTTGGTATAAGGTCTGGTAAGTTTATGGTATGCCTATGCCTCTACAAACTTGAGTGCTTTTTAAAAAAAGAATATGTGCAGCTCTTGATAAACAAGTCCTATGTTTGACTCCAAAGAGGCAAAGAGATAACAGTAATAATCTGACTCTTTCCACACCACACACCACTGACCTGCATAGAGGACTCCAGGGGAAGAGGAGAGATGATAAATAGAGCTGTGCAGTCCTCAGCGGAAACTTTTAGGCCATGGGTGTGTCAGTAACAGTCAGGGTTTTGGCTACTGTTATGAAAACTCCTACTTAGTAGGAACTGGATTGTAAACAGCAACTCATTTTGCATTTACCTTTCTGAGCAGAGTAACTCTGCCAGTAAGTACTGTCCTAGATATTGCTGTGAAGGCAGTATGTACAGATGTATAAATCTCTGAATCTTATTTTCTGTCTCAGGCACTGTGGTAGATTATCAAACTCAAATTAAGCATGTGAAGTGGGAACGTTGATGATTCCTTTCCTCAAGAAGCCACAGAAAAGACAGTGTCTGTTGTAACTCCAGCAGGAACACAGATGCTTTTCCGCTTTTACCCTGTTGTTTCTACTTTAGTGTTGTTACTTCCATTCACTGCCTAGACAGAAACCCTCTACCTATACAATCTATTTGCAGTGAAAAACTGTTAAAACTGTTCTGCTAGGATGGATTTATTTTCTCTTAATTTTCCTCAATTAAGCTGCACATCCACATACTTTTATCACTTCTTCTTTTTCACATTTTCCACCATTGTTTTTCTTTCCTGATGACTCTTTCTCGTCATTTTCAATCCTTTCCATTCAGTGGAACAGGGACTTCCATTTAACTTTTGTCTCCAGTTTGCTTTACATCTGTATTCCTCCCCAGTGTTTTTCTTCTACATTTTACTTCTGCCTTTTCCAGATCCTTTTCACAAAATCTCAGAATCACAGAATGGTTGAGGTTGGAAGGGACCTCTGGAGATCACCTGGTCCACCACCCCGCCTTCCCCAAAGCAGGGCCACCCAGAGCAGGTTGCCCAGGACCATGTCCAGGTGGGTTTTGAAGATCTCCAAGGAGAAGACTCCACAACCTCTCTGGGCAGCCTGTGCCAGTGCTCCATCACCTGCACAGCATATAAGTGCTGCCTAGTTTTTCAGATGGCACCTTTTGTGTTCCACTTTGTACCCACAGCCTCTTGTCTTGTCACTGGGCACCACTGAAAAGAACCTGGCTCTGTCCTCTTTGCACTCTCCATTTTCTTCCTCATTGTCATTTCTTGTCATTTTTCAAATTTATTTTTCTCCCTTTTACATTTTTCTTCTCTGTCCCCTTTGGCTGTTGTCTTCATTCTCTGTTCCTCCCTCATCCTTTCCTCCTTTCATGACTCTAATAACCTTGAAGTTGACAGTTCTTTATTCCTTTCCTCCTCTTTGTTGTTTCCTTCTATTATCTATCTTCACTCATCACCCTCCTTGTCGTCCTGCTCTTTTCTCCCAGCTGTTTTTATCTTTCCCTTAGTCTGCATCGCATGTGGCCCTCTTACATAGGTGAAATGACTGGGTACACATTGCATCTTTGTGTGGGGGAGAAATCGCTCTGAGTGGTGAAACCTTAACACTGAATTTCTTGACTGCCAAGACACAATGAGTCACTTTCTTCCACTCTTCTGTTTTCATTAAAGTCCCTGCAAGCTTTATCATTGGCTTCAAAGGGAACACAACCAATCTAGCACTGGGTGCTCCTGAAAATTACATTCGCAGCTCATTTGAAGCTTATTTACGTTGGTTCAAGAGGAGACAAAAACTCTGTGGGACAGGTATGCAGATAACGGATAATCTCAGTGGACCTTGAGTCTATGATTTCATATTCCGGGCAAAACATATGATCTACTCCTCACAAATATACCTAAGAAAGCATGTGAAGTTAAACACTTATAAATATCAAAGTTTCACAAAGATGCGTTGTAAGCCAAAAATAAAAAGGAAGTTAAATTTAGATTCATATGTTAATTAGTTCCTTGTATTCAGCCTAACAAGAAGGAGCACTTAATCACACATATTAGTTTTAACAAAAGTGCTAAATGCTACTTTTTCATATGTAAAATACTGCTAACATTTCTTACATAGAATACTGACATGAAAGTCCTTATTGCAGGTAATAGGAAATTTAAAATAAATAGATAAATAAATAAAAATGCCAAACCCCCAAACCATAACAGATATAAAGGAAGACAATTTGAAGAAAGGACAACAGAGGCTGTCCTCGTTCCCCTATCCCCCATCCCCTGTCAATTGTGTTAGTATGGCAAATGAATTAATTGAGTAAAAATCTATTTTATCATTTGTTCACAGGGACCGGATCCAGTGCAGTTCCAACGAATGGTCAAGAGATCAGGGAATCCAGTCAGGGATCACTCCTGGTGGGGTACTACCATGCCCTCTCAGAAGACATCGAGAGACGTTCAGGTTGGAAATCGGAAAGACATGGCATGGAATGACTTGTTGTTACCACTTTCATTATACCATCTTTCTATCCGTAAGGGAATGATGCCAGGCCTATGGAGCTAGTCCAGGCATGAGACTAAAATAATTTTGGCTCAGAGGGTTCATGGAGTAATTTCAGTCATTTCTATCTCTGCTGAGAGATTGCTCTGTCTCTCTCTTTGCCTCTATAAATCCCCAGCAATTGAACAGTTCTAAACTGGGGATGGCAGCATACTCTCCTCCTTAGGTAAAATTTAATTAATTCCTTGACTTTTTGCATGTATAATTTTTTGTCCTTAGCTCCTGGTACTATCTGCATTGCATTTCTGCATTTTTTGAACTGTGTGTGGGTGAGAAAGAACATGATATGCTTCTTAATTAAACTGAAATCCATTTTCCTATAAGCAGACTAAAATGCATCATGCTGGCATTTAAAATATCACTGTGCACTCGCATGCACAGATACACATGATGCTTTTAAATTAATTATATTGCCTTAGAAAAAATACTTCTGTGCTTTCAGTTACCACCTCTGAGTGCTGCCTGTTCTGCTAGCAGTCAGGACTTCCCAGCCTCTCTGCAGCAAGTGCCATGATGTGCTGCCCGCTGTTCTCACATCTAGCACCAGCATATACTGCCTAACATGCCAGCTGCCAAAGGCATGGTAAGTGCCTAATGTGAAATCACTTCTGTGCACTACCCAGGGGGTGTTCCGTTCACAGAAGCTGCCAGGGGGAAGCTGTGAATCAGCTCTCTCCCTGGGCACCTTGCCCACGCTTTCTCTCCTGCCAGCATCGCCTGCCTTGGAGGCAGCACTGGCCAGCTGCACATCCCATCCCTGCAACAGCGAGCACTTCCTGGCACCAGGGATGAATCAGTTCCAACATATGCAAATTCAAATGTTCATTTCCAAACACCTCATGCTTTGAAAAAAGCTTCATTTTTATAGTGAAGGAATAACACAAAATTATAGAGGCATGGAGAAAAATACAATAGGAGATAGCCTTAAGACAACACATCCTACAGCTAGGAGCAAAGCCATGCAAATTCTCTGTCTCCTAATAATACTGCTGCAAACCTGTGCTTGAAAGTTAATTCAGAGTAAGGGTAAGTATGATTTTGAAATACATGGGCTTTTCTTCAGTAATTCGGGGTGAACACATTTGTTTCTGAAGAAGAGTGTCCTGTTGCTGGTTGGTCTTACAAAATGGGAACCACTAATTCTCTCAAGAATATCTGCCACTCAGTCACTGAAGAGCAAGATTTCTAGTCAGGGTTTGCAGAACAGCCAAGAAAAGTGACTTGATTTCTTTGGCTTCTTGTATGTGAAAAGAGGTCAGAGAGAAGCAATTGAAGACAATAGCACAGGTATAGCATTTTGGAATTCTTTACCTTAGAAGGTATCTTCAAAAGTTCTTGCAACTGGTCTAGCTTTTCTATTTATGATGTAATGCAAATTTTAACACAAATTTAAATTTATATTATGCCAAATGTTGAATACTTTAAAAATGTATTATTTAAAGTAGGGATTTTTCTCCCTGTTAAAGGATTTACATTATGGTTAGGAAAGTAGCCTAACTGGTTGCCTTGAACACCATAAAATTATCAATAGCACCATTCTTGAACTGCTGTCCCTATGTTGCTACTTCTTCAGACAATTCATGCTGTGCTCTTTTGTACTATGTACATCTTATCCTTGGTGAAGAAAATACCAAAGGCTCTAGTGGGAACAGCAGTATGACCTTGAATGTGTCCTTTCCTGAGTTTCCTGGAGGTTTGTGATGACTTCAAAATCTACAAATCTGGAATACTCAAAAAGTTCAGCACCTCTACAAGAAAGACTCAGAAAAAAAAACCTATCAGATTAGGACTACTAAAAGCAGAGGAAACAAACTAAAAACTTCCAATAGTCTGTGGCCTTAACAATCTACTACTGTTGTTGGGAAGAAGGTGTACCTCCTGGCTTTAGACACTCCTTAGCTATTCTGTTTATCTGTTTTTCATTTGAACATAACTGTTCAACTTGTACACTCACACATAATTCATCAGAAGAAGTAACCTAGAAGAGTAGGAACAGGGATAGTTGGATGTAAAGTAAAAAAGAAAGGAAAGGCTGAGTGGGAAGGATGGAAAGAATAACAGCTTGAAGAAGTTCCAATTTACATGCTCTCTTTCAAATTAGTTCATTTAATATTGCTATGAAAGACTGAGCCTACAGAAACATCTGTGATATTTCTAGCCCTTTATAATTTAGAAAGAAACGGGAGTCCCATCTCTAACAAGAGTTCTCTCAGCCTAGCATTACGGCAAAGCCATAAATGAGAATACGATGGTAAACATCTTTGAGTTATATAGAAAATATATAAAGGGGTTAATGAGGTCTCATAAGTTTGGAAAAAAAAAATCATCCAAATGACGAAATGTAATGGGCTTGAATTTTCTTCACACTATTAACAGCTTTTCTCTTAGTCTTCTGTTTCAAAAGAGAAACGAAGAAGATTATTTTCAGTGCATATTCAATAAGGTAAGATAAGTTAAGCCAGGAATTTAGTGTAAAATGTGTTTATGAGACTAACTGCACCAGAAGTCTAAGAGGTATGTTTTGTTCCATGCACACTCACTATGCTGTACCTATTAGTAATGTGAACAAGGGTTATTTTAGTATAAAGTTCCTATATTGGATGGACTTTTAAATCTCTTCTGAATATATGGTTTCTATCTGAAAACATGTGCCATCCAATAACAAGGACAGGTTAACGTTTGGAAAAGGGGATCAAGCCCTCAAGGGTTTCACTTCTCTAGACAGTTGAAGCACAGGAACTACTTTCTATTTTGGGGGTGAAAAGTCAACAGCAAAAGAGTAAAATCCTTCAGTTTTTATTTTATGAAAACAAACATCTTTTTCCCTCTAGGCCTACAAACATTTGTCAGAAGCCCAAGTGAGGAAATGTGAAAATACTGAGTGTGAATTATATCATACTGTAAGAGGCAGTCTGGTCTAGTGAGAAGGCTAATGAACACTACAGCTAAGGGAAATCCAGTTTTGTTACTGATTTATCATGTGAGTTTATACTAATTTTGAGCAGCTTCTCAGGCATGCTGTAAGTTTTGGTGTGATTGACTTGAGACTCATGCTCCATCTACATTGACTTTTAAGTATAACTTCACCATTTACTTGAGCCTTAAATTACCTTAGGCCTGCAATGTTAAGCAAAGCTTAATGGCATACTGAAGCGAAAATTCTTATTGCAAGTCCAGTCAAGAACCTATCTGCAAGAAGGACAGGTTGAGCACAACTAGAGCTATGTTACATACTGCCTTGAGGTAGTCTCAGAAGACAGGCAGTGGACAGACAAATTAGCCCTAATGAAGTAATACTTAGGAGTGAACAATGTCTTCTGTACCCTTCCCAGCACTCTGAGAACTATAAACACTGAGTTGCAAGTCTGTATTGCTGCACAATGCAACAAGATGTTTAGGGTCTTGGAGCACTTGATAAATAAGGCTGCCAGAGCTGGGCTTGTTCACTAGGAAGAGAATGATCTTATCGTGTAAGAAACAATCTTATTTCTGTCTACAAATACCTAACAGGAGGGTGTGGTGAAGGCATAGCAGAAGTTTTCTCAGAGGTGCACAGCTGAAGAATAAGGAGGTAGCAGTGACCAAGTTCAGCACAAGAAAGTCCAACTCATTAAAAATAAATAAATAAATACCACAAGGCTGGGCAAACCCTGGAACAGGTTGTGGGATCTCCAGCCTTGGAGACACTCAACAAGGTTCTGAGCAACTTGCTCCAAATGGATTATTGGCCTGAGCAGGAGTTTGGAGCAGATAACTTCTGGAGGTAATTTTGCATGATTTTATAGGTCTGAATAGATCCTTAATGCTCTATCAGAGAGCATACTCTTTGGCCTCTTACGGAAGCACAGACACAACTTTTCATTACTGATTTCTGGGAAGACCAAGCCCTATTATTCTACTTGATTTCCAACCCTTTCTTGATAATTCAAGTTCAATCATCGGCTAATTCTTTTGTATAAAAATTTCAACAATTCGATTTAAAATGATGATTATGAAGTCCAGTTTGCCCAGTTAATGAATGCTCAGAGAGGGACTGTGTAGCCTGAGATAACTTTCCCAGTTTCTGCTCCAGGCATTCAACTGCCTCTGCTTCTGAGCTTCCTGTCCCTCTTGACAGGGTATTGCAGCTGTCTGGATAGAAGTAAGAGAAACAACTGAGCTTTCAGCATGGTATTCAATGACCTGAAATGGGTGCCATTTCACCCTAACCTGTCAAACTGTATGAAGCAGTTTGCACTTCACGTGAACAAAGGAGACATCCTTTCAGTCAGGGCAGGAACCTCTGATAAGACCATTAAAACTGTTCCAAGTTAAACTACTCCTTGTGCTGGAATCTGAGACTGTATTTGAACAGCACTTAAGTAATAATTCCAGCTTCATAAGAATGTTCCAAGGTATCATTAACTATAGCACTCGAAAATGAATTGTGCTTTTTATTGTCAGGTGATATTCTCTAGTGTCTTTTCTTACTTTGGCGCTCCTTACTTTCTCCTTAAAGTTAACAAAGGCAGAAAGGCCAGGCTTTTGTACAGTTTCCCCTTCTGTAACTCCCATAAGATTAGGCAGTGCAAGCTTGGTTTATACTGTAAACATTTCATGAAAGAACCACTTTAATTTTGTAGTCTAACAGCTGCAGGAATTGTTTGCTAAACAGCCGTGCAGAGTGCTGGAGAGGTCGGAGGTTACAAACAGGGATAAATGGCTGTACAGCACAATGGTACTGTGAGGCTGCACAGTGCAGTGTATAAAACAGCTTGCTCTCTCCCAGAAACACTTTGCTCCCGATTGGGAATACAGGCAGAGAGAGAAGTGCTCATGCTCTATTATATCCTAGGGCTCAGAGCTCTCATACTCTGTAGAATTGGAAAAGTAGAGTTGAGTGAGAGGCTAACAACTTTGTCTTACACACTTTTTGTAAAAAAGAGGTTTCCTTCTTATTTTTATTTATTTATTTTAATAAAACGCTTCCTCTTCCGAAATCACTTGTTGCTTTTGTGTGCTTATAGCCAAATATCCCTGAGTATCTATTTACTGCTCCATATTCTCATTTCTAATTCACTCAGTTAATTTTGATACAGATCTCATGTAATCATTGATTAATTATTTTCTCTCTTCAGGTTTTCTATTTCCAAGGTGAGTATTTACATCTTGTATTCAATCAATTTTATTTATTTTTTGAAATACTATCCTCATAAAGATTCCTGCTAATTAACTGCCCCCTGACACGGATTTGGAGAATAATACCTGGGCAGGAACGCAGCTGAAAAACAAATTCTCTGTCTTGATTAGCTCAGAAGTTGTGATCCTCAGGTATATACTACATGGAAGAAGAGCATCTTATGAAACCCCTGGCAATGAATCAGGGATAGGCAGAATTCCAGTCTGAGCGCCCATACAGCCACAGGAAATCCATAAATTTCAAGATGATTACAACATCTCAAGAAGGTCAAATGAAAGACTGTGGAACAGGTTAGCCATCAAACTACACCCTTCATAAATGTCTCCTATAGTTTGCCACTTCCCAGTACTCATTGTGCGCTGTACCTCTCATACAGAATTTAATCCCTTAGTTGTGTGTTTAGAATGTGCTGTATTTACCTTTTTTATGCTAAGGGAAATTTATGAACGAGCCTGGTCCCAGGGAGAAAAAAATCACCCTTTCATTAAATACCATAAATACCATAAAATGAATTACAGTTGCTTTACTTTGGAATGGAAAATATTTTCATTGATGTGAACAGACAAAAAGCTTTTCTTAACCTTAAAGACATTTCTACTTCATTCTTGATTATATAAGGATTTATATGAAGACATCCACACATTTGGTCTGTTATACATTAACAATCACAAGATTTTTTTTCAAAAAATGGAGATAAATGGTCCTTATATGTTTACTTATTACCTCTTTTTAAACCAGTAACATTTACTGTGGGTTCAGTATGCTTAATACCATCATTTTCAAAAAAGAATTAAAATCAGGTAAAATATGGTTAAAACATTGTATTCTGGATATAAATTTTGTATATAAATTGGTAAACAATTACTTCTCATATGAATTAAATATTACTCATTTTTTTTAATTTGTGGAGTTTTATCGTATTAAATAGAAGTCAAACAAAAGTTAAAGAGCTTCCTTACCAAGATTTTATTAATACCTCTAAAATGTTTTCTTCTAAAACAAGTAATGACTTAATGGGACCCCGCCTATGACAACAACAACCTGAAACTGCTTTTGTCTAGTGTAAGGAGTGCAAATTCTGCTCATGGGGATTTGCATGGAATTCGGCCTTGTAATATTGTTCTCACTCCATTAGAAAAAAAAAAAAAAGCTGCTCAGGGCCAGCTTTTTTGACTACCAAACATAATCTCAGATCCAAAGCCAACTAAGTCTGGATCAAGCCTCAGACTGTCTCAGAAACATTGGAGGTCCTTTTCTGTAAATGACTTCTGAGGATTAAATTTTAGCTGGCTTTAAAAAATAAAGAAAAAATAATAATTCCATTCTCTCAGATTCTTTACACTTAAGTCACAAGTGTACTGGGTGTTATTAAAAAACAAGGCTTGCCCCTCCTCCACTGCACCTATACTTTTGGAACATACTTACGCTTTCCTGACAGATGTTTCTTGATTAGTGCATCAGAGGAAAACAAATCACCACCTACAATGGTTCCTGGAGAAGCCTTGAGAAGAAACCCATAATCTATATTTTTTAAATGATTTTGTTATTTAAATACAATTTTTTATGAATTCCCTGTTGTTTTATTTTTTTTTTCATAATTTATTTATAACTTTTATTCAAGGGGAACAAAACCAGCAATGTATCTCTGCAGTATCCAGAGAGTACCCAACATTCACAGTTTTTATAACCAAACTTATTTGTGAAATGTGCAGTAGTTAAAATAGCAGATATTGAATTCATACCCTTAAAAAGTATAACCCTGGTACTTAAACGAAAAATATATAAATATTTGTAAGAAATGTCCAACATAGTTTTTCATTTTTATATCTATCATATGCTCACATCTGCATTATAAATTCAGATCATATAGCCAAAAAGGAAATTATATGTAGTTTACGTATTAAACTCTGAATTCAGCATTCAGTAGACTGCATTTAACACAGGGTCATTTTAGTTCTTTTAAGTATTGTCAGTTTATACAAGCAAACAAAAAATCTCTAAGCTCATTCATTGTTTAGTAGGAAAAAATGAATTAAATTGTAATTTTCATTCACTAAGTCTGCTTTAATTTTTTTTTTTTTTGGTGTGAATTGTGTGTTCAAGAAAAAAGCCAGACTGACTGGCCTGGAAAAAAATAGTTATTTACCTGTAAAAAAACAAAGCAAAACAACAAAGAATGACTGTGGTTTGGTTTTCTTATAAACTGTGTCTGTATGATTTGATTCCTTTCCTACTTAATACAGAAGTGCTCCAGTATCTAATCTTTTGAATGAATTATATTTATAGCTCTTTTAAGCTGATCGTATGCTTTCATAATGATGTCCCCATTAAACTGCAGCCTAAAAATTTGGAAACTGTATTCCACTCATCTCAGCATAGTGCTGTCTCTGAAGTTTGAAGATGGCATTTTAAATATCACTCTGACTACTTTACAGCTGATTGTTTAAATAAAGCAATGTAAATAGTATAATTCTGGAAATCACTTTTTTTTTTTTTTTTTTTATAGACTCAATTATTTTCAGGCCCCAACTTTTTCCCTTTTTACCACAGTCCAAAAAATAAATAAATAACAATAGTAATGTGCTTCTCCAGCAGTCCTCCTCTGCCCCTTTTTTATTACAGAAAATAGATACTGCTGGAGCTGAGTGCAGTGTAAGCACAGTTGAGCTTACACATTATAAAACTAATTAATGATGGCCAGTGCTAACACATTCCTCAAAATCTAAGGTTGTTTCACACAGTGTACACCAAATAAGTCCATGCTGAAAGAGCACAGTGTTATCTGTAGGAGAGAAACCAGTAGACTTCGAAGCAGTGGAAATTCTCTGTGTGTTAGGGTAGAAGAGCAATTTTTACATGCAGATGAGCAAATGTAAATTCCACTTACTGGGAATACAAAAATATTGTAAAATAAGGTTATGATGAGGTGTTTATGAGGGATATGGGATATTTTAGGGATATAAAACATTGATATAGAAACTGCAGTGCTGCAAAAAATGTGTGCCACATAAAGTCCCAATAGCACTTAGATAAAAAATAAAGGAGTGAACTTAACCACATGGCAAAATTAGATGTTACTGTGCAGATACAGACACCAAGTAATCGAGTTAGCAATTGGCCACTCTAAGAAACCAAACAATGCAAGGGATTTTGTAACTTCAAAGATTTAAATAAGGCAATCAAACATGAATGCTAACCCAAGAGAGCAGCTGAGGGCATCTGCCCAGATCATCACTGTTGTATTTTAGTGTAACTCCACTGAAGGCAATGGAGCTATGCTAATTTACACCAACTGAGGATCCAGGCAATCATATTTAGGACTTCAAGTGACAATATTACTTTTATTTTGTGGTATATATTAAGGGTTTTGGCAAGTCTGACCAAACACAGAAAGTGCAAAACACTGCACTTTTATTTCTCCTTTTAGCAACCGTGTAGTTTATGCAACTTCCCATGGGGATTGCCTCAGCACTTGGGATATACCACAGCATCATGTTGCAGATCTTTGCGGATCTGGATGGAATGAGCAATTGGTTATGATCTGTTGGTTTGAAGCAAAAAATGATCAACATCACAATGGGAGTTTGCACAATAACCAAATTGTGCCAAAGAAAAGACCCTTGAATTGAATACAAGCAAATGCCAGGCTGAATGAGATTAATTATGTAGGACACATTCAATGACAAAGAGATATGACCAAACCCAAAGAAGGCAGAGGTAACTGTACAAATGGAAAGACTCCAAGACAAGAAGGCCTTAGAGAGATTCATTGGGCATGTTAACATAACTAAGCAAATTCATTGATAATTAATCACAATTAAGTGCTCCTCTCAGAATAGCTGCTTAGGGACTGCACAGAATGGCACTGGAATGACTGACAAGAGAAAAGTTTTGAAAATTAAAATGAATCATCAAATAAGCATTCACACTGAAATAACTGTTGATTAGTGAAGAGCCTTGGAACTAAGGGTAGCATCTTCAAAACTGTTTAAGTTGTTATTGCAGACACTAAATTCCTCTTTCAAAGTAAGGGATATATAAGTTGCAGGGATGTGGATTCCCAGTGCTTACACTCTTTTTGAAAACAAACTTTAGACTCATAAGTCATACAGGTTGTTTGAAAAAAAATATTTTAATTCAGTCAACATTCATCTGAATTGAGACTATTCCAGGTTATAACTAAAAGGCAAAGGCTTTAAAACACTGATTATAATCCAAACAGCAGCAGACGTATGGCTAACAGTATCTTTTATTTTAAATAATTAAGTGCATAGAGAAGAAAGAGGCCATAAACTATTTGAGTATTTTAAATGCCATTGTGCACATTAAAGCCTCTAATTCCAGAGTGTTTCATGGTATTGAAAACTTACTAAGGCCCTGATTCTGCAAGGTGCTTCATGCAAACAATTTTGTGCCTGCATGGAACATTTCACAGTATCAGAGGTACTGATATGCAGATGACTTGTAAGGAGCTTTTAGAGAGTACATGCTTTTAAGACTACCTTTCAGTGATGAAAACAATGATGAAGGGTCTTATGTAAACAGAACTCAAGTATTTTTAATTTTGGAGACAAAAGTTGACAAAATTAAGTGAGAAAAATGGAATGACTCAACCTTACCAGAGTCTGAATGAGTTATTCTAACAGAAAAAAGCCCAGCCACTTCCATATGTAAAACTTATTGCGACTATAGAGATGAGGTTGCTGCAGATGATGGGTTTCTATACAAAGGACATTATCATAACACCACACAACATGAGGTTGGAAATGCTAGGTATAACCTACAGTGCCCATTTGAGTATTGAGAAGTGCAGGAACAGAGCCCAAGGTGTTCTGTTCTGGCCAGGCATGCATGCTGCCATCAAAGATAAGGTATCCAAGTGGAAATCTGCAATAAATACAGGAAACAAAAATGCAAAAAAAACCCACTGAAACCACATGAGATTCCTAATTTCACTTGGCCCAAGGATCTAGTTGAACAAAATGGGAAAGATTATTCCTTATAGGGGAACTAATATTAGGTATCTATGTTCCTTGGTTTTGTTTTTAATTATTTAAATTAGATTTGCACACTAACTTGCAATTTAATAACACATTGTAAACCGTAGTTTATTTTACCATAACATTGCAGACAAGTTAATAAAATACTGTTATTTACAAATGACTTGCTCTAGTCATTTTTAACATTACACCAAATACATCATGTCTGGTCCTTGCAATCACATTTTCCATATAGAAATTAGATAAAACATCAAGAAACTTAAAAAAATATTTGAAGATTCAAAGAATACTTACTCAGCATCAAGTATTGAATTGTAACACAAAATCACTTACTAGGCTCAACAACTTTAGTATTCAAGAAAAATTGAAATGGCAACTTCTACTAAGTTTCCCACATAATAAAAAAAAAAAAAAAAAGAAAAAAAAAGACAAACAACAGAAAACTAGGGAAAGGGAAAAAAAAGATAACATGAATGGAAGTGATTATTACTCTTGAAACAAAGACTAGTTTTCTAAGAGAAAAATGAGTGAAAACTGTATAATGGGTCATAGCCTTCCAAATGTCAGTCTTGCTGAGTTCTTATAAGTGGACAGACTCAGTCGAAGCAGGAAAAGGAAAGGAAAGGAAAGGAAAGGAAAGGAAAGGAAAGGAAAGGAAAGGAAAGGAAAGGAAAGGAAAGGAAAGGAAAGGAAAGGAAAGGAAAGGAAAGGGCAAGGGCAAGGGCAAGGCAAGAGGTAGTACTCCTGTACAGATGAAGCAACAAATATACACCCAGGCAGTGAATTTCCTGCCTGTAAAAAGTAAAATTTTATATCAAGTGGCAAACACAGGATGTAGGTGGAGAAACCACTGCAGCAGCTAAACAGATCTCTGCAGAAATAACTGTTCTGACTAGAAAAAGTGACTGTGTATTGGGAGAGCTATCAAAGTTTAAAGAGGATAGATACTGATCAATAATGCCCAATAATAGTCTCGTTATCTGTCTAAAGATGGGAGTGTTCCCACAGTGTTTTATTAATTATCCTGTTTATTTTTGTCTCTACATTTCAATTCTGTATTTGGAGAAGGCTTATTATTATTATTATTATTTTTTTTTCCAGATGACTAAATCAAGGAAGCAAATATTACTTCTTTTCCGGTACTATTTGATTTTATATATTAAGCATTATAAATAAAACATGAGCTTATCCATCTCTGTGAGGATATCCCTTCTTCCCAGTTGCCAGTTTTTGTTAAGAAAACTGCAGTAAAATTATCTAGTAAACCAATAAAAAGTGAATATTTAAAGTTATACTAACATGGAAGATTTTTCCTATAAGTGTGAGCTAAGCTAATCCTTTCTATCCAGAAAACAGTACTGCATGTAGTTATTCCTCCTTGAAAAGTTGTGGTGAACCTTTTAAGCCAGGGAGGCTTCAGAGAAGCTCACTTTTCCATTTGGACTTAGTGGAGGACAATGCTAGGATGACACAACTGGGAATGAGGAGACGAGGCTAAAGGGAAGATAAGAGTAAGAGTAGAGGATGAACACCAAGATATGAAAATTAGCGCAGAGTGACAGGGAGAGAAGGAGGCACATAAATTCCAAATCTTTCTTTATTTTAGAGAATGCACAAAAACAGACTCAGTTCCTCACTTTCAGTTAAGAAGAGAAGTGGAAAAGAAAAGCTTTCAGGCTTCATTGCATAGAGGGAAACGAGACTGTCCTCCTCCCTTTAAGTGCTGTAGGGTAATGCCAAAAGATGTCCTTCACAGAAACAATAATGACATGCAAAATCTACATAAAGACACAGATGTTTGGGGTCTGAAGTAATGGGAGTATTATATATCATCTATGTATCCAGACTTGTAGGCACTTGGTTGAACTGGAAATCTTTCTGAGGTTCAGATTCTTTAATATAAGCACTAATGTGATTTCCTGGCAGAAAACTGACCCAAAGGACAAAGGGTAAATATTGATAATTTGACAGTCAGTTCCACAGTAGTGCAAGATAATGTTTAGTTACCTACGGCTTTTTAAGAAATATCAGTATTTTTACATCAAAGTAGGATCAGAACTAAATTTGTCGTTTCCACGGACTCTCTGGAACCAGTTTCTCTGGTTAATGGGCTGGCAGTATTCTGAGTATAAAGGTTCTCAGTCAGCATGATACATTTTGTCTGGGATTGATTTACTGATCATCAAAACATTTCTTTTAAAAACATTTTTTTTCTTTTAAATAAAATTAAAAGAGCTTTAAATGTTGCCTTTTATAGTATTTATAATTCTACAATGGGATTACAGTTCTGAAGCAACTGTAAGTGTTAGGAAGAACTTCTATGAAAAGAAGCAAATAAGGAAAAATGATGAGGAAAGGCCTCTAGGTAAGATTAAACTGGATTTAACTTATGAATATTTTAATATTGGTGGCTGTCTCTAGGTGGGCTCTTAATTGCTTTCCCATGATAGTTAAGTTTACTCATCAATATAGCATTCCTAGATCTTTTAAAAATAAGTTGCTTTTTACAAGCATTATAATTCAAATCTCAATGTTGGAAAGGCTTGGATTCTTGACAGGCGTTAATTTCTTCATAGACCCTTAAAGCTGTTGACGTCCTTTTTGCCACACCAGTAACTGAGAATTCAAACCACATAAAATATTTCATTATTTCTGTTTTGTTATGTCAATGAGATCATTGACCAGACTGTGTAACTGCTTTGGCCTGTCAACAAACTCTGCACAAAGACTCAAGTTTTCAGGCGGACTTTCAGTGAAAGAAGAGAATCACACAATCTGCTCAGTAACCCAAAGCAAGAAGCCTTATATCAGCAAAGTATGGTTGGCAAGGAATAATTAGGACAACCCTGGAACAATTTAACTGAAAGTCACATTACTTTTCTGGTAGCAAGGAAATGTAGTTGATAGAGCTTATAGAGCCACAATAACCAAAAGGCAACACAGTGAACATAATTATTAAGCAAAATATTTTTTGTCTAAGCTTTACAGATTCTCCTGTTACTTTGATTATGAATAGAATATGAACATTATCTGAAGTTTCCAGTGTCTGCTATTTTTAATTTCGGTTAGGTCTTAAAAAAAAATCTGAGTTCTAGCAGAATTCTAATTAGGAAGGTGCATTATACATAATTTGTGTGTATTGTTAAAGTACACACAATAATATTGTGGCTTCGTAGAATGTGATATGAAGGCTATACTAGCACATATGCAATATTTTCTGCATGAGCTATGCATGGCAAATTGATAAAATTATGAAATCATCCCACAATATGCAGTCCAGAAATTCAATCCCTATACTAAACTATCATCTCTTCTACTGCACTACCAATTGTTCACTAAACCTCACACGTTAGATAAATATTTTCCAGAAATTTTACAAAGGTTGAAGTCTTTATGGATGACTGGAAATAACTATATGAAAACCAGAACGAGGAATAAAAGATGAAGAGAGAGGAACAGTACAGATTGAAAGGAACAGGACAGAAGGGAACTCAGCTTGGGATATAGGCAAATAGTGTGTATATATTTCTCTCTAAAGCCTGGGGCAGGAGCCAAGGTTACTGATACTCACTACTCTTCTGCTATCAGCAAATATGTATGAAACACATTAGCAAAGTTCCCTACCTCCTTCTGTTGCCAATCCATGCAGAGTGTTATACCTTTTACTGCTGTTTACTATCACAGTAATTCAGTTGACCTATGTAGCAGATTCCAAAAGTTCTCATGATGCTAGTGGCCTGACAGAGTGCCAGCAGGATCCCGCATTATGGGAGTTGTGCTTCTTTTCAGCTTGCTCTTTTTAAAAGCAAGGAAATTATACCCCCAAACCTCACACACAAAAATATAACAAATGTAGATGAAGTACTTCACAGTTTAAAAATTCCCAAATCAAAGTTGCTTATGTAGCTTTGGTTTAGCTGCTTCGTGCATATACATAATCATATACATGATCACATCTTCTCCGCTATTAGGCAGAGAACAAGAGCAGAAATGAAAGTTGTATAAAGGATGCTGTCATCCACAGGACTCCCACTTCCCTGCTTTTGAATATATTTCTTTGTACTAACTTCAGCATGATGGCTAAGAGGCAGAGAACAATAAAAATATGAATGTGATGGAGATAGGATATGGACTGATTAGATAAGGAGCTTAAGACATAGAGTAATGTAGAAAAAAATGATAAAGAAAACAAGACAGAGTGAATGGGCAAAGTGGAAGCTGGAACTGAATAAAGAGTCTGAGGTGGAGGAGAGAGGATATTCCCATTGCTGTGCTGGAACACCGGACTCTATTCTGCTTTTTTTTATATAGCTCATTCCTTTTCACAGATGGTCAACCACTCATTGTGTAGAGCTGCTGAATTCCCACAGCTTCAAGAGAATTCAATGGGTAGTTGGCTTTCAACATATACAGTTCTATATATCATGAAGAACCCTGACAAGTTGAGTCCTAGATGTCTCAAATTGAGCTATTAAAATTGCATGTTTAAGTTTTCTGTCTTTAAATTGGTGATAATACCAACCCTGACTTATTTCAATGTATAATTGCAGGTGAAAATAAATTAATTCCAAGTGAAAATAAATTAATCCCCTTATAACCAAGATATGTTAATTAAGAAACACTCAGATGCAATGGTAGTGACAAATTTGTGAGTGAATTAGTAGATATAATCTGAGAGTACAGTTTGAGAAAAGTGCAGTGAATAACAGACGGGGCCACACATGGGATAATGAAGAACATAGAGGAAATCCATTAGTTGTTTATGCAGTGACTACTGTCTGTCCCGTGCAACGTTATTTGTTGTCCTGTGGAAAAACATGTGATCAGAAACTGAAGGATTGCCTTGTAATGAAAACGCAAAAGAGAACCAAGTTAAGTTAGCCTATTTAAAATTCTCGCATTTCCTGACTTTTGAATTCATCTAACAGAGTTTTAATGTGTTCATTGGGTACTATGATAACTGCTAAATAAATAATGGATGCTAACCTAAACTTGTAATTTTAAGTATGTATTAATCTTGTTCTATTTGTGTAGGCAAAACTCGCAATAGGTAGAGAGAATGGCATGAAAAATGATTGGAACTCAAGTTCAAGCTATCTTTTATTCACTCTGGTCTGTATTGGGTAGGCTTGACTACAGATGCTTTAGAAAATTAGAGGAGATGGGATAATTCAGGAGCACTTTCCCAACTCAAGTGTAAACTTTATAAAGGGTTAGAACAGCAAAGTATGTGCTTAAAGTATTATTCATGCTGCTCCAACAGTCTTGTCTATGCTCCTACTACTTGACCTGTCCCAACCCAAAATACAGGCCCAAATCCGAGTTTCTCTGGGTTATTTGCCTGTATTCTGCTTATACTTATATATGTTCTTTGATCTCATTTACAGCCTTTCCACTGGCATATCACATAGCGTTCTAGCAGCAGATACCAGCATGATCTGAACTGGTTGTTCAGAAAAGTTAGTTTTGACTGGAGAGGTAATACATGTGATTTTTGTTCCTATTGTTTGCATTTAGTGACTAAATTAGATAAGACTAGAAAGAAAGCTAACTTCAGTAGCTTTCTCTTGCTTGCTTTCTCATCTTTCCCATGAGTTTTTTTTTTTTTCCATCCAAGTACTGAACTCGAGAAATGCTAGTTAAGGCACTCATGTATGGTAAAGACAGAATATTGCTTATTCTTAGTAGCATAAGCTATTCATTCATATTTTCCCTACTCAGTTTTCCCTTGTTATTTGTGAACATCTTCCATGTTACCCATACTACCATCTCAGGAATACCACTAACTCATAGCACAGAGAAATGCTATAGTTCTTCCACATATAGAATTCCAATCAAACATATGGTGCAGGAAGACAGATCAAAGCTAAGTCCTACAATTCTCTAACTTTCATAGCTCACAAATGTTATTCCAAATAACTGCAAGGAAATTGGAAAGAATGTGTGTTAAGTAGGGGAATAACTAAGTAGACACTAAAAAACATAGTCAAATGAGAAAATGCATTAAGCTGTTAACAGTGATACAAACCTGGGGAAGATTATGCAAGCATTTGGAATAAACAGACTGCTCTCTCTTCCCTCCAGTCTAACTCTGAGAAGCTACACCATTTTACTAGTTGTGTAATCAGAAGTATTTCATTAGTCTAATCCCATGAGATTTTTCTGTTCTAACTAGCAAGCTCAAATGTCCAGAAAAAAAATGAACAGGAGTTTAAATATCTAGTTTAAGCATTCCATCCCTATCACTTAATGAATACACAAAAGAAAATACTATGTCATCAGACTTATGCACAGACCCAGTCTGTGTGGAATTTCTAGAGAATTCACATACATACTTTCCAAGCATGGATCAACCCCCTCTGCATCATCTAGCAGGTCTCCAGACGGATAGTGTTTCTAATTTCTGATGTAACTATACACAGTTTGTGGTCAGATAAATATTTATAAAGAAAATATTTGTTTTTTATATCTTACTTGAGTTCTTGTGAGCTTGTGGCCAGCATACTTCGAATGCTTTTGTCAGCCAAGGGACAGCCAGATAAACTGTAAGACATGGTAGGACAGACAAGTAAGTTAATCTTCTTATTAACTGAACACTTTCAAACAAACACAACATAAAAATTAAAAAGTAAAAGTTTGTAATGCAGAAAAGCGATGGGGCAAGTGCTGTAATATTGAAATTTGTAATATAGTTAACCCTCTGAATATATTTAGATATCAACATTACTTCCAAAATTACATACTATAAATGTTCTTTGTGTTTTTTTTTGTTTTTTGTTTCTCTATGAACTAGTAAAATGTAACGAAAATATTTGTGGTTCCTGGGTTAACTACTTAAATGCTTAAGAATACTTTGGAAATTTTAGTAATCTATTTAAAAATAAAAGACGTTTATACAACACACAAATTAGCATGCTTTTAAGATCAACATATATTACTCAAAGGGTTAACACATAGTTCAACGTTTTACTTTGACAGCATTGTTGAGGTAAGCTGAAAACAATAAATTGAAAAGACAGAATCCACCATGAAAAAAATGAAGTCACACCTTCTATGTGAGGCGTAATTACCAGTCACATGACCACTCCCATCACACCCTGGTGTTGGACATCTGCCACCAAACAAAAACAAAAACAGCCAAAATAGTAAGTATGTTTAAAAAAAAAAAAAAAACTTTTAAAAGTTTCATTGTTTCCAGTTTAGCTGCAATGACTGCAAGGGGTTTTAAGCATCCTAATCGAAAAGCTGCAAAATGAACAGGATTAAATGAAAATGGCGTCTCAATACAATATAGCATCATTAAGAACAAGCAAATACACATTAGCTTATCACCTTACTTAACTGGCAGTTTGAAACATTTATATGCTGCAAATGTTGCATGCTCATACTGCAAGGCGTATATGTACTTGTTTGTTTAAAAGACAAAGAGAAAAGGTTAAAAAGAGAAAAATAATTTCACCTCACATTATGCTTACGTTATTAAATCCTTTTTGCTCTCTTTGCATTGAGGGTATTTGGGTTTAGGACTTGGGATTGTTACTTCACCAGGATACCTTCTTTCTTCAAGGGCCTCTTGGAAAGGATCCAAATCTTCTGGCTACAGGCAAATATATGAGAATTAGTTTCAAATAGGTGATGTTACAATTTACATAAAATAAAGCACAGTCATCAAACATTATCTCCTTCTTTAACCTAGTCTGTCAGAGAAAAAATAACTAAATTATTTTATATACTTTCACCTATTAAACCTTTAAATAGTACTTAGACATTTTGATGCAGACTTCACAATATATGGAAATTAATTATGTTATTTAATTAGGAAAGAAAAAAAAAAGCAAAACACAGCTTTTTATATAACTGTCACAATATTTTCCTTTAAAAGAACTGATGTTTTTTTCTAAAGTCACTGGAAAATTGAGGAACAGGAAAAAAGAAGACTAAATGCAGCATCAAAAAGCCATCTTAAATAATATTTTTTAACATTTTAGAACAAGTCAAAGATGAAACAGGAACAATTTTAACATCTGCTCACAGAATCTCAATTTGGGGAAAACCTCAATAGGTCAGTCTGGAAAATTATATAATTTATAATTAACTTTATTGATGTATTCAGAAATTCAAAAGCATATATTTCAGGAATGAAGTGGCTGAATGCATTGATTTAGAGATTCCTGAAGATGGTGCTATAAACACCATAGTAGAAACGTGATCTGCTTGCTCTGATAAACACTTCATACTGTATGTTTTACCTCACAGTTCCTTAATAATGACAGATTTCCTAAATTCAGTGAAATTAATGGCAAAACTGTGACTAACACTGGAACTAGAATGTATTCAGTATACCTAGTGAAAATGCTCCTTTATTGTAAGTTTCAAAGGTAGGGAAAACAGATTTAAGTTTTAATTAAAATAGGCAAGAGATAAGTCATACACAAATAATTAGCCTAATTTTATAATTTATACCATGAAAACAAAACAAAACAAAACAAAAACCAAAGAACAATCAACAGAAGTCTCCAAAAGTCCAAATTATATTGAATGCAGTATTGTAAACTATGCAAATGGGTAAGGATTGAAGCTTGATGAACAAAATCAATTCAATTAAAACTTGTCAGCAGACTTTTTCAGTGTCTTGGCTCACACCAGAACACATCCCACATATTCTAAGTTTTAAAACATACAATAAATTCCCTAACTTGTTTTTCTTATTTGCCTTTTCCGTTTAAAGGATTCTGCTGTTGTCTTAGTATCTAAATTGAAAAGTAACACCAATTTCTAGTATAATTTCTTTGTATGTATTCTTGAAATTAAGCATTTCATTAATACAGACCCTTTCACACACAGAGTTATCAGAAGTGTGTTAGTAATCTACAAGAAGATTAGCTAAAATAGTTGAAAGCTTATATTCTGCTGCTTTTATTTAAATTGATATCTAAGTAATACATGCTTTCAAATACTCAGCACATCATCTATGGTTTTCAAATTCAGTGGAATATCTTGTCTTGAGAGCTGATTATCCTGGTATTGCACAGTTATGTCAACTTGCTTATATGGAATAGCATAATCTGGATATGGTGAAACCTCTTTACTGAAGAAAATATTTGTTAACAAGATGATGCTGTTTAGAAAACATGATTCACATTCATGGTTCAAATGTTGTCTTACGGAACTTAGTCACAGATCAGATGTGTGCCAGCATGATATATTTCTAAAGATTAATTAGCAGAAGTCCTTTTGCAGAAAATCACATTTTTTATCACCTATTTATTGTTTCCTCTTTCCCTTCAATTTTCAGAAATGCAATGAATTACAGAAAGTAGATTGCAATGAGAACTAATAGATGAAAAAGACATACATTAATCTCTTTGGAATCATCTTCGTCTATCCTACTGGGCTTCATTTTAGTGTAGTCCACTGGCAAGTCCCAGCAGTCACCCTCATTCAGTTGGTAACACCGGTTATTCATCACAGCTTGCCGTTGTGGTGACATTGGCTCCAGTGGTGTCAAAATGGTACAGCAACCATCTCGCTGCCTCTGCTTATTCATGCTCAGATCCAAGGTCCCATTTTCATCGACTTCCATATCAGGATTCTGTTAAAATAAGAAAAATATTGTTAATTCAGCTTCACACTATTAAACTGCTAAACTGCTACCTCTTTGTGCTCTTCAGTATATATGATTGCCTAGCAGAATGATAAAACACTTTTCCATTCCTGAATAGATTGTAAGCATTGAGCCCCCTCCCACACATAGCATGATGCTGTTACACAACATTAATGCTGTTCAAGTAGATTGCTTCCTGAATGGCTAATCTGATGTTTGGGGGAACAGGATATGAGTCTTCATTACACTCTCCTGCCACCCAGAAAAACACGTGCAAAATTTGGGGTGAAAATTAGAAATATCTAAAGATATTTTCTTGTTGTCTTTTTGTTCTTGGTCTACTCTGTGACAGGTGAGTATCTTGAGTATCTGTGAGTTAACATCTGCATAATTCTTGTTTCCAGTCCTGTCACCTGTCTGGGTGTTCAGAGAAAAAAAAAATCTTTTCTTTGTAAAGTACCCAAAGAAGTCCTTTTGGACACCATTTGGCCATGTTTTAGGAAGAGAAAATGCCTACAAATTTCACAGTTCCTTCACTGCAAATGCAATTGTATTGGCATTTTGTATACTACCCCTTATAATCAATAAATTTGGGTAAAGGAATATTTGTGACAATTTTTGTGGCAACTGAAGTATTGTGGAATTGTGAGTACAAGCTCTGACTTTTCCCTTTATAGAAACAAACAAATGTTCTCTGTTTTATTAGATGAGGGGAAATAAGACATCTTAAATGAAAATGAATTTTAAAAAAACTAAGAGCAAATAGAATAAAGGTGCCCACAAAGAATCCCTCATCTTTTCACAAATGAAACACTCCACAAGAAATTTGGTTTCAAAAGTGGTGTGAATGCTACTGACTCCTCATATGTCTAGCAACTTTCTCTCAAGTAACAAAAGCACCGTTAATGCAAATCCCCTTTTTTTTTTTTTTTTAAAAGGGACTTGATCCCCTCTTAGAATCATTTATTCAGTTTTGATATAGGGTGAAACATTAGGAAAGAGGCCCCTTCTGTTTTTGACATGTAAGACAATAAGCATTTTATTCCAACTTTTTCCATAGCATTGATACAGAATACAACTGTATTTTTTACATGCCAGAAAGAGGTTTCCCTCTTATATAGTATTAAATAAATGAATGTAAAAAGAAGCATTTGAAAACAAAATCATAAACCATTCCAGGTTAAATTATGTTTTATTACTAATACCTACTGTTAAGGGTTTAGTTTGTTATGAACGATCTACAGGCTTTGCACGACAGGGGCAAGAAAACCTTTGTCTATATGCAGAAGAACAGAACATGTCTGCCATCTCAGAAGCTCTGCTATAAGCACAATAAAAACGTTTCCTCTGCACTGCATCTGTCTACTTAGCCATCTAGTGGTATCCTATATGTAGCACCGTACTGTTTGCTGGTACATGTTAAATACTCATTTTCAACAGCTATTAGAGTCAAAATTTAATGTTTGTAATTCAAAAATGAATATTCTGCTAACTCTTTAATGAATGTTAATAGTGCACTGTTTCTCTTTATATATAAAGCTTAAAAACAACATCTATCATTTTTTGTCTGTAATTTTATAATATATTAAAACTACGAACATACAAATCATCAGTGACCCTGCACTATTTTTCAGCACCTTTGAAGTCACCTGTACAGGAGGGTTTATTGTTTGTTTCAAATGTCGTAAGCAATGACTTAAGAACTGCAATATCACAGACACACATAGCATACAAGTACCATAGATTTCTTTTTACTAGATCTTACATTAGGTCCCATATATGATTTCTAAATGAAATTACATCATTAAATCTTAATACTTTCATAAAATGTATGAATCAGACAATGTTTAGCAAAAAATTCTTTAGTGCAATTAAGACTTACTTAAGCAACTCAAACATCTTTTATAATTATAGATCTCACTCCTAAAAGACAAATTAAAAAAAAAAAAAAAGAAAATGGGGAAGAGTGAGTACATGCTATCATGCTCTCAGTATAAGCAGTTTATATACTGATTGGAATTTCCTGAGATACTTGTGAGCAATCTCCTTTTTTTTTTCTTTTTTTTTTTTTTTTCTGCTTAAGAGAGCCACCACATTATGTTAATTTTGAGGAAAATGAAAAAAAAAAAAAAAAGGAAGATGTACTAAAGCTATTCTTCTTTCTATCAGAGGCACAAAGCTAGTGCAGAAAAGACGAATCTTCATCAACAAACAGAATTACTGATTTTTACCCTCGCACAGAGATCCTGAGGCTTAGTGGAGAGGTTCTGAGGCATCTCCCTGCAGCGGGTTGAGAGATTCAGAATAGCAGTAGCAGCCATGTGCGCTGCCTCCATGTCATGAGTATAGTCAAAGCTGCTCTTGCTGCAGGTACTGCTGGCACTGCTGCCTCCACCACAACTCATATTGCTGCTGCTGCTAGGGGCATAACTGCTTGTTGTGCTGCTGGTTGGACTTGAATTCTTACAGTAACGTTTAGCTGTGGGAAGAAATATGACAAGGATGACTCAAAAGAACTAACATTCTGCATAAGTGAAGAGAAAAACAAATTGCTGGAGGTGAAATTTATAATGAGCAACAATAACCATTCCCCCCCCACCAAAAAAAAAAAAAAAAAGAAATAAGAATGATGGCTGTATTTCTTGATTTTTGTCTATGATTTTATATGCTAAATATGTGAGTTTGTATGAAATAACCTTCTGCACAAATCTGTATGATGTGATAATGAATTATTCTGTCAAACAGGCTGGATTTAGAAAAGAAAAAAAAAACAAAAAGAAACACTGCTTTTACCCCACGTATACAGTCAGACAGAAGGTAGGATCTGCTCAGGTCACTCAGTTTTGTTAACGAGGGGCAACATAATGTTACCATAACATTATGGGACTTTTTTCATAGTTACATGAGCAAATGTAATTGTAAGGCCTAGACTCCCCAGAGCTACTGGAGAACAAGCCCACTATAAGCTAATGGGCTTGGGTCTCCGGACCAAAGTGCTAACCATATGTCCTTAAACACTTCATATTTCCTAACAGGTTCTTCCTACACCACATTAGGTAATTAGCCATCAGAAAGGAGAGGAGGAAGAGAACATGATGAAAGTAGAAAGAAGGTGGATCCACACCATGGATCTCACATAGGCAAAAGCAGTGGCTGTATAAATGGAAACAAATGTAAGTGAAATAACCCCATGTTCAAACATGTCAAGTGCCTACAAATCTGTAAAAACAATACAGGCCAAAGATACTCACTCCTGCTTGCACTGAGGACAGAGGCACTCAGCTGTATTCTGGCTGACAGAAACCACTAATGCACTGACAAAGCTCACTTCCATCCCATTTAAATACAATGCAGAACAGTTGCTGCTTTTAAGAACTGTTCTTTGCAGCCAAACGTATTACAATAATAATGCAAAACAGTCCTATTAGCCCACTTATTTCTTCAACCTTCTTCCAAATTAACTATTTAAAAGCATTTCTATAAAATGCAAGAAAGCATTGTCTGTTCTCCTAAATCTAAAAGTTTATGTATTTTCATGTAAAATAAAAGTCAAGGTCAGAGGATACATACATGGATATTACAGTGACTATTTCTCCTTTAGAGAGAAACATATACTGCAGAGATCATACCATATAGCACAGTATAACAATAACCAACTAGCATGCTGATTAGAAAGCTATACAAAAAAAGGTCAGACCCTAGCTAGAGCTCTTCTGTGATGGGTTCCATTTAAATGCCAGACTCTTCAGGTGTATTTGTCTGAGCAGACATACATATAATAATCTGCTCCCATGAGCACAGCCCATTTGTGAACCACAGGCTGCTGTGGTAGGCAGGCAGGGTTCAAAAGAAGATTCTGAAAGCAAAATATCTCTGCTAGAGCTTATGTCATCCTTCTTCTTTCTCTACAAAACCGAAAAAATCATGGCACTATTTTACTGTAAAGGAAATAGCGTTTCACTTAATTCATAGCGTTTCACTTAATTCATAACAGATGGAGTTTTCTCAGGAAAGCCACATAATGCACAGGGTGTGATTTTTTTTTTTTTAAGTGAAATGAATGCTAAACATTCATCACTTTTCTTTGTTTTGAATACATAGTATCACTACTCTAGCAGAGTATCCCCTAATAATAAACCTGTGAACAATTTCTCCAGAGTTTCATCTTTAATATAGTAGTCAGTGGTGGTCATTAAAAATTCAGCATTTATCCATTGTTACTTTGCAATGGTATCCAAGACAGACAAGAATTTTCCTATACTTCAGGAAGAAAATAATTGAATAATTCAGTTTTTACTGTGTTAACACAGCAAGCACCCTGTACCGCTAAACTTGTCAAATTAAAAATATCTTTTAAAATTCATATGAACAAATAAGACTTCTGTTACTAGTAAAAAATGTTAGTCTTCTTATAGGAAGTCACATTTAAACAAACAGAAGAGGCATGCTATATGGGAAATCATATATATAAGAATGTGTGTTAAAGAAAGGGAGGGAAACAGGCAGCTTTATAGGTAAGACTAACCGCCAGAAACTCATGCATGCTCTGATATGGACTCCTCTGTGGCCTTGGTTAACCTATATTATCCCTTGAACTCATTTTCCCTATAAATATAAAATTGCTTCTAAAATTTAGTTGTGTTGTGATTTACTTGCATAACACTTTGAAGGTGTAAAGTGCTATAAGCATGCTACACGATTGTTAGATTTTAGATTACCAATGATTTAAGCAAAACTTGGAGAGAAATGGCCATGGTCATTTTAAAATTACTGTAAGTGTACATTTTAAAAAATGTCACATAGCCTAGTCTGTTCATTCCACATTAGCTTTTCAGGAGAAACAAAGATGACTAATTCATAATGAATTAAATCAAGTCCATCTCTAAGGAAGGGAAAACTACATTGTTTCAATACCAGGCAATTCTGCTTGCTAGTAGCCCAACTCTGTGGCACCAGGTTTGAAGATCTGCAGTCCAGCTATGCTTTATGATCCAGTAGTGAAACCAAATGTGGAAAATGCTTTTCCTGTTAAATAATAGACGCAAGTCTAACCAGCTGCATATCCATCCAGCATGCTGGCCTCCCACTGGGCATGCCTAGGGACTGTTTACAGAGAACCTCTCTAAGTTTACAGTCTCCTCTTGCTAATTAATGGAGGAGTGGAAGAGATCCCAACAACTTAAAGGACTAAACTCAGATATTTGGTATGGAATTAAATTCTACCCAGCCACCCTCATCCTCAGTATTGCCTAAACATGGAATCTGTTACATAAATTAATTACAGTTTCAACATGTTTTATGACTCACAGTGACAAATTCATCTCACCTAATTTCAAGTATCTGACCTAGTCATTACAGGCTTTCTCTAATTGCGTGGAAAAAAATAGGAACTTTCAGGTGATGATTCACCTGGTCAGTTTTAAATATGTACTTCAGGAGGAGATGAATTGCATCAAAGAAGCATCTATCTACCTCCATGGATTTGAAAAGGGTGACTAGCTCAGGCAGAGGTGTTAGCTATTGTAAAATTCTAGACATGGTGAAATGAATCCCACCCTTAGTGTTTTCTCAGTGTTTTGATAGAAGGTCCCAGTATTGTCTGTGGGATGAGAGGAGCTCCTGTCATCACCTGAGAAACTGGAACAGTTGCTATCTTCTCTGCCTGCTGAGTCCAGATGTTCTTATCTCTGCTGCTGTATACCATAAACCCAATAAACCCAAGATGTGATCCACCATGAAACAGTTATCAAAGACAAAGCAAGTCCACAAACACAACCAGTACTTACTCCTAAACAATTATCAGAGCATCCTATCTCACAATATAATGTACCCATTTTCTTTTTCTTTTTGAAATAAAGTTTACTGAAAAAAATCAAGAAAAGAATCCAGAGGAGCTATTTATGTTCATGTCACTCACAACCATACACTATTGAACATATAATCCCTTTCTCTGATGATGAAAATACAATGCTCGTTTACAATTAAAAAAAAAGATTGAAACATGAAGTTATTGATTTTTCATATCCTTAGACTATTTGTCTCATCTTATATAGTCAGAAAAAATAATCTGCTGCTTACTTACAAGTATTCCAGGTAACTTTGGCTTCCTTTCAGCTTTTTCAGTATGACTTTTCAGAACTAAATCTGCTCTTATATAAATGAGTTTGCTGACATACATAATAGGTGTGCACTCTGTACCTCCATAATGGCTTTGGCATAATTTATTTTACACCCGGCTATAAAATCAGCTAGAAATACTGCAAAATTTCTTGTGGAAAAGTGGCTCTTTTAAGTGAAGTGACTCTTCCTGAAATCACCTTCATATTCAGTTATTTCCAGTAGCTATCATCAAAATCCTTGTCCCATTGAAAGTCAGTGCCAAGAATTTAGTTAATTGTTCTATGACTTTAGGTGATTTTCCTGAGGAACTTTAAAGCCCTTTGCACATTTAAGACAAACATAACAGAGTGGCTGTGTAATATCAATTACAGGGGGATCCTAAAGGTTTCATGAATATCACTGATTGGGTACAAAGAAAAACTCAAATGATGTTCTGTGTCTGAGACCATGTCAGCATGGTCAAACAGTACACACATCACTTGGAAACAGCTACAGCATATGCCACCTGCTGCAGAGTCAGTGATATTGAGTAAATCCATAGGAAATTTGCCTTCATTTGGCAAATAACCTGCTCCAGGTGTAATAGGCATTAACTGTTCTGAGTACACAAGAACAACATATACTTGCTGTACCAGCATGAATCACATGTATCAGGGTCCCTCAGTACTCTCTGGCTTAGATAATGGAGCAGTGAAACAATATTGTACAAATCTAGCAAGATTAGTAAAAAGATTGGATAAAAGTAAAATTTATTATTATACTAATTTATGTCAAAGGAAGATGAGAGTGTAGAAAGACAGTTAGCTGTATCACCCTAATCTTTCATTATTTAAGGCCACTGTTGAACTTGTATTCGATGTAACATGTATTTTTAAGTTCTGATGATTTGGAAAAAAAAAGTGTAATTTCTAATTCTTTGCTGAAATAGGGTCTTAAATGAGAAAAAATATATATTACTTGCTTAAACATCAATAATTTGATCCATAAATATGCATATCCACAGATTCCCTAGCAATACACTGATTCTTCTGCAAGAGTAGACAGAACATACACACAAGAGTTGATATCTCATTTTTTCTTATATTTACCTTATATCATTGGTTTACTAAGTGCAGTTAGAGCTACTGCATTACCTTTAATAATGTTCAAGCTCTTATTCTGACAGGCAAATAAGACGAGTGTATGAGAGAAGAAAAAAGGGCATTTTTACTCAAAAATGTGTTGCCTTTCATAACCCTTCTTCTTTCTGCTATAGTGGAAGAACATGCCTGTCGATTCTATGAGAAAAAAAAATCCAAAATATCAGAAATATGAAGGCAGGATCTGTAACAATATTCCCTTTCTCCACTTACCTACTTTTGAATGTCAGAACCTGCATTCAGACGTCAGCATAAATTGTTCTATATAGTATATTTATTTCTGTTTTCCTAAACAAAAATCTGACACCTGCTTGAAATTTCCTATGGTAGTCTGTGAGTAGCATAAAATATTCTAACAACGACAACAAAAAGATAAAGGCACTTGTTTATTATTATTATTATTATTATTATTATTATTATTATTATTATATATTTAACTTGTATTGCTCTGAAAAAAGCTACAATCCAAATCCTCTATTATTTATGATGTAGTTCATTTTTTTCCCCTAAAAAAATCCTCTTGCCTGATGGACACCATTGTCTTCTCCTAAACTGAAGTCATGTTTAGTCTAATTTTAAACATATTACTTATGTGAGGTTTTCCAGAGAATTCAACAGGTGTATTCACAAGGACAAAATGAGCAGAAATGCCTCATTAAATAAGTAGCAGTGATTTCTGAAGTGCAATGAGATACAGGTTTTCCACTTCCACATCCCCATAGAGTAAGTATGTTATCTTTATGAGTTACCTGAACTACTGTACAGAAGTGAGAATACTAATGTGACCCATGAGGCCAGGTCTCCCAGATGGCAACATAACACACTGCTCCTGCACCACAAGAACTAGCTCTATTATTCAGCTTTTATTGCAATCTCAACACATCCCAGGAGCTTAATAGCTGGAGGTGTTCTTTTGCCAGTGCAACAATTGTGATGCAAGAACCGAATAAAACAACAGTTTTTAAAAAAGCCTTTAAAATATCTTACACATGACAGCATTCCTCATAATACTATATGAACATGAAAACATGTCTTAATTGTATGATGTTTACATATACAACAACAAGATTAACTGCAAACTTGTCTCTCATGTATAAGAGTGTGCACCTCCTACCATCATATCCTTTGGGGGATATATCTCTGGATTGCACCTTGGGAGCTATGGCTCTCTTGCCATAGGCATGGTTGTCATAACTGTTATATTCAAACGTAGTCTTAGAGTATTTCTCTAGTTCCTTGGCCAAGTTGGAGCGGGGTGTGGTGGTGGGGACATTGTTTCTGTAGCCATACTGAGGGATCTCCAATTGCTTAACAAAGCACATGGGCCTAGAAATTAAAGATATGTAAAGTTTGTTAGATGCAGTTCAGTTTAATGTGTTTGTGCATAATTTATAGTTCAGATTAGAAAATCGTAGTTATTTCTTGTACTCAAGAGACAGCAATATATTATTGCATTTGCTTCGTTTGGTTATTTTCAGCAGACAAACAATATATATTTTCTTGAACAAAACCTAGACAAAACTAATTCTAATACCACTAAATGTACCCTGTACCTATTTTAAAATTCTGTTTTAAAATACTTCAGGGTTTCCCTTTCCCAATGTACTTGCATCACATAGCAAACATTTTCTCTTTTGGGAGGTGAAGCAAAAAGGGGTAAGTGGACCGACAGAAGAGGTTTGGACAAATTCCTTTAAATGTCAAAAACAAAAATTAGCAGTGGAAGCTCCATTTAATCAATAGAGTTTCCTCTAAATTTCTTTCAACAGAGTTGTACGCTGTTTTCCTGTATGTTTTCCAATGGAGTTAGTCCTGTTTCATCCTGTTGCATTCTTCAGTATACAGATCCAGGTTAATTTTGAGAAATACACACAAGATTCTCACAATCTCTGTGGACTTTGTGCCAGTGCCTCACAGGTCCTGCTCACCCTTAAATGCAAGGTTCTGGCAGGAGCTGTAACTCTTGCTACACAGATACACACATGAAGGAAGTTTCTGCGAATGAATACAGAATAAAAATATCAGCTAAATTTCTCTTTCCTTTAGGGTCAGAGATGATAATCAGGAAAAGCCCCAACTGATCTTTCAGGTCACTGAAGTAAGTTTTGAAATAGTGAAGGAATGCTGTAGTGAACTCCCCCACTGTCACTCTGTCTTCTGCATGTGGACACAGAAGTCATCAGCTCTCAATGTATAAATTAAGTAAATAAAGGTCAGATCCTGAAGCTTTACCTACATAAGAAAGTGTTATATAAATGAGTCATAGGAAGCAAATGCTACACAGTGATGCATGTCTACCTATTGCATTTAGCAGGAGGTAAGGATGATGAACAACACACCTGAAGTGCTTCTGCTGGAATCAAGAATCATATCAAGCTTGTTTTTTTATTTCTTTTGTTTTCTGTACTGCATTTATAAACAGAGGAAATAGAAGGAACATTCACAGGATCACAAATTCAGTCAAGACCAGAAGAATCATCATGCTGGCTGACAAAATGGGATGTGATGTCTAGTAAGAATTAAGTTTTGAGTATAATGTTTTTTGTTGTTGTTGTTGTTGTTGTTGTTGTTGTTTTTCTGAAAGAATTCTTTTTCATATAATTTAGTCAGGATATGTATGTAAAGATCTGCCAAAAAATCATATTATTCATACTATTCCATTTGACTTATGTATGTTCATTTCTTTAGACAGGTTTCCCTCCAAAATACAGGGTGCTCATGTATACAATGAGCTGATATTAATAGTATTTTGATCCTATCTCAAGATAATCTACACTTAGCTAAAAAAAATGCAGCTCAATTCCTGCACATTCAATGCAAATCCAAAATTTCTACAGAACAGAAGTCTTATGAATTTGACTTCTTTCAAAGAAATTTTAAATGCAGGTGGGATGGAAACTAGCATGAGGACAAATATTCAGAATTTACTCTTGGAGCATCTCTGTCTCCCCATCAGACACCTGCATGTAAATATAAATAACTCCCAAGTTCTTCATCTTAAATACTTCAATGACTTAATGGTAAAAGGGAAAGCAGGAGATAAGAAGAAAGCATTGGGTGAACTGCCTATAAAATTTGAAACACAGTGCAGACTCACAAGCAAAGTTAAAACTGCTATGCAACTTCCTAGGGAGTTTGCCAGCAAACTAGATGAGCTTTTGAGTAGTTGCCTTCTTTGTATGGTATCTGACTTCAGTGACTTCTTTCTAATGAGCAGTGTTAAAAACCACTGCATTTTTCATTTGCCTTTTTCCATAAGTGAGAAACCATGTTATTCCCTCAAAAGACCTTTTTTTATTAACAGGTTTTAAAGAATCTTTCTCTACGAAAACTGTCTGGGATGCTATATGAAAAATAGCATAACCTGAATTAGGGACAGTTAAAACAAAGCCCATCAAAAATAATCCGAGGAACATAAAAAAGGTCAATAAGCTCTACAAAAAATATTCTGCAGATGCGAACCATAATTCTGTGTTCTTAGGTTTATTAGTGTTTTTTTGAAAAGACCATCAAGATTAGATGAAGTTTAAGAGAATATGCAAAGAATAATGTTGTTAATACAGTAGAAAATTTTCATTTTAAGCTACCCTGTCAGATTTTAAATCTAGAGGACAACCAAATACTAAGAAACCTACAGGATCAGTAGGAAATTCTGGGAACTAAAGCTGTGGCCCTTCCTCCATGTTGTTCACAACAGCTGAGAGGGATGTACCTAATCTAGCCCACAAATATCTCAGTATCCATGGAGAAATTCTGCAGCTCTTGGGGCATCATCAATATAAGGCTTGTAAAATCATGCAGAAGTCTAGTCCCTTTACATGTATCCTTCACACTTCAGCTCCTTAGAAACAATTTTTTCCACCCACATATCTCAAAAGAAGAGACAATAGCACAAAGCTGGATACAGCTTTGGATAAATGCAGAATCCTATGTGGATGAAGAAAATGGGTATAATTATGTCAAATTGGTTCAAGGTCCTTCCCATTAAAAAATTTAGGACAATTTTTCTCTTTCCATCCTTCCTGGCAGTGAGTGGGGAAAGAGACAAAGAACTATATCTGACCTTATTTTGGAATCTAAGCTACACACGTCATTTTTCCACGTGTCCTGTCAAAAGGTCTACTATCGTTTTGGTAATGCAAATAGGGCTTCTGGTTTAATTTAAACTGATATTTACTAGTAAAAGCCTGCTGAAAAAACCAAGACTTACCGGTAAATATTAGTTTATTCCCAAAAGATACCAACTTTTTTCACATTGTTCTTAGACTTTGCACTCCAGCAGTCATCTTTACACCAAACAATGCCTAAGACAAAAATGAGCTTTTCAGCTTTACATGTATTTGCCAAAATAATTACCAACCCTCCCCCATGTAAATTGAGTGGGAAATATATTCTGTGAGAATTGGATCCAGAAGCCCTAATTCTAAATCTTCTTTAAAGGAGATATATATGTATATACAATGTATATAAATATAAATTCTCAGATTAGGTGAATGTGTGATGAATTCTGCATAATAATAAGTATTATAGTGATTTCTAATACCTTAAAACCCGATCTGATGCCTGGTTTGATTTTGACACATCACAGTTCTGATGCTTCTCTTGAGCTTTAGCCAGTTTCTCTGCTGCAGCAATAGGACATCCAGAGAGGCTGCAATTACAGAAAGGAAATTTAATTGTCTTGTCCTGCGTAGTTTCACATTATAGCACTGATCCAATTACTCCTTCTCCTCCTTAGCCTGCATCAGGAAGAATCTGAAGGAAAAGACTTTCCAAAAGCTTTTTGGTCATATGTATTTTCTCTAGACTTCCTTTCTTCTGTTTTCAAAGTTGCGTGGTAGATCTTATAACTGCTCTTCTCTGACTGTATATGGGTAGATTATTTATGGATGTCAGCCAGTGAACATACCAGTAAGAGAGGAGAATATACCCTGGAATCTACTGTGCAGCTCTGTTAGCAGACTTGTGACCTTTACACATCTACAAATGTTGCCAATGAAATGGCTGCTGAAGACGATTAAATGATAGTACCATTTAGGCCAAATTTTGTGCTGCTTCACACTTCATTCAGCTCCATTAACTCCAATCTTTTTGCAAGGCATAAAAATGAGTGCAAAATTTGGCCTAGGGTCTCTAAATCTACATCTCAAATATGTTATGCTTAGTGTTTGTTCATGACTTTCAAGCACTAAGGTATGTTTCCTAATAGTAGATGATGTAACATGAAAAGAAATTGCACTTGAATTAAAATTCAATTAAATTTGCAAATGCTGTACTACTATTAAAGTGACTAAAATATGCCTGATTCTTCTGGAAAAGATTTAGAACAGTGAAAAACAAGTATATTGATGCCAGCAGATGGTGCTCTTAGTGAAGCTGTAAAAACCTGTGACCTGACAATGGAGGGGGTCCTTTCCTTGTCACAGTCTATCGAACACTTATGTGACCGCAGCTCTCTGTGTTCTCCACAGGAAAAGAAATTAAAATGAAAGGCAAATCAGCGCATTCCCAGATGTTCCTTTCTCCAAAGGGAAAAAAAAATAAAAAATGAAGCAGAGCAAAATGCCCCAAAAGCTGCAGAAAGAGGTGAGCACAGACTGCAGACTGCTCCCCTCAGCCCTCCCTAATTGTCCTAGATCTGCAGAGGGGTGAGAGTGCTCTGGAGTCATACCAGAGGGCAGCTGCTCTCTACTGACATACTCTTCTTCAATCACCTCTAATATTCTAGTAGGTATCCAACCAAAACTGAATGCTGCTTTGAGCAGTAATAAATCCCCAAAAACCTCCTCAGAGATTTTTGCTGCGTCTAGTAGCAGCATCACTACAGAGAAGAAAGGGGTACCCGAGTTTCTTGATGAGGTACCCACGAGAGTCCAGGAGGCATGTAAGGGGGGCTCCAGTAACCCGTAAGACTGAACATCCAGCACCTGTGTAATCCCTTAAGACTTCATGTTACGATTAACAGTAAAAAAAGAATTAGATAATAGGAACTTTGAATCCTTTTACCCTCTGCTCACATTTCCTGGATTTTTTTTTCCTAAATTGTAAGGAAATAAGCAAGACCTCATTATTTGAGGAAAAATTATGACTTACTAAAAGTTATAGTAACTTTTTTTTTTTTTTTGTGACAGAATTTAAAAGGCAGTGATATCCCTTGTATAAGAATCTATTATTAATTTTAGGAAACTATAGAAAAGTTGTATTTTTTCTCAATCTTCCTTTGTTTGACTATTTATATTGAGCATTTTTGGCTTCTAATTTTTAAATTTAATGAGACATTTTCATAATGTTTCTTAATCAAGCAAAATTCTACTTTAATTATATCTGAATAAAGATTTGGGGGTTGAGACTAATTTTTTTTTTTTTTAGTCGAAAAGTTAACTCTTACAATGTCTGTGTATTCAAAACATTGTTTCTCATGTATAAAATATCATTTTTAGGGGTAGAGTGGAATTTTTCATGCATTATAAAATAGTCTCTGAAGAGAGTGAAGTGTGAGGACAAGAACTCTGTCCTAGTCTTGATGATATTGGCAGACTCTTCCTTGTCCCTGTGACAGAGAAGAAGTCATACCATTCATTTTGCATCACTGCTAATACCAATACAGAAAGAAAAAAAAAAAAAACAACAAAAAAACACCACACCCAAAAACCTAACGGATGATTAAAATGTCTTCTGTGAATCAATTCATCCATACTGAAGCGAATGAACACTTGTCCTCCCCAGAAAATACATGAAAAAACTCTTTACTCTTTAAAGCAGATAAAGCACATGAAGCACCATCTGTCAATCTTAGAAACAAAACAACAGAACACACACTCACACTTCCCCCCCAGCCAATGGACTGCTAGAAGGGCTGCAGTTCGGAGGCACTGTTCCCTCTAGATTGGTGTCCAGTGATGGCATCCTTACCTTCGGTGGGAATTCCTGTTGCTATTTACGTGGCCCCGGCCTGTGCAGCCTGGTGTAGGACACTTAAGAACATTTTCATGCATGGCAAGAACTTGACAAGGAGAGTAAGAGAAAACAGCAGAGTATGAAAACAAGAAAAAAAAATCAAATCCCAGTATATATGAAATCATTTTAAAACAAAGCAGGATTCATTAACAACCAGCATTCCTCAAAATACACGTGACACACATAGCCAATAAAGCCTGATGAGGGAAGTAAGTATTGTGACCCTACTCTCTTTAACACAGGGCAACAGTGGAAGTTAGGTTACAGAACCTATAATCAAATGTATCTTCAATGCAACAGTGAAGCAGAAGACTTCCAACATCTTCTTCATACAAAAACACTGAGCAAACACCAGCTCAACAGTAAACTGTGAGCCAGCAACAATCCAATGAAAAAATATGGACTCAAAAAATTCTTTCAGGAAATGTATGTGCTCAAAATATACAGCTTTATATACACAGTATCAAACTCGAGAATGAAAATCTGCTCTCAAGTTATACTGGTAGAACACTGAATTATTTTAAATATACCTCAGCACAACCCTGATTAGAATTTGATACTAGCTATAAGACAGTCCAATTGATCTAGGGCCCAGTTCTGCCCACATCCACATAGAAATACCATTCATATCTATATGACAAGCAGAACTGGTCCCTTTATTTTAACTTGCATTGTCTACAGATGTGAAAATCGCAATGGATAGATTATTATTATTATTATTATTATTTTAAAGACTGAAAACTAAAAAAAAAAATTTAAAAAAGCAATTAAAAAATGGGGGATGGTAGAAAACAAAACAAAGCAAACAACAACAACAACAACAAAAACCTTTGTAAAAAAGAAACAGGTGGTACAAGCTTAAGCAAATAATCTGCTTTACATCTGCATCCATTGCAAACTGAATGGAAAATTTACTCCCAAAGCTGCTCAGAGCAACTCTTTTTGGAATCATAAAACTCATGCTATGAAGTGCCAAATTATCAAGAGCTTTTTGGTAACACTAAACAGTTTTGTATGATGTGAGACATATCTGAATCCATGTCTCAGAGCTGGATTGGCAGTATATCACTCTATGGAAAGAGGCCATCCAGATCTTACAAAGTTCCAGTTTTCTCATACAAGAACTAGTCTGGAAGCCTGTATTTAGTTCTCACTCAAAAAAAGTTCTAATAAAATCAGTGAATTCCTTGACTGAGTAAAGAACTGAATAAAAGCTGTTCAGAGACTTGAGAAATTAACCACATATACTGATTAAAAGATAACCATCATCATCACCCCTTCATCAGTGTACTAAAATGTGTATAGATGCAAAAGCTTTACTCTGAAATTCCCACTATTCAAAGCTGTTCTTGAAACATGCTTCACAAGGCCAACATCACAGGAAAAAATAAAAAGATGAGCTCACCTTTTTCATTTTATCAGGTACAAGAGCATGCAAACAGTTTAAAGCTATATTCTTCTTTGATTTACAAAGTCTTCTAAAGAGCCTTTTATTTACCATTTATAAAAATGAGAGAACTTTGAGCAACTGAAAAAAATATTTGTGCTTCAGAAAATTACAGGGTCTTGCAAAGGAGAGAAATGAATCTATCTGTTCTACTGTATTCAGAGATCGACCAAGATGCAGCAGTTTCCTAGAGCACTTCCTCATTACTACTTGGAGAAGCCACTCTACCATGAAAGAGGAAACTTCTTTTGTCTGCTACTCTTGGTGTGCGGATCTATTTCCACTTTTCTGTCTTTCAGAAACTACTTCCCTTTGGAAATTGGGGAACATTTAAGTCCTGTCTTTAATGTTTCCTTTAGTCATTTATAAATCTATTGAGATTAGGTCTGTAAGTGCTGATGGACAGTGGGGATTTTAGGCTATAGGATTCAACAGAATAACTCAATTTTTAAATTAGTGTGAAAGAGAACTGTATCTTAGGTAGATGCCTGTCTGGCATATAGCAACATAGAGCAATTAGCTTCAACAGAACTATGCCATTTCTACCAGCCAAGGAGGTTGATTTCTAGAAATGGAGCTCTCTGCCTTCTGATTAATGTCTGTGTCTGGATGGGTGAACCTCCCTCTTACTGAATCCATTGATGTGTCAGGAAATTCTACCCATGTAAATTACAGGGGAATATTGCTCAAAATCCTGAGGTGTATAACTAAGTAAACAGTCAGATTGTTATTTTTAATAATATAAATTATCTTAAGATAAACTATGTTTAAGACACAACAACAACAAAGGAAAGGGGCTGCAAATTTTTCAAGTACAATTATTCCTGTACAAGACAACAGGGACAGTTGATGTGACATCTGCACGCAGAAGAAAAAGCAGTGCACATCTTCTGGAAACCTTTTTCTCTGTTGACTGAATAGATCTATTTAAAAACAACCTAGCATTCTTAAAATCAAAGAATACAGCTTTAAAAGTTGTTCTTTTAGTGTAAAAGTTAGTAGAGAATGGAAATGATGGAATAAAGGAAAAAGTATAACACAGAACAGTTGACTAAGTTGAGACAAACCATACTGAAAAATAAAATTATTTTTTAAATAAAAGGTTTATAAAGCATGCTAGAAAAATCTTTGTAGTTTTATCCCCAGTTTCCATGAAACAATGTGAACTTACTTTCTGGAGGGACCCTATCTTTGTGTGGGCATCCTGACAAACTGCGGTGATGGGGGTAAAGCCCCGTTACATGGCCAGTTCCATCACACCCAGGGGTAGGACATTTGCTCTCTTTCTTTTCTGTTCTTGAGGGATCTATAATTTACAACAAATGTGTCAAGTGAATGATGCTTTACACATTTCTGTTAGAAGGTTCATTTAATCATGTCATTTACTCTTTGGTAAATGTTTTTTTTTTTTTTTAAATGAAAACTAGAAGAAACAAACAAACAAACAAACAAAAAAACCCTTCTACTTCTTAACACAGTTTTGTCACTTTTATCCCATTATCTTCTTTTCAGACTGCAGGCTCCTATGATCATAGCAGTATCCATTCAGAGTGATTGGAATGTGACCATTTTGTAGCAAAGCCATACCACTGTCAATCAACGTTCTGCTGGCAAGCATCAGCTCAAGGGTGTAAGGTCATTTGGAAACTGTTTAGTTGGAGTTTCCCTTCTTCACGCTCTTATTTGCCTGATTTATTAAATTCTGCAAACGTATTGTCAAAGAAGTTCAATGTCCTTAGAGTAGCAAACCCAGCTCTTTAACATAATGATTCAATGATTCAGCATAAATAAATCCCTTCTCCAAGGTTCTCTGAGCAGATGACTCTGTTTTCTTTAAATTCATTATAAACAGTAAAAATATTCCTTTCTCTTTAATAAATTATGGTGGGGTAAACACTGTAATCAGAATTATTGAAAGTAGCACTTGCTGTGTAAATTTGTGCCATTACAAAAATGCATATATAATGCTTGAATATTCATATGCTTAAAAGGTTAATGACCTTTTAGAATGTTGTTGGATCTTCTGTCTACAAATCAATGAAAAGTCTGAATAGATATTTTTTCAACAAAATAAGGTTTTCTGCCAAGAAAGTAGTGGAACTGCTGATGAAATTTATCTTGAACTAGAATTTGCTCACATACTTTATCAGCTTGTTTCCTTTTACAGAACATCTGCAAATAACATTCCTAGCCTTCCAGACCAGCACATGATACAAATCACATCTCATCATTTTGATTACAGTTGTCAGATTTTGGAGACTATTCCAAATATTTATATTAGTATTGAAGGAATAAAATTCAGGATACTCTAACTGCTACCATTTTGGATCACAATCAGACAACATCCCCTTTCCATCTTTTTTAGTCCAGCCTCCTTTCAATACCCAATCTGAGCTATCCTCATTTAAGTGTTTTTTGCTGCTCTTGTCATTGCTCTGCTTCAGGAATTATGCTTTCTTCTCTGGAAAATAAGATTTTGCTATGTGTTTTTTACAAAGTCTTTCTTACATTAAATTCCATCCCAGCTTTAATAAATGCAACCCTCAGTACAATCAGTAAAAATTTCAGTACTTGCAGACCTTCACACACAATCCATTTTTTTAAGCATGAATAAACCCATTTTTTAAAGCATGAATAAATAGAATCCAGAGCTCACATTCAGTTGTGGACTTATTTTTCCTTGATTTCCCTCTAGTAGTTTTATATGAATATACTCTTACATTCCAAGTCCATCCGAAACGCCTTCATTTTAGAGAAACTCTTCAGCTCTTTTCAAATGACTCTCCATGTTTTAAATCCATTCTTCAATTTTAATGTGATATTTAAACCTTGGATTTTGCAAATAGAATCCCTAATTGTGAAAGTTTTACTTTACTTAGCCTGCATGTTGACTATAGTATACAGGTTTTTTGTTTTGTTTTGTTTTTTTCACGCTCTTTAATGATAAATGCACATACATATCCATCTTCAAAATGCTATACAATTATCACAACACTCTTGGAAATACCATAATCTTATACTTCAGGAAATTGTAACAAAGAGATCAAAAAGTTAAACCCAAGGCCACAAAAGGAGTGAATGTCAGAGGAGGGATTAGAATTCTTGCCAGATAGGCCTGTGCTGAGACCACTAGAACAGCAAGCCCACAGCTACATACATACACAACTCTAAGCAACTCTTCATGTCAAATACTTTGGGATGTGTAAAAGTATTAGATATGTGAATAAGTAATGTAAATGAAATATAAATTATGTAAATATAACAATATTCGAGGACTGCAAAAAATGTAGATGATTAGTAGACCATAATGGCTTTTTATAGATTTTAAACTAGAGAAACTTTAGCTACTCCATGTTGTCGTAACTCCACTGAGGTCAATGAATGCATTCTAATTTAGAGCACCTGAGGATCTGGACACTTACATCTTACAATGTCAAGTAAATAATCTACAGTATTCAGGTCTTTATGCTGTAAGGTTATAACATGTTATCAGATCTTTAATAGCCTTTATGGTCTAATGAGTCAGAAAAGATGCTGTATACTATTCTTAATGATTTCAAAACTCACATAAAATTGTACTTGCAAAATTTCCCATTGCTTTTAATGGAAGACGTCTGACTAAACTTTCCATAACTTGTTACAAAGCACTAGATACTCTTTTGTAAATCCTAAATGGGAGAAATATTGCATAGTTTTATTTAATTCTGCAACATATCTTCATTCTTTGTCACAATAGGAGTATTGGCTGAGTGAATGTTGCCAGAGGACTCAAAAGGTCTTAATCATAAACTTCAGAAGAAAGTTTAGACAGTTTAGACAGTTTTAAACAGCAGGGAAAAATTAGTTTGTGGTCCTTTAATGGTTGTTTCAGTGATTTCTGAAAGCAGAACTCCTCAAAACAAAAGGCAGAGGTATTTCTCACTGCAAACCTGCGTACCCAAAAAGTTTCCACTTAACCATATCGCACATCTCTGTGGATAACACTTCCAGGAGTATTTGGAAGATAATATGTGAGTTCAGAACAAACAATATAATCAATTGCCTTACTTAAAGCTTCCTCTCTCAACAAGTGCAATAGTGTTTCTTATGTTTTTCAAAGTAAGGAAGGAATTGTTTTTTCTTTCTTGCCTTAAAAAAAAAAAAAAAAAAATGTGTAGAGCTATCCGCTGCACAAAGTTTCTTGGTCCAAACTACCACAACATTTAATGTTGTCTTTTGGGTCTCTGGCTGGGGTTTGGACCCATTATTGATTCAGCTGCCAAGGGACAGAACGGTTCAAAGAAGCTTAAGAATTTACTGAAATATTCAGTTCATACTTTTGCCATTGTTAGAGAATATACTGTCTTTTTGGAGACAGTAGATCAATATGCAGAAATGCTTTCCTATCCATACAGAGACTGGAAGGGCTGGACATTACCAGAATTAAAAGGCTCTTGAAAAAATAATAATGTTTTGTCATGTTTTCTGTGGTTTTATTAGAGACACATATTCAAAGGGAAAAAGCACCTAATGTATGTCATATGCAAACAACATTTAGAACATCTGCATGGTATGCAGAAATACACTAACTAACATTGTCTTCCCCAAGTACCCAAAGTTACTAAAGCATTCACTGGACTATGTTTTTTTTTTTTTTTTTTTTTTTTAAAACCAACAACAATACTTCACTAAAATACATAGCACAAGAGTATTTGACAACAGTAATTTCCATGCTTTTCTAAGAAACTGGACATTACTTTTCTTTAAGTTTTGTAAAAAAAGATCAAAGCCTTCCTTGGACCAAGATATTGCCTACCTGAAAGATACAGGGAGATCTTAGGGAATTACTCTTTCAAAACAAGGAATTATAAAAAGGAGGAAATTGCCAACCATCCCAGTTCATTTTCAGAAAGGAATCCAAGTATTGTTATAACAAATATAAGATGAAACCAGTCCCTGCTTAGCAAGTCCTAAGAAATACCATGTCCTCAACTTCCACTAAAGTCAATGGGAATTAAGGGTGTTCAGTGAATCTCAGGATATACTGAACAATTTATACAATACAGCCCTACATGTACAGATGTTGATACATTAAAGAGTGGTGTGGTAATATAAAAACACCATCACCAGGATAATCCCGTAAATTAAAACGCATTCTAAAGGTAACCTTTAGTCTGTTTTTTGTTTGTTTGTTTGTCTTTTTTTTTTTTTGGTTTTGTTTTCTTTTATATTGAATTATGGTCAAGGCAGCACCTTAACTGTTTCCACAATGGAATGAAACCAGTGAAGTGGAATGTACATAAGAAAGAAATTGCTATTGATCTCAGCCCAGGCCACACCATGCCTTGCATAGCAAATGGTTTCCATTACCTTACTATCTTAAGATAATTAATGTGCAGTCACTGCCCCTATCTTATGTTATCGGTCATTCTGATACTGTTCAATTTCTATCAGGCAATTCTACATTTTAGATGGGAGAGGCTTCATCAATAACTGTCGTTTGATGATAATTTTATAAATCATGATGCCACCTACCCAATCCAACCTGTAAAATATGCACTTTAAAGCTGATTGACTACCTGCTACATAAAACCCCACTCTCTGATATAGTTTGTTTTTAGTAATTACTATAAAATGTATTAAATGCTTGAGAAAAAATCTTTGCCTCTTTCAACATGATCTCTTATTTGCTTTGTTTCCCTGAAAAGTTTTTTTTTTTTTAATTTAGCCAAATGATATTCACTGAAAATACTGTACAGATTTCTAACATTGCAGAATGAGCTTTTTTTTTATAGTCACAGCATGACACTTTTTTTACAATCATGCCACACTACTACAATTTAAACAAAGTTCCCATTTTGTAGAATTAATAAGTTCATTTCAGAATTCTATGCAAAACTTAACACGTTAGCTCATACTTTCTCATGACATAACATACGGTATATAGAAATATTACCTTTACCATAATATGGCTTTTTGACATGGCCGTCACTGGGTTTAGGCTTCCTGTCATCCCCAGAAAGTTGTCTTGGAGACTGTTCCTCAAATGATCTCATATTATCCCTCCTTCCAGCTTCCACTGCCATTTTTTCTCTCATGGCTTTTGCTCTCTCAGTTTCCAAAGCAATTGCTTTCTCAAGAAGGGTTAAGTTACCTTTTGTCATATCAAACACTTCTTCAGACCTATCTGAAGTAATAGAGGTGGTATCATCGTCTCTTTCATGACAACCATCCTCCTTTGCACAGCTAGAAAAAGTCCTAGATCTGGGGCTCAACTGTTCTTCAAGCCTCATTAGGTTCATCATATCAGAGTAATTCCGGTCTGGTGTTCTTCCTTGGAAGTCATCTTCTTGCCTGACATGCTGACGAGTGTTCATGTTTTGCTGTTGATTTCTTTCCTGTGGGTTTGTCTCACTGAGTTTCCTAGCCAGATCAAAACACTGGTTCCTTAAGCACTCCAAACTGCTGAGACACACCTCTTCATCACTCTCCTCCACCATTTTTTCCGTAAGTCCATTGTTCACAGGCTTCCCTAGCATTACAAAGTTCATATTCCTATTATCTTGCTGTGAAGTATTGTCTGCATAATTTCTGTCATTAATGTTTTCTGATAGCACTACACCATGTCCTTGTGCTAGTAATTTAAGGGAGTCCACTGTTTCCCTAACAACATCGCTGTCTAAATCTAAACTCAGCTCACTTTTCCGACCAATATTTTCATTTTTGTCACTATCATCTTCCAGACTATTAGATGTATTGCTGTTCATTTCTGATTCTGTCCTGGCTCTGTATGCTGCATCCTCAGCAATTTTGCCAAGATTTAACAATGACTTGGCCACCAGTTCATCGTAATTATCATACTCATCATTATTGTTATCGTCTTTTTCTGTGTCTTGCATTATTCGAGTATTGTGACAATTCATTTGATGGTCTTCTGCATAAAAAACAGAAACAAAGAAAGAAACAAAGAAAGAAAGAAAAAGGAAAAGAAAAGAAAAAAGTGGCTACAATTGGAACTGTTGTTGCAATCGCATGGACAGAAAACAAACTGCATGTCAAATATTGTTAATCATACAGCAATTCTATTACACTAAGGCCCATGTGCAGTTAAGTTTTATTAAGTGAATTTCTCTATAGTCCAGAAGGCTATTTTTGCTTATTTGCTATTCACATGAATTTCTTTCACAAGTATGATAAGAAAAAGACAATCAAAATGCTAATTACTACTACTGCTAAAATATTATGGCATAGAAACTTATGTTTCTCCTTTCACTCCTAGATTTATAGTTTTATGGGGTTTTCTACAATCATATCACTGATATGACATAATAGCCTAGGTTTCAAACTTTTCTTACTCCTGTATCTCCTGTAAATGTGGAAGGTGGCAACGGAGTGAGTACTACTGGATTTATTCTCTTAATGGTGAATAACATTCACCAAAAGAGAAAGAATATACAACAAAGAGAAAATTGACACTTTTTTTTTTTTTCATACCATACACACCATTAACACTAGATAACCAGTAACTATATGCAAAGATCAAAATAACATTTTACTTAGTGGATCCATCAGTAGAAATCAAAATCTCTCAGTTTAGCTATGTAAACTGTGGAAAAGTAAGAATTTTAAAGTAATTGTTACATGAAGGGAAGATAGAAGCAATGATATACATAATACAATTTTCAGTTAATATGCTAGCCCAAATTATACGGTCATACATGTATGGTAGGGCTGTTATTTCTACTACCCTGAATATTGTAACAGAATGGTGCAAAGTTACTATGTTTTACTTAGCTTTGCTTTAGTAACTGCTGAAAAATAGGGGGTCAACTTAATAAGATGGAGTCAATGTGAGGCCCTGAGGGTGAGATTCATTTCACCTAACTTTAGATATGAGTAAAGTAGGCATCCGTACCCCAGTAAGCTACTCAATAATCCCGTCCTTGGTCAAAAAGAGAAGCAGACACTTTAAGGCCATAATCCACCTGGTTTGGTTAAGTTATCTTCCTCAGAATAAAATAAATCATTTACTAGAAGTGCTTGTTTCTCTTCACTGACAATAAAGGGGCTCAGAGTAGATGCCTATCTTAAAGATATCTGTATTTGTTCAGATGAATATCATCCAGACATCGTTTTCTGATATCTCATGTTAACTCAGAAGTTATCTCATTCTTAGACCCATTCTTAAAACAGATATACATTCACCATTATTTACTAATGAACGTCTCATAAATTCTGTTTTGATTATCAGCTACCCAAGCAATATTTAAATATTTAGCATCACAACTTGAAAAGAAAGTTCCTAAATCTGTCATTAGGTTGACATGCTAGGCCAGTTTTTCAGCTGGTACAAACTGAAAGAAATCAGTAGAGCTAGGACAATTAACACCTGCTCAAGAGCTAGTCCATCAATTTGTAATATCATCTTTTCAGCTCAGATGTATTTGCAACACTGTTACATCTAAATACGTAGCACTTTCTAAAGTATGACTTTTATGTTTTGGGTTAAACAAAACAAAGCAGGAAATTGCAGGTTGTAGGTGGCTTGCATACTAACATTTTGATGATAAGAAATGTTTTTTTACAAAAATAATTTTTAGGTCAGTGGACAAGATAATAAATCAGCGTTTTAAATACAAAGCTCAATAGCACAATAATTAACGTTTCAGCCACAAGATAGTATGCCTTCTACACAGTGGTTAGGGATCCTGGGATGATAGTAGGCTGTAGTTAAGTGGCAGACCTGATAGATGACTAGGCTATGTCTAGGGAAAAAAAAAAAAAAAAAAAAAAAAAAGCTCTAAGTGTATAGTATTATAAAATTCATATTATCTACTTGAATGAAATGGGAAGATAATTAGCAGGGAAGTATGTGTGTTATTTTTACGTAACAAGTTATTCTAAGTCAGTAGTGGGTTACCTATTTATTATCAAAGGTGGTTTTATTTTAGTTGTTCAAGATAAAAATTACTCATATTTATGTTTCAGTCACTAAAAAATTAAGTATATCAGAGTATCAGTTTGTCAGTATAAAAGTAAAGGATGCCACATATGCTTCCTATTTGAAAAAATTCCACCTTGAATATCTGCATAGAAGTAGGCAGTTAAGGATTACTAGATAATGAGTTTGTACTATTTGAAAAGCAAATGTTTTAATACATTGATGATCATTTTCTAAAGTGAAATGTACAAACAAATCCCACATTTAAATATTTATTAATTTAAATATTAAGGTTAAAATCTATTGCCAAGAAGATTGCTCAGTAGAAACTGCTGCTTTTACAGGATGCTTACTGTAGTTATTTCTGGTGGGCAATCAGATGTAGAAGAAAGAACATCAAAGTAATTAAAGGGGAAGTAAGTTATATGTCCAGAATTGACAGTGCCTTTGCATTTAGCATGAGGCATATAGAAACACTGGTGAAATAAGTCCAACTTTAGCAGGATACTGAAGTATAGTGTTTTCTTGAGCCATCCAGAGAATTGTTAAGGTATGTAGTAGATATACTACAGAAATTTTCAAAATGTGAAAATTTTTCAGGATTTTTTTTCTAAATAAGGGGTTTTGTGTTTGTGTTTACATGAATGAGGGTAATGTAAATGATCATCAAAATAGGAATGTATTATAGTTTGCCTCCACAACAGTGAAAAGTCAAAATATGAATCACGTACTGTATGAGTGAAGACATGTAAATTCCTTTTGAGTAGGTGAAGCTGGGTGAAAGCTGTAACTAATATTTTTATTCTGTTTGATTGGTTATATCCTTTTCAGGGCTCCTGCCCGTTCAATCCTAAAAAGAAGAAGAAAAAAAGGTGGTGGAGGAGAAGAAAGTGTAAAGCATGAATCCCTGATGAGAGAGGGAGGAAAACAAAAATATTTTAATCTAGTTTCATTCCTCCTCTTTTAATTTTGTCCTTTTCTTGCATTTTCTACTTTCTTTATCAATTATCTTTTTCACGTTTATCTCCATGAAGTAGTTAATTTCAATGAAAAGGATATCTATGCATACTGTACCATCTTCTCCAGATTAGAGTCTGTTAGATCCTGAGACTTCTGGCCTGCTCTAGTGAAGCACCTGTGTCACCTGTGTATTAAACTGAGTATTTGAGTACTGAATTAGTTTGTGTGTTAGTTAACAGTACTTCTACAAAATATGCCAGCCCAGCAGTTCTACGTGAACCTATTTGTCTTTTCTTTTATTCAGCTCTGTAAAAGCAATTCTTGTTTTCACTTCATGTTTCTATGCTTCTGAAGATTTAACCTTTAATTTGGTACCAACCTTTATACTACGTTGTTTAATGGCTATGTGCTAAATGACTGTAAAGCATATAGCACTAAAATACCTACTCTACTCCTTACAGAATTTTTGGAACCATTGAGTCAAATTGCAGTTTTTAATTTGAAGAAGCATCTGAGTTTGTCTCAAAAAGAAACAAGTTAACCAATCAGGTGAAGAGTGGATGAAGTCATCATATCTCTTTTTTTCTGTAAGCTTTGGGGTTGTGTGGAAAAGTAATATGCAACATAGTTTAAAAAGAATATCAGATTATTTTAGCCCTCATTCCCAGAATACCATGACAATTTAGATATTCCTGATTGCAATATTTGTTGTGTTTAACTCTCATAGATAAGACAAATGACAGGCAGGGAAATTATAGTGGAGGGTATGTGGAATATCTTTAAAGAGCTGGAAGCCTTCAGCCACTTGAACACAAGTGCACTTTTGTATGGCACTAAAAAAAAGTGAATAATTTGATTTCTTATTGAACCTTTCATCCAAGGATCTCAAAGCACTTTACAAACATTATGTTAAAAAGCCTCACAACACCCCTGTGAGGTAGGTATTTTAACCCCATTTTACAGATGGGAAATTGAGATACAGAGAAGGTGAGTGACTCCTTCCATGTCATACAATGAGTCACTGGAGAATAAGGACTATAGCATCTATATCCATGATTGCTTCCTCTCTTTGTTCCTATCACATGTATATGTGAACAAATTTTTTTTTTTGGCAGAATAAATGGCTTGCTATGATTTTAGTGTAGGGAGTCATGCAAAACAGCACCCTCTTTTTGAAAATGATAATATACAGCATTTAGTTTGAGAGATTCTGCAGAGAGAGGCAATGATACTTCAGTTAAAGCAGCTACATTCCTATCAAAGACCAAAGACTTCATGAACAAGACTTTCCAAATCTGTGGTCTGTGGATCAAATTACTCACTTTCTCCCAAGCATGGGAAAACACGATGCCTAACAAGCTGAACCTATATGTGGTTATATAGGCTTCCTGCCAAGAGAAAGAGTTTCATTATCCATGCATCGTTGCCTGTTTTTGAACACTTCACTGCTCTTGCTACTGCCACTTGTCAGTTCCTAAGTGCTCAGCGTATGATACTACTGTGCTACCATTTTTCTCCTAAGCTGTAAACTGAGGTGCATGCATATTTAGCAAGTCAGTCTTGGCACAAATGAATCCCAAATCTTGCAATGTTACAACATCATATGGGGTAGGGGGCTGTTTGCACATTGGATACTCCTCTGGAAAAATCTGCAAGTAAGGAAACTGAGGACGTACAAATTATAGTGAGCTTCCAACAGCTGACATGGTTTCGGTTTCATCTCCACTCCACACTGAAGAAATAGAGCACACATATAACTCTACTAAGCAAAATCTCTAGAAGTCTGAACACTCTTATTGATATGGGATTTGGACCACAGCCCAAGCCTTCAAATTTTTCTGTTTCAGGCACACACTGAAAACTGAAGTTGACCATGTGCAGTTCTTCATCTCTGCAAAAGTTCCTGAAGTACTTCCTGAAGTACTGAAATACTTCCTGAAGTATTCAAATAATAACTAATATTCAAAGTAAAATAAATGAAGAGCGGAAGTCATTAAGCATGGCAAGGAAGGTCTGAGCTAAAGAACACAGCATATTGCAGCACAATCCAGTATTGCAAGGTAGGAATGACGACTAGAGCAACCTCGTACAGACTTTAAAATATTGTACATAAATTTTTACCATGTATTTCCCCCCCCCCCTTTTTTTTTTCTTTTTCCCTGTTACATTTTGATCTTTTCATTTTCTAAGTATTCCACTTTTTAACTTGATTTGCTCATTGGAAAAATAAGCAATACTTTTTTTTTTTTTTCCCCCCTTTTTTCTTTTTCTTCTTTTTCCTAAGGTTTAAAAGGGATCTTTACATATTTGAATTTCTTTCCTGCTCAGGAGTGTTTACTGATATAAAAACATTCCTTGTTTTTTTCCTCTTTTCGGTATTAAAATACATTTGAAATAGAAAAAATGAATATTAATAAATTATTTTGGCATATCAGCATTTTCAAAATTTTTGATTTCTACACAAACCAGTGTATTCTCATCTAAATGCATAGTTGTTTGTATATAATCAATGCCATGATATATTCTTTTTTCTTCACTTAACCCGTCCTTGCAACCTCTTACTATGCCTTATCTCTGCCAGACATGCATGAATAGCATTCTAATCTGTAGGTATTCACATGAGATATTGGTAGAATACAGAGGTTCTTACTTGGGTTATTCCCACTAATATAACAGAATCAAGCAGGAACTTTGTGAGAGAGCATCAGATAATCCAGAAGATGGGCTTCCAACATATTTTTTAAAAGTGAAGTCTTTTGTTAATCATCCCTGTTTTCCCACTATAAATCTCTATGAGCCACCTGATACAGGTAGCTCTATACAGTTTTGGAAAAGGATCCTGAAGGTACCTGATGAAGGTCCTCTGACAAGACCTTGACTGTGATAGTATTTCTTCTAGTGACAGATATTGCAACTGTTTATTAAAAATTATCCATTTTTTGACAAACTAATGTACTTAGTTTATGATTTCCTCTTTTCACCACAAGACACTCCTTGCCTTTCTTTAATCTTAGAGCATCTCACACGCTACTTTACATTGCATTGGTGTCATAGAATCATGAGATAGCTGAGATTGGAAGGGACCACTGCATGTCATCTGGTCCAACTCTGGCTCAAAAAGGGGCCAGCAGGTTCCCTATCCAGGCTTGAGATGCCACAGCTTCTCTGGGAAATCTGTTCCACTGTTTGACCACCCTTACAGTGAAAATTTTTTTCCTAATTTCTAAATGGAAGTTCTTTCGTTACAATTTGTGTCTGTTGCCCTTCTCCTCCTCAGAGTGAGCAAACACTTTTCTTTCTTTGTACATTATATGTTCTAGCTTTTTAATCATCTTGGTTGTTCATCTCTAGACTCCAGTATTTCAGGTCTTGTACTGCTGAACCTAAAATGAAATCTAGTGCTCCATACACAATAGCATAAGTATTAAATAAAAGGGAATATCACTTTCCCTGTTTACAATCTCCAGCGTTTTGATCCTGACAGACAAACATTATTTCCAAATAGTCAAACAAATAGTCAAAAGGCAATGAATATGCTGGGGATTTTTTTTTTTTTTTTTTTTTTTTTTTTTTTTTTGTCCACAGAGAGAGCAGAAAATACATTTCAGTTACCTACAGGAACACCCCAAAATAAGTAAGGTCATTTGGTATGAAATCTGCTTGTTTGCTTTGGAGCATCTGCAATACTTGGTATGAAGGTATATGTTTAGGTTTGAGAAGGAATTCACCGAGAATATCTGTGATCAGAGTTGGATATGCTGGGTTTGCAAGAACAGTACAATTTAGCCAGTCATCCACACCTGGTCCACGCTTCTTTGAGAGCCATAATCAAGCTCAGTCAGCACTTAACTGTTTTAACCTGACTTCTGGCTGGGCAAATAATGAGATGTTTTATCTGATGGCTGGTACTCGTCTCATCTTTTGCTCCCCAGGAAGTCTATATGAGGGAGGGGAGACACTTTCTCATAGCCTTCTAATGACTCAGCAGACTATGTCAGTTTCTTGCTTTTTCTCAGGTTTCCAAAGCTCAGCAAGGCAGCAGGCAATGAAGCAGCCAAAGCTATTCTCCAAATACTGAGATACAGCAGGGAGACAGCAGGGGATCAGAGGACCAGCTGCACCAATGGGAGAACACCCACTCAGACAAATCTTAGATATGGAGTTTCTACATGGGGCTACTCCAAAGGTTGCTTATGAGACAGTAACCCCTACCTATAGCCCTTTCTATGAGCATTGTTTTGGAAAAGATGCAACCTGGAGAACAAATTTTCAGTTCATAAACTAACATTTTCTCTTTCACAAACAAATCTCTGAGAAAGACAGGTTGGAAATTCTTACTGTAGGGATACATAATTTGTTTTTGTTTAGATCTCTGACTCAATGCAGATGTCCATATTCAATATGTCTAAATATGAACTAGCCATTCACACCACATATTTAGGCAGTGGACAAAAATATGCATCTTGAGATTATTTTATCCTAAGCTTGGTATCTGAAGTGAATTGGCTGAATTAATCCCTAAAAGCGGCTATTCCTCTTGACTGGCTATAAATGAAATTGATGGAATTAATTCTATCCTAATTATTTTCACTCAGAGCTTTCAAATTGCACTTTGCTGAACTTTAACAATATGTCCAATATGACACAGAAAGAATTGCAGAGAGCATGGAATAAAAGAGCTACCTGAAAGGAACCATCTTGAGGTTTTGGACACAAGCAAACCTATAGGGAAGTGTTGGCTCAAATGGGATGGGTGCTTATGATTGCATGAGTTACATGGATGGAGTTAATATCCTATTGGATTAGTCTGACCTCCACAATAAGTTTAATTACTTATGTTTGGTTGTGTTTCATTATCAAAGGATGCCTGTTTGTGCTTTGACAATAATCTGACCTAATTGGCAGCATAGACAGAAATACATATCATGAACATTCTAGAGCATGAGAACTGCAAAATACAATATCTCTGAAATTTCTTCTTCCTATCTCTCTTTCTATCCCCTCAGTTATTTCGGATGCAAGGGATCTGGAAGGAAAAAGACTCCTGCATGCATGAGTGACAGGCTTCACTTCATTTGAAACATAAGACTTTTTGTTAGGGGGTTTATTTCTTTTTTCTTTACCACTTGATCCAGCTTCTTGTACAGTTCTCTCGTTTCTTGTCTTTTAGTGACAGGGAAGGCTGAATAACACTCCATAAAATAAGGAGAAAGTAAATACAAAGGGTAATTTGCCTCTTCGGTTACAGCCATTCGAACACAAACTAATCAGGGACAGGACATCAGACCAAGCAGTGGCATCTGTTTATTCATACTGTTATACTTTTAGTGAAACCCTGGCATGATTTTGATTTGATCGACTTAGCATCCTTCCACCAGTGTTCAGGCACAGTGCAGTGGTGCTAGTTAGGGACCGTTCCCAAGAAGCAGTTCAGATGTGGTCACCCTATTTTGGGAGGTTAAAGCTTAGCTGTAAGGACCCAAGCAACAGTTGAACTCAGTATTAGATGAGTGGACTACGGCCTTTTTTATTCACTCACATAGATGTAGTTTTGATTACTGTGATTAAAGAGAAGGGGAACAAGGCAGAAGAATCTGTAAGGTGGAAAGCACACTGTCAGCTGTAACTTTGGAGAAAAGAGTAAGGCAAATTGGAACCTATTCTTTTAACCATGCTATTCCAGTCAGTCAAGTATGCAGTGGTCCTCACAAAACAGAAGTGGTGATTCCATGGTGCAGCTAGATCCTAGCTAGTTATGGAGAGCCTTCATTATGTCTTGTTTATTTTCTATCTATACTACATGTACATAGTGTATGACTTATAGGCTTATGACATTGGCAATGTCTAGGATGGAGATCAGAGTACCTGAGACCTGTCAAATGTAGGAATTGTATGAGGTGGTAACAGATCTAAAAAAGATTTTTCTTTTGCTACTGCATCTGCAAAGATATTTCCAGTGAGGTTGTTCCAACTATCTGCCCACCTTAAAAATGCACAACACCAACAATTTAGAAATTGTCAGTTCCTCCTTCTATAAGAGATTTCTTACTGCTGTTCGGATCTGCACTGGAATATCTGTCCTGATGATGAAGGCTTGTCTCTCATAAAAAGAAAACTTTTGCTGGAGAAATGCAACCATCTACATATTTACATAAATTTGTATATATTTCTAACTAAAGATATACATGACAGCTAAAATGGCAGTGACTTTGTAGTCAGTTTCACAGTGCCTACATTGACTAGAGCAGTGCAATCTCAGTGCATGACATCTCTGCTGGAACCCTTGTTCTAACTGGCTGCACAGAAATTACAAACTTCAAAGTGGATCAGTCAAACAAACCAATAACCACAGTAGCCAGTTTTCCAAGATACATGCACAAATGCATAGATAGAGAGATACTTATGCTGCACAAAACTAAATCCTGAGTCTTACTCTGGTCTCATGGAACAGCACAGGAACTGTTTTACTGGAGTTCACTCATGAAAGGAAGGTACATGAGATCAGAGTGAATTCCTCTACTTCAGCCTTCTTTATTTTTTTCTTCAAGTGTTCATCAGGTGATTCATACCGCAATCATCCTAATGTATTGTTCTCCTCAAATACATCTTTAAGATTATTTTTAGGCTCTAAAAAATGTTGCACATTGAAGTATCTGAGCAACTCAAGAACAAATGAAATTAACCTATCCAACACGAACTTTTTCCCTCTGTCCCTTCATATATGAAGCACTATGGGACATAGTTTAGTGATGAGACTCAGCAGGTAAGGTTAATGACTGGACTTGATGATCTCGAAGGTATTTTCCAACCTATATGACTCTATGACTCTATATCTGGTGTTGTATTATGTTTAATGGCTTCCAAAGTGGAACTGCATCAAATCTTAAGTGGAACTGCATCAAATAATTTCTTAAAACTCAAATAAACTGTGTACATTATTTCCACACTGCCTACTTTCTCACTTCCAGGGATGGGGCATCCACAGCTTCTCTGGGCAACTTGTTCCAATGCCTCACCACCCTCTGAGTGAAGAATTTCTTCCTAAAATCTAACTTAAATCTCCCCTCTTTCAGTTTAAATCCATTACCCCTTGTCCTATCACTACATGCCCTTGTAAAAAGTCCCTCCTAGCTTTCTTGAAGGCCCTCTGTAAGTACTGGAAGGCTGCTGTAAGGTCTCTCCAGAGCCTTCTCTTCTTCACGCTGAACAACCCCAACTTCTTCAGCCTGTCTTTATAGGAAAGGTAATCCAGCCCTCTGACCATCTTTGTGGCTCTCCTCTGGACAACAGCTCTCTGTCCTTATTAATCCTGGTTTCCCACATTATAAAAAGGCTCAGAGAATCAACACATTGTATAGCTGCATTTCTCTAGTCCTGATTCTAGTAATGGCAATTATATAAAATGTCATCAGTATGGTATAAAGCTACACTACTGCAAAGGATGTTAAATTATACCACATCCTGAATGGTCACATATTATGGATGCAAAAATAGAATAGAACTATAGTGGGATGCACTGTATTTGGATGTGTATATTTTGTCTAACCTTGATCCTGATCAACTATACTGTAAAATCACCCATCTTTCTTAAAGCCTTTGCATTATTATATTGACAATTCTGCACAATGCAGAGTTTAGATTGCTGCTTTAATGTCTTCCTCATGTCCTGTTGTCCCAGGAAGGAATGCTAACAATATATTTCACTTACTCTCTGCTGTACTCCCATGCTGGTCTCCTAATCATTTCTTTACGTCTTTCTGCATTCCATTTTTCCTGAATAAGTCCTGACTTTCCTTTTACACTTGGAATTTTTTTTTACTTCCATTTCTGTGTCAGAAGACCCTCCAGCTGTTGAATCAATACTTCTTATACTTCTCTTTAATGGTCATTTCAGTTGGAATCACTTAAACAACAAGAACAAGTTTTTATGAATAGCAGCAGCAATGTCTACATTATTTTCAGACTGGAAATCTCATGTAAGAATTGTATAGGAACAGTCACATTTCATTTTCACTTGGTGATACAACCACTTCTATGTTCATTTGAGACTTAAACTGAGGATATATCTGAAATCAAAACTGAAGAACTTAAAACACTGGTCAGTTGTTGAAGGCACTCCTTCTAATCCTAACCAAATACCCCCAGCCTTAAGAAGTTCTGCACTCATGTCCCATTTAAACCTGAAAGAATTCTAGATACTGGCCATCTCCATATCTAAGTTCCCAGAGAGACCCAATCTGTCTAATGCACTTGACAGAAAAAGGCTTCCCATGAACTGTTGCTTTGACTGGATTGCTTTAAGTTATAGTTAAGGGAAAAACTGCCGGTTTCCTCCTTTATTTCCCTTCCTCAATCACCCTTTTTCTCACTGATGAAATACATTGTTTGGTAGATCACTTGCTAAAAAATTAGAAGACTGAGAGTAAAAGCTCTCCCAATTTGAATGTATTCAATATCACATCACCCAAATGCAATAAAAGGTGGACTGGATGCAAGCTTGCTGGGAAGCACAAAACACAAGAGACCTATACAAGTTTCATGTTATTTGGGTCATGCAAAAATATACTGTCTTCATTGTGCATAGTATACAAGGGCACTCACCTACAAGAGAAAAGTAACATTTCTGATCCCTGCCCCCAGGACTGATGTTGTAATCTAATATTAAGCAGCCAATATATAAGATGGTTAGAGTGTCCTTTGAGCACAGAAAGGAACCCAGCAAGTCCTGCTTTCCCAGAAGAATGACCCTCCTTGGTTTACCAGAGTTCTTTTTTTTTCTTTCTTTTTTTTTTTCTTTTTTTTTTTTTTCCCTAGGGTGTGATAGAGTTTCAGCAAAATGCTTAAGAGCATTGCTTATCTAAAGCAGTCTCTGATCTAGTTGCTAGCCCTCTGTGTTAGAAAAGAAGGAAATGTGGTGTTGAACTCCCGTTTCAATTCTCACACTCAACTCATGTCCCTGAGTTACAGACAGTGGCAGATTTTCATTCTATTCTGAAACATGTATCTCACTCTATCAAAGGTATGGGGCTCCCAAGAAAATATTCTACTTTCTGTATACTTAAAAGTTGCCCTTCCTCACTGTATTTTCAGAGAAGAACATTCACAGACTGCTCTCATTAGGTAATAAATGATCTCTAATATAAGCATATTTTTTTATACTTGTGTACTTTTGTATACTGTACAAGTCCAGTAATATTTCTAGCATTCTGGTAATAATTACCTGTCATTCTTTATTTCCATTGTTAGTTATATAAATATATATTTTATCGGATTATTTAAAAGCAAAATTTTATTGAGCATATTGCAATAGAATAAGAAAATTTCTAACTTTCCATACGGTGCCAATCTTTAAAGTTGAATGATGCTTTAAGTATTGCAGATGATAAAAGACAGCCAAGCATTATTCTGTACAGACACCTGTCCTGTGCTTTATAAGGTGTCCAAGAAACCACTTAGCCTTGTATAAGTATCTATATCTTGCTTATACAGAACCTCTGTAAGTTGAGGCAGTCTGTGAAACAATAGAATTGATATATAGAATACAATAGAAATCAGAAGAAAGTAGTTACATAGCACACCTTAAAAGTGTATATGACAAGCAAAGAATGTCACCACATATTCAGTTGAAAATGTAAGGAAAAAACTTAGCCTGATGTGGGCCTGTGCAGCTTTGCAAACTCTCATGTATTATATGATGGGAAGTGTTCATGCCACACAGACCTTACACCTGTTACTTTCAGTAGTCCGTGTCTAAAGAGTACAACGAAAACTAAGGCCTACTTGCTTTTTGTTTGAACGTTTGTTTGTTTTAATTGTAAATGTAGCTCTTCCTTGGAGTTTCTTTAGTGTCAAACAAGACTGTTACTCTTCCTATTAAAAGTATAGCCTGCAAAATGAAGCTTTTGGGATAACAGAACTATCAGGTGTATCAGTTCACCTAATCAACCCACATTAAGACTTGAACTGTTAATCCTGTTAACTAGCAAAACTTTCTCCTACTGAGCTACCGCAAATTTCTATTAAAACAGGAATGTTTAGTGCACAGAGCATATAATATCTGCCATAGATTCCTTAGAAATAACATGAAAGAAGTCCTTCAACTGTGGTGTTATGGATACTTGACACACTTAATGTTCTGTATGAAGCCTTTTTGTGCCAAATAATTCTGAGGATTACAATAACAACAGTGACCAAAATCAGGCTGATTCTATAACCATATCAGTGGCCTTTCTAATTACTATTTCACATCCTTTACCAAAATCCTTCAGCTAGTTTCTTTCTTAGCATTAATCTTCTCCATCTTTTGCTAAGTGACTCAACCATCCTTGCTGTCCAGCTAGCTAATTGTAGGTCCCACAGTTTGCTTTCATAGAATATCTGTAGAATAAATTAAATCAAAGAAGGGAAAGAATCACCCATGATATAAATGGACTGTGTCATGTATGGTACATGTGACAAATGAACACAACTGAATTGTCCTGAAACATGTAAAATGAGGAGGAAATGTTTCCATAATAAAAAGTATTCACAATTCATGTAATCACAGTATCACACAATGGTTAAGGTTGGAAGGGACCTCTGGAGATCATCTGGTCCAAGTCCCCTGCTCAAGCAGGGATACCCAGAGCAACCATGTGCAGGCAGCTTTTGAAGATCTCCAAGAAGTGAGACTCTACAACCTCTCTGGGCAACCTGTTCCAGTCCCTCATCACCTGCACAGTAAAGTGCTTCCTCATGGGTTTCTTGATGTTTAAATGCAATTACATATATGTGTTCATTATACATCAATGCTTTTGTTTCTAAGATTTTTTTATGTTGTTGTTTATATTTTTCAGTTTGACAAAATTTCTGTGACATGAGGTATTTGCCAGGACTGCAAATTTTAGTCATGAAAATAGATATGGATGAGAAGAAATTATCAATCTGGTCTGGAATTTTATTTCATTTTATTATATCCTTGAGGAAATGTTACAGTGAAAAATTAACACCTGCAGCAACCAAATAAGGTTCTCTGCTTTTCAGGGAGAAAAGTTGTCATTTGTGTTCACTATTTTAGGAAAAAAACACTGTAAGACCAGTGGTAATAGTGAATGAATATGATGATCAAAATTTGTCTTTAGACCTGCACTCTAAACAAAAGAGTTAAAATAGGAACCTGAAACACTGACAAAACAAAGTTTATTGTTTAAGACAGTGTCAAGAAGGATTCATACAGAGCCTGTAGACTGTCTAAGTTGTACTACAGTCTGGACAATGCTATCTGTGAAGTAGCACCATGAAAGGCAAAGGATTTCAAAGAGAACATGAAGAACTATTTTTTGCACAACCCATGAATATGTTTCTCTAAGTGCCATATTCCAGATGTGAGACTTTCTATAGCAACATCTGGTCATTATGTTTGCAAATATGGATGCAGAGAGCTGATATATAACTGAGTTCACTATTGGCTCTTTAAAGCACTAAACAGCAAAAGGAACTAGCTTCTTGGCACAGCTGTGCCAAAATTAGAAGATCATTGGGAATTAACTGTTTACAGAGTCTGAGTGAGAATAGGAATACAGTTCTAAGGCTTCAGCACTTTTGCTCTGAATTTCTTCAATCTATCTTATTTCAGAAAGAATTAATTTTACTATATCATTTGCCAGACAACAAATGAAAGAGGGGAAGTCAAGGATCCACTCTGCATTTATCTGCAGACAGAAGGATGCAACAGAAATACAGAAAAGGCAACTTCTGTGCAGCATCTTCTTGACGACTGAAATGTGTGAGAATCCTAAGCAGTACTGCTGAGATATATAGTTGCTTTCCACATCTACTTCTCTGGCAAGACCAGGTAAAGGTTTAGTTACAATAAGCCCTGAAACAATTTAATATTACAATAGGTCCAACATATTATGTTCAGCTAACAAGGAAGGAAAGAGCTTGTGAATTAAAAACACAAGCAAGCAACCCCATGCATAAGTGAAATAGATTCAGAATGAAGTAACATTAAAATCAGATGTAGTGCTGAATGTGTTGTGTGGTCAAAGCCGTTAGTTCAAACTCTGAACTCCTTAAGTATCCCAATGTCCTCTACAGAATTTCTGCTTCCACCAGCAGAAGTTGTGTATGGCATAGATCTGTACCAAAGGTAAATGATTAATGATTTCTTTACATTGCATAAAGCTATAATTGAATTTATTTTTTTTAAGAAGATCAGATAGTTCACATATCATTTAAAGCCTATTATTTGTAGGAAAGGAGCTAAATATTCAAACCCCTATATCAAAAGGAAACAGTCCTAACTTTCAACATAGAAGTGGACTACTAACAGCTTAAAGCTATGTATAAGCGTCTAGACACAGCCTGAAAAATTCTGATCTTCAGAATTAAACATTTATACAGAAGGATGTCTTTATAAATAGTTCTTGAAGGGAAGGAAAAGTTATGTATAACATACAACACCACCACATACAAATGCAACTCCTGATGTAAATGAGCTCAGCTTCAAGCCTTATCTCACTTCAAAGAATTAAAAGTGATATTTAAATAAAGCCCTAACCAATCATATTGTTTATGAGTGGCACACAGTAAACACCTTGAGAACAGAGCAACAAGCAAAAATTTACTATGCTAGCAAAGCAGCCATGTTCATGCAATCCACCAACCAAACAACTGCAAGCATAAGAGAACTAAAATAAATAGATCTGAACCAATTCCACAAGAACTGGAGGTACCTACTTTTCCACTCTGAACAACCTGTTCCAAATCTTTTAATTATATTTCCAACGAAAATTTTCAGAGAAAACATTTAGTCTGAATGTCTCCACATGAAATAACATAAATAGCTAAATATCAAAACAACTTGCAATCTATGTTTGTATCTTCAATGCAGAAAGAAGATGTCAATAAAAATTGTCTTATGCAGTGGCTCGACCCAACCACTTCCAGGCTTGTGTAGTTTGTAACTAGATCAGGGAGGCAACTTTATCTTGGTATCTAGAGGAAACCTTCATGATGGTTAGGATAAATTCCTTCCAGATGTAACTATTTATTTATTTATTTTCTGTTATTCATACTGTTATTTGTGAGATACCCTAAGCACAGGGTAGTTTCTTTTATAAAGGAGTTGAAATGATACAGCAATAAAGTCTAGTAGCAGAGGGTTAAGATCTGTTTCCCTTTTTGAGGCTGTCAGGTATTTATTAAATTTTCCTGGGATGTGGAAAATGCAATTCTTTCCACGTACCTTGTTCTAAGTAGTGAAATGATACTTTCTGGCCTCTTCACTTAAAGCTACGATTTTCCTCTATTAGGTGTTTTGCCTATGAGGCAAAGTAAGTCCAGCTCTCTGCTCTGTTTATTACTGAACACTCACTGTGTTCACCAATAGTGAACCACTTTCCTGCTAATAGTTTAAATAAATGGTTAGTGGTCAGTGGGCTGGACAGACCCCCTTGATAATACAGATCTGTCATCTTTATTTTATCAAATGTTGAGTGTCTTCAGTTGCAAGGACAGCTGGAAAGCTGTGTACTAACACTATTTCCTCAGCACGTGATTGGTGTTTGTGTCTCCTCTTTCTTGAAGGGACAAAAATAAGTGCTGCAGAAGCATGATGAAGGCACCAGGAAGACAGAGGAGGGCATGGTAATCATGTTGACAGGTAGACTTCAAATTATGAGTGCCTGTGTGCCTGTGTCTAGTTTATGGTAGTGGAGGAAAAACAAAAAAACAAAAAACAAACCCACCAAAATAAACAACAACAACAATCAAGCCCCAAACCAACCAACCAACCTAAAACATTTTACCAGATTATTAAAAATAATTCTGCAATTTAAAGAAATGTGAAAACTGGTACACCATCTCTCTCTACTTTCATGTATTAGTCTTCATTAAAAAAAAAAAAAAACAACAAAAAAAACCCTGTATTTACACTGCTATTTCTGTTTTACAGCTATTTGCACAGCATGTTTCACCTGATAAATTAGGTGCAGTACCACATATTAGTATATTGTATATGCCAGCTGTCTTGAGTTTGTTAGAAAATGTAAGGGAGTTTCTAAAAGACTTATACATCCTAAAACTTCACCTTCTAATAAACTGCATTCATTTATGTAGTATTGTTTGTGAAATGGATTTGATTGATGTATTGAGTTTCTTTAGACCTCGAATAAGCCTGACTCCTCCTGCCCCTGGTGGATTATGAAATACCTGAAGTACAAGCCATCTTGAATGTCTTCATGTGATATAGGCTAAATGGTGCCTTGGAACATCTGTTCCTGGAGCTCCTCCAGCGGAGATTTCTTTCTATAACAGAAAAGCTTTGTGAAACAGTCTTTGGGACCCAACTACCTGAATTGAGCTCAGGAGAAAGCACTTCAGTTTGCCTTGCAAATCACATGTGCCCTTCTCAATATAAAGATTTTCAGCAGTCACCATCATAGAGAAGGGGCACTCCAAAAGCAGCCTTTTCTCTTACTCTTTCATTTTTACTTCCCATTTGTATTATAATTTACAGGTTTGGCTATCTTAACAAAGGTCATCTGTCTGCCTTTTTTTTTTTTCTCTTAAATTTAAGACGTTGAAAATATTCATCTTTCCTGTAGAGGTAGAGCTGAACATAAGGGCTTCTCAATAAATAATTGACAGATAGATGATAGATACCCGTTCTTAAAGACATTCGGTACATTTAATGGAAACTGAAAGAGGATATGTTTGGCCACTGCTAGGGAATTAAAAGCATTAATTTTAATTCAATGGATTATACAGAGAAATATGAGCACAGAATTTGGGACTCAGATCTAAAAGAGGGATTTTGTTTTGTTTTGTTTTTTAATTGGTATTTTGAGATTTGTAAGAGTGTTGCTTTAGGATACTTCCTTATTTCCCAAGTCCTTTAGTTTATCAATGACAAGGCTAGAAAGATGTGATTTTCAAAAAGGATGAGATGTTTTCAGTGAATGCCCAAGGTTTTCAGTAAGAATTATATACCTGTATTACCTACAGTCCTCTAAGAATCCCATCCAAAATTCACTTTCTTTTTTAAAAAAATATGAGCAGTGAGATGACAGTGTGGTTACTGGAGTTTCACAAGATTAATCCTTTTCTAACAGAAAACTGAGTTTGGTGTCAGAAACAGCAAAGTACCTTGCTTTTATTTTTTTCCCCTTAATTACTGGGTCTGTAGTCCTACACTTGTTGATGGAATTCTTCTATCACTACTACTTATGATGTTAACTGCATTGCCCACAGAGTACATTTGCTTATGGTTGCAATCTACAGCACAAGTGACAGAAACTTTGATTAGAGCTGTGCAGGCATTCTAGTGTCCATTGTTCAATTCTACATTTTGTTTCTAGGAAAAGGAACGGTAAGATACTTCCTGCTAAGATGCCTTAGAAGCTGGATGGTGGTTTACTACAATATCTAAATTGTAGTGAGCAGTGAGTGATTCAGACTACTAAATTCAGAGCTGACAGACCTAATTTTCCCATACAGCCAACAGATAAAGGCAAGTGCCATATTCAGTCCATGTATTTTTAGAACTCCTAACTTTGCACTTCATTTCCCTGGAAAATCAACAGTCCAAATTCTACCAGTGTTGCTAATGTTATGAGCAGAAGAAAGTGAAACAAGGATCCCTATCAAAATCAATAAGAAATAAACTATCTAAACAAATCTGTTTTATTAATTAGCTTCTAGACCTCACCAAGAACAAACTCTGTTATTAATCTCCCCACTCTCTGGCAGAGCCATAAGAAACTCCATATTACCTTCCTCATTAATTGATGCTAACTCTATCTTGTAAATCAACTGTGCTCTAACTGGGTTTGTCCACATAGCGATTACTATGTTGATTTTCAGAAGATCTTATAATACTTTTCTTATAAAATTCTATTATCACTTTTCACATTTTATGAGCCTTTTTTCCTAATGACTAATATTTGACATAGAATATATACACATAGGTATCAATGAACATGTGTATTAATTCCAGAATAACATGGGATCCTAAGAAAAACTTAACCTGTGTGAGTTTTAATTCCAAGTAATATGCAAAGCAGCTAATACAGGCACCTCTGTGATATTCTTGCAGTTCTTAACCACAGCCTACTATTTATGGAAGGAAAGCAGTCAAAAAGCAATGTCAGCCTCTTTAGGTTGATTAGAACGGCTAACTGCACGTGTAACTGTATTGGAACAAGTAAGCCACTGTGTTTCATAATGATAGTAGAAGTAAGCTGAGTATCAGGCCTGATGGCTTGCCAGTAGTAATTTACTTGAGCTCTTGAGTTTTGCTTATTTTTTTCCTTATATTTTTGATAGTGTAGATTCAAAATTTTTCATGTTAACTGAAAACACAGCAGCAGTTGCACCATGAACTAAGCATTGAAAAGTTCAGTCACCATTATATCTTAAAGAAACTGCTAGACTTCCTCCATTTGCCCATCAGAATAGCAGTAGCAATTGCACGTCGGATTGATCTAACACAGCTTCTCTTTCAGATTCTGAAATAAGCAAAGTTCCCTGCAAAAGGAAATGACTTCCTTGTTGCATTAAACTTATGTAACTTTTGAAATTGGCCATGTATGTTCTACCAATTTTGTTGACAAATTTAAGCAATTGAGGATATGCTATAGATTCAGATACCTGAGAAAATGCTTATAGCCACCCAGCTAGCCACCACCTTGCCCGAATGGAAAGAATACTTCCAAAGTATTCCTATAAGATTTAAGATCTGACCTTACAGAATGCTGAAACAAAAGTCATACAACTTTCATACCTGGTTCCTAAGAGGAATCCAACTGAGGAGTGCTGAAAGCTTTTCTTATATTTTTATTGGTTAGAAAGGTGAATCTACCCAACCAAAAACGTGTTCCCTGGAAATGGGAACAAAATACTTTTTAGATAGCTCATTAATTTTTGCATGATTCTTCAATTTCACCCCAGTGCATTATGATGTCTGTCATCAGCATAAGGACTCTTGAGTAAATGGACACTGATTATATATTTTGAAAATACTGGTTATATAGAGTCCAATATCCCCAAGAAAAGAGAAAGCTTCATAGGTTAATTACATTGCTATTACATCAATTCAGTTACTACCAGTGACCTGTATGTATAAAGGGCACTTTTGCCAAGGTATCGTAACCAATATATATCACTTTTAGAAGGACTTTATCTATTTAAACCTCTCTCTCTGTATTTTCAATAGAACCAACTAAAGTACACAGCATCCAAGTCTCAAAGAACCAAAGTATATCATAACGCTTCATTCTGAACAGTTTCTTGGTGGAGGGTGGGTCTGGGAAGTTTGGGGCAAATTTTTCAAAGGGGAGAGGCCTGTTTTTGCTCAAAAAAATATCTGAAAACTTGTGCCAGCATTTATGTGGGCAATCATTGACATTATATAAGCAGATCCAGCAAATACACTTGCAAATGATCAGTACAGGCACCCAGCTGTAGCTGATGCTTTGCTTGTACCTTTGTGAATATTCTTCTGGTAACTGCATGCATTAATCCACTATTAGGATTACATTTTATGGAAGCATTTTTTGCACAAATACACCTCCACCCTCCTTGTTTGAAATGTGAGTGCTGGTGTATCAACAACTATTTGGAAGACAGACTTATAAAAATAAATGTTAAGAGAACACAGTGGGGTATATTTTCAGTGTGGAGCAGAGAGATTTAACTGCATGACTTCCATTAGCTTTAATGAGAACTGCACAGCTAAATCCTCACACACCACACTAGAAGATTAACCCAGAAAACACATAGTGTTTACTTTTTACTAATACTCTGATTATTACCACGTTCTTCCTCCTCCTCTTCTTCTTCCTCCTCCTCTTCTTCCTCCTCCTCTTCATCCTCCACATCTTCGCCTTCCTCTTCATCCTCCTCTTCTTCCTCTTCAATCTCCTCTTCTTCTTCTCGATCTATCTCCTCGTCTTCCTCCTCCTCATCACCTTGCTCCTCATTGTCATCAGAATATTCCTCCTCTTCTTCATCTTCTTCCTCCTCTTCCTCTTCCTTTTCATCCATCTCCTCTGTTCCATCAGTTTCATAGCACTCATCTACTGAGGAGTTGTCTGCTTTAACCACAAAGGGTTTTCTTTTGGGAGCTGGTTCTTGTGGTTGCTTATCTTGCGTTTTTCGTTTTTTTTGCCAAAGGACAGCCATAAACACTGTGAAAAATAAAAGATGCAAATTATTACACTATCCTAAAAATTTCTGTAGGATAACTCACATCATTTAGCCATTTATTCTAATTTCTACAACATGATTAGTTCCTGTTCTCAAAATGCATGTTTTCAAACCAAAACATTGCTTAAGCAATAACGACCAGGGTGGAAGATATTTACAAAACCTGTGAACTTGCAAATAATTATTATTTGCCTGAAACAGTATTGATACAAATGTGTGTTTTTCTTTCTTTTTCTTTTCTGTGTTCTGCGTGTTAGTTTTTTTTTTTTCTAGGGCAGATTAATGTAGTTAAAAAAAAAGCAAAAAACAAACAAACAAACAAAATGGCACTACCTGTTAGCTATCAATACAACAATCAGGAAGAAAGCAATGCTTCATAATTTTCTAATATTTAGAAATGTTTTGATCATTTACAACAAATACACGTTTGAGTGGTATTTAAATAATGAAAATACAAATGCATTTTTAACACTTTTGTTTGTTGTTATTATTACAAATGATGAAATGCTCTTAAATTCTCCACTGTTCATCTTCATTATACGTTACAAGGCTGAATAAATGGGAATGAAAGCTCCCCAACGCAACCAGAACTAACAGTTTAATGGACAATGTTGGAAGTGTTGTCACACCGAAAAAATGAAACAATAAATAAAATCCTTTGTCAGTCATGGAAGTAAATTTTTTTTCAAAGCTGAGTACATCTTCTCTTCAATCATTTAAACACATTTTAACATAAGCAGCATTTCAGAGTTTTGCTCGTCTAGAGGAGTAGCTACCTTTTCTTAAAGATGTATGATCTGTGTTTGTTGAATGTAGTCACCCCTTGTTGTAACCACTATCACTTTTTTTTGTTTAAAGAACTTTCTCTTTTGCCTTCTTTGTGAAGTGCTACTCAAATCACATTGCTTTTTAAAATTTTTCTTCAGATGAACTATTTTTGTGACATTCCAAATGTTTTTTTTCTAGCCTTTTATGCATATCTACTTATATCTTCCTTTTTACATTATATTTTCATACCCTTTATCGTGATTACAAAACACTGAGGATCTTTATCATTTTCTTCTACTCTACTAATGCTTCATTTTCTATTAACAGATCACTGAAAAATAGGGCTTGTCACAGCATTTAGTACTACAGATGTGCTCTTTGTGGTGTCTGCATTTTGGTCTGATTTAATCACATCCTGGCAGCTATACATTCCAATTACTTAAACTGCTATTTAGGTAACAAGCAGCCCATTTTATCTAAGTGCCTAACTTAACCATGTGAATTTTAATGCCCTTGTTCACAGTAGGGCTGGCTCACTCTGCCTGGCACACACATATCTAAGGATCAGGTACAGGCACAAAAGTTGGTATTCATAATGGAAAACCTGTTTGGGGAGGCCTTCTTTGGGTAACACAGGCACCTCTCTCTCTTGTAAGGCCTATAGCTGTCTTTAAAGTCTAATCCAGCATGCCTAAATTAGACAACAACCTCCCTCTGTTAACACTGTCAGAAAATACTGAGTGACATTTAGGTATCTCCATCTAGACAGATCCCAGTTATCCTCATTTTGGTTTTGCGTATGTGGATTGGATTTACATGGGTATGTGGGGCGGCCTCTGTGAGGAGAGGCCTGGAAACAGCTGGTTCCAGCCGGCTCCAACAGCCCCAGTGTAGGGCACAGCTGGGCTTAGTTTCCTGTGGGAAACATATTTAAGAAAGAGTAAAAAACGCTATGCATCAATAAGAGAGAAATGAGGAAAACAAGAGAGAAACAACTCTACAGCCAGCGAGGTCAGTGCAGAGGGAGGGGAAGGAGGTGCTTCAGGCAATAGAGGCAATATTCACGCTGCATCCCATGGAGGGCCACATGCCGCAGCAGGTGGATGTGCTCTGAAAGAAGCCTGTGGAGAAACAGCATGGGAGTAGGTTGCTGGCAGGAACTGCAGCCTGTGGAGTTGAGCCCATGGTGGAGCTAGGGAAGAACATGAGGAGTAAGGAGTGGCAGAGAATAAGCACTGACCTCAACCCCATTCCCCATCCCCGTGCTGCTTCAGGGGAAAGAGATAAGAAGGGTCAGGAGCGAAGGAATGAATTTGAGCCTGGGAAGACGTGGTGAAGGGGGAAGGTGTTTTCATTTCGTCTTTGTTTCTTACTCTCCTTCTCTGTTATTAATGGGCAATAAATAATCTTCCTTAAGTCAAGTCAGTTTCTCCCATGATGGTAACTGGAGAATGATCCCCCTGACCTCATCTTGACCCATGATTTTTTTCATTATATTTTCTCGTTGTGTTGTTGAAGAGGTGGAGTGATAGAGCAGCTTGGTGGGCACACGGCAGCTAGTCATGGTCAACCCACAGCAGTATGTGGTAGTAGCACTGACAATACATAGTTTCCAGAAATCAACACAGAAGTTCAGGACTAGTGGTGTTGGCTAGAAGGGGAATAGACCCCATACATGCTCCAGATCCTAGGAACAAGCTCCAAACAGCAGGTAGCATGACATATCCTGGGGAAGAGCACCCCTTTCTAAAAGAAGAGCTCCAAGAAACTAAGTCTGATACACAGTAAGCAAACAAAATCTCAAACCCTTACTACCGTTGTGTCCTAAACTTGGGAAGGCAGAAGGCAGAAGCTTCTTTTATTTTTTATTTTTTTTGTCTTTATATTTGTTTCTACCTAAAGATGCTTCAACATAAAACCTACATGTTAGGCAGAAATCCTTGTCCCTAGCTCCACACTACTGCTGTCTGTCATATGACTGTCCTGCCTCTTGCCCTGTGACTCCTATTCTTAGTAAACACTCAGCTGCTCAGAGTCGAGTGGAATGGCAGAAATGATTTTCATGGAGAATATCCCACCTTATCACAGTCAGGGCAGAAACAAGAATTCAATCTCCCTCAGTCTAGACAGTGTCTAAAGCTTGTGGAAAAAGAAGAGCGCTGTTGTAGTTCTGACCACTCCAGGTTTATTCTGGAGCATCCCCTGGTGCTATGGGAGGAGTTCAGGAACTGCATACCTAAACTATTTATATGGAGCTCTGACTTCTAAGGCAGGCAATTTTTTCCTCAGAACTAGAATTTCAATGTGCATGTAGTGCCCAGGGAAACGTCTGTATGGCAACAGAGGAACCTGTTTCAGTTAGGTGCCCAGCAGGTTGCAATCCTGGAAAACAGGTGTAGGTCACAGCTTGGGCCTCATGCAGGTTTTAGAAACTTGCATATCAATTCAATGCAATTTAAGAAGATGGGATAACGTTCATTGAGTGGACGTGTCATGCTTTCTTGTCTTGGTTTTTGTTCCTTCTCCTTGTGATGTATATTACCCTCATTATATCTTCTTTAATGCCAGTATCATTAAGTGATATTTTCACAAAACCCTGATATTTATTTTCAAAGATGAGAGCAGGCTTAGCTCCAACTATCTCCAGCATTTCTTTTCTCTCTCTTATCATAACCTTCTTAGAACAGAACAGAATACAACAGATCAGAATAAAACAGTTTAAGTTGGAAAGGACCTACAAAGATCATGTCCAACTGTCAGACTGCTTCAGGGCTGACCCAAAGTTAAAACATATCCTTAAAAGAATTATCCAAAACAATTATTAAACATAAATAGGCACGGGGCATCAACCACCTTTTCAGAAAGCCTTTTCCAGTGTCTAACTACCCTCTCGGTAAGGAAGATTTTCCTAATGGCTAGTCTGGCACAGCTTTCAGTAATTCCCACATGTCCTGTCACTAGATACGAGGAGGAAGAGGTGAGCACCTCCCTCTTCACTTCTCCTCAAGAAGTAGAGAGCAATGAGGTCACCCCTCAACCTTCCGACTGAAAAAAGCAGGTAACCCCGGTCACTCTTCAGAGGACATGCCTTCCAGTTCTTTTGCCAGTTTTGTTACCCTCCTCTGGACACTTTCAAGGACCTCAACATCCTTTTTATGGGACTGCACACAGTATTCAAAGTGAGGCCTCACCAACACTAAATATAGCAGGAGAATTGCGTTTTGACTGGCTAGTTATGCTGTGTTAATGCACCCGAGAATACAGTTTTCCCTCCTGGCCCCCAGGGCAAGTTACTGTCTCATCTTGAGCCTACTGTCAATCGTCATGCCAAGATTCCTCTTTTGTCAGGGCTACTCTCCAGCCACTCATCTCCCAGTGTGTATCTGTGCTCAGCATTACTCAGTCCCAAGTGTAGAAGAAGTTCTTGTTGAATTTCATGCTGTTGCTGATGGCCCAATGCTCCAGTCTACCTAGGTCGCTTTGCAAAGCCTCTTCTCCCTCAAGACAGTCAACAGCACCTCACAGTTCATTATTTTCAGCAAATTTACTAAGTATGCATCCAGATCATTGATAAAAATATTGAACAGAACTGGCCCTAACACTGAGCATTGGCGAACACCACTAGTGTGTTCACAAGCCAGATGTAGTCCCATTCACTCCAACCCTTTGAGCTGTACCATTCAGTCAGTTCTTCTCCCAGCATATCAGAATAAGAGGTGCAGATGACACTTTAGGCAGCTCTGAGTTAAAACTATTAAGGCTAAAGTGCAAAAGTAGATGCTTAGCTGTGAAAACGTTTGACCATTGGAGATGATGCAAACTTGAATTCTGTCACATTAAAGCCAGAACACTAGTCCCAACCTACCACAGTCTTTGACTAAGATCATTAAACTGTGAAAACTGTTCATCTAGCAGTGGCCCCAAAGAGTGCCCTTTAAAATTTCTAATAGTCTGGGGTCTGGGGAAGAAGATGGTAGGGTAACTCCATCTGCTTTGATTTGAAGTGCTTAATTTTTACATCTAAATACAACTCTATGGCTTTTAGAATACAAATTATTGGTCAAAAGTAGAAAGAAGTTGACATTACCAGTTTTGGTCATCTGTTATCTCTTTTTACAGCTTTATGCTTTTGTGCACAACATTTTATAAAGTATGTGAGAATCTAAGACGTTACTCAGGATTCAGACCTGGGCATAACCAGTGGTGGAAATCAATGCGGGTTAGCTGCTTTGTCTTGTTTACTACTTTAATAAATCTAATTAAATAACTATTTGTAACATAGATATTCAAATAAAGTTGTGAATTTAACTTCAGCTTTTCAGTCATCTATTCTCATTGTCTTTACATGCAGATTTACATCTGAGGCTACATCAGCAACTAACAGAAATGAACAGACTTGTATATTTTAAAGGTTAGATCCAACACTTAGGTATTGAGGAACATGACAATTTTCCAAGGAAATCACTTATATTAGTTAATTATGACTCAGCTTTTGTAAACTCTTTCCCAATTAATTTGTACCATTCTGCTGCCTATTTTGTCTACAGTCCTGAATTTGTTTTTGTCAGTGCTTGGATTTGTAGTTTATAAAGCTACCATTGCCTGTATTATTCTCATAAAACCTTTAAAATACTGTCTTGCACTGGAGTCCTTCTCTTCAGCTATAAACTTCATATACCTCGTATATACCTCATATACTATAGACCTCAGAGTCTGTTGAAAAAAAATATTATTCAAGTCTTTCAGAAACCTGGGAAACAGGACACCAAACTTAGAACCTATTATTTAGCTGTCCTATTTTATTTTTCTTTTTTAACCTGTTCTGCTATCAGCTTTTGTTTCATTAATTTTTCAGATTCTGCCTCCAGGACACTTCTCTGTTTCCGGCATTTTCCCTTTGGTCTCTCTGGTGAGCATGTCAAGAGAAAGGAAGCGTTCAGCTTCCCAGCAGTCTCTGCTTCATCTGTCACTGACTTCCCCTTGCAATCACATACAGAGACTACAGTCTCTCTCATTGACCTCTTGTTCCTCATATATTTGTAAAATCTGTTATTGTTTGTCCTTATAGCTCCTGCAATTTTCTCCCCATTCTCAATTTTGTCTTTTGTGATCATTCCCTCATTTGCTTATTTTTTAGACTTGTTCATCCCTGCTCAAAGCAATGAGCTCATTGATTCATCTGTCATGTATGCCTCTATCCGTTCCTTTATTGCTCACAGTATTTCCCTGGTCAGCTATGTTTATTTTCCCCTCACGCTTCAGTTCTCATGGCTTTCAGTGCAATATATATTTGGGTTTCCTGAAATACACTTTTGAATATTCCACACTTCTTGAATGTATGTCTCAGTCATCTGAGTTTTTTGAAATCTATCATGAATAATTATTGTGGAAAGAACACTGTTGACTTTCATAGTGATAAGCTCCAAGAGGACATATTTTCATCAGAAAATACATATTTCTTTCTCAGAGTTGAACTTGATTGTTAATGTAATTTTTTACTAATTTAATTCTAATTTGCAACATAATTAGTATGGTTACTATTTATAAACTGTAACAATTAAACATCTTTAACTATAATTGTATAGGATCAGAGAAATACAGGAAATTTTCTCAATCAGATTATTGATTTATATTCTCTAAATCACATGCTACCTCACATATGAAATGTGGGACATGACACCTATATCTGGAGGAAACTTTCCACTTAGAGTGTCTGTTTCCCTATATGGATTATAAAGGGAGCATATGTGACAAGTAATAATTCAGTCAATTTAAATACCTAATTTAGATAAAGTGATTACTATTTGTCATGTTTACCAGTCTTCTTTTTAAATTTGTATCTCTTTTCTATTGAATCTCCTATTTCAGAAGTCTTGTGCTATAATACCTAACTCAAGAAAATAAGATGATGGCAATATTATGCCCTAAATCAGAATAACACTGTATTTTAGAGGATTCTTTTTTCCTTTTTTTTTTTCCTGATTTAGTAATTTGAAAAAGCTTAGATTTTTTTTTTTCAAGCTAAAAAGTAACTCCAGAAAAAGTGCTGTCATTCTTTTTTTTCTCCTTTTTTTTTTTTTTTTTTCCCACATCAGAATTTATTTTAATGTAAAACATAACATTTGGTAGGTAATAGAACCTAAAAATGTATTATAGACATCTTGTAAGGTTATCAAAAAACATTTAATAAAGCACTTAAGCATATGAATTGGTACCGAGGTGGAATTTCATCGTATACAATTGAGGATAGGAAATTAGGAAGTCTGGAAGCAGACTTCACCTTAACGCTACAGGCAGAAAGTTCCTAAAGCACTTACACGTCCTACTGAATGCCATAAGTACTATTTTTGGTTTGGTCTATATAGCTTCCAAATCCATACCTGCAGATGAAGTATTTTAGGGTATTCGGAAAATAGGAATTTTGCAGATAATTCTTCTAGCAAGTCTTCAGAGAATGAGCAAAGCTAATTAACTTGCATAAAACTGCATCCTATTAAATCACTCTCAAAGCAGTGACTACCTTTGGCTTTAAAGGACTTGTACTATCATTTGTTAACAGTTGACCAGAAAATAAGGTATTTAGACTCCACAAAACCCTATGGCTTGAACATACACTCCCTGCACTTCAGGCGGATGCCCTTCCCAGCAGACTATGTGCTATTCTGAGGAAGAAGTGGTAGCACTATCATTGAAGCTGGATCACTGAATTGATAGGAATGAAAGAATCATAAATTCAGAAAAGAGATTTACTCTAGCCTAGCAATTTGCCTACTCAGTTGCAAGAATAAAGTCTGTCAGCTGAGGACAATTTTCCTTTCCCATTTGAACAACTGATTGCTTAAAGTATGCCAAATTACTACAGGCATGAGCAGCAAACTCAGTGGACAGTGGTAACTGAGGCAGTACAGTCAAACTTCCTTCTGGGAAATTACTTTTGCTTTCTAGGCTGTACTGATCAGGAGACTTCTCTACCCCAGAGAAGTCCAGCGTAGTGTCCAAGTACTGTCATGGAACATGGGAGGTATTGATTCAAATCTTCCCAGGCTGGGAAGGGCAAAGAACTTTATCCAGCACACTAACGACTAAGCTACAGAAGAGAAAAGGGGAAAAGCAACAAGTCAAAGTTCAAGAAGGACATTCATTTTTTTGAGTCATTATTTCACTGAGATGGCTAATTGCAGATTACAAAACAGAGCTAGGATATTGGTTTTACTGCTTCCAACTGGCTGCATTAAAATTCTTTGAACCCTGCCTGTTAGGAATCCCAACCTAGAAGACTAATTTACCTTAATCTGCTTTCCAGGAACCTGCTGGCAACTGAGCCAGAGCCTTGAATACTGTTCCAGAATCAGGCATGCTTCTTGCAATCATTGCACTAGCAAGCACCATAACATCTAATACTGCTTACAGAATGACTGCCCTCACCCCTATCTTTTCAGTAGGAGTCAGGCACTAATCCAGAGTCAGTATTTTGGAAAATCTGTGTTCCCATCCACATTTTACATGCCTGAATATTTTTCTAAAAGTGGGAACACATTAATATGTTTTTATCTATTTAAACTGTAATAAAAAGTAAAAAATGAAATTTAAAATACGGTAATCTCATCTCTGCAGCTTTGCTGTGTTTCAAACTTTCCTATGAGCTTCTGCTTCTGGTTCAATAAATCAGATTATTAAAAGCAAAAAATGCTTTCTATGTATAAAGTGTCAAAACACTACACTTTAGTTGTACAGATTAGGCGTGTATATTAATAGTATTGCAGTTAAGTGAAAATTATTAATATACCTGAACAGGTATGAGCATGACCAATATGAATGGTGAAATGTAGAGAATTTGATTATCCCCTTTCTCCTTCTGGAATTTCAAATATTTGTGTACTCCATTACTGAACGGTAAGAAAAAATATGGAGGCGTCCAGAAGCATGCTGGATCTCAAATGTAAAGGTACCAGATGTGATATTTACTTCACAGAGCTCTAAAAGCCAACTCAATCGTTTTGCACACCAAAGCCTTTTTAAGCATATAAGTAGCCACAAATATGCCACAGATCTACTCATATGTATAGCACAATTTAACTAAATAAGTACTAAAGAAGAATTAGTATTTTTAAAAAAGCAGCATTACAAAAATTGCCTGGGAGTAACCACAGGAGCATAGAATCACAGGACAAAGTGAAATGAATTAATTGATGGAGCCCCAAGCTTGATTTTAAGTTTTTGTTTGTTTTTTTTTTGTTTTTGTTTTAGGAAATTCTAATATTGAAATATGCATTTTTAAACAAAACAAAGCAGACTATCTTTGATGTAGTCAATACAGACACAGTAACTTAAGTCTACATGAAGATCTTTAACTGGATCCTATGCATCTTAGATGTTCGGCACCTTCCCACTCTAATTCACTGAAACCCCAAAATGGTGTAACTGAACTCCATGATGAACAGTGGCAAACTTACTGGCTCATCTACCCTCCAGATACATCATTTTACCCATCACCAAAGTCTCTCTGCTCTTGGGACATGACAACTGAAGTGAAACTTTTGGTTTTGCAGTAATTGACCCATTTAAACAATAGGTTTATTTAGTTAGTCAAATCCCTTAGGTGTTCATTGAAGAAAAATAAGGCACAGTAGTGGTGTTGTACAAATACACTGGAAAAATCTCAGCCCTGGAGAGCTCATTTAAAGCAAGATGTGAAAAACAAATGTAACAAATCATAAGAATGAAAGCCTATGTGGCAGCACAGGTTAGAAAAGTACATGCCCTGCAGTTGTAGATTATTCAAAAGTATTTATGTAAATAAATCAATATAATATCTGATTGCCCCATGACTTATGATGTCATGGATGTCACCTACCCCTAGGCATCTAAAACTGAAGTCTATACATGTCAAGCTCCCTTTGTAGTCAATGCAGAGAAGCTGGAATTTCCTGGGAGACGATTCATCTCACCTTTTTTAGACACTTTGCCTATCTCTTGCCACTGAAAATAAAGGGAGTTAATGGTGATTTAGCTTATATTTCTACCACTGAGGAATCTGATATATGAGAGAAATCTATCCCATTAGACCCTCTCATTATTTTAAATGCTGTATGTCCATCCCTAACAAATATAGTACTTAGCAGATTTTATAACAAGCACTACAATACTTTAATAAAGAGAAAAACAAAATTCAGCTTACTTCCTTCAAACAGTTGTCATATAAGAACATGAATAATTCTCCTCCCTATATCTTGTCTGTCTTTCAAAAATACCTGCCTGATCTAATGTCAAACAAATCTGTAGCTGCACTCTAATCTTAGAATGGCAAGTACCCAATTCAGCCATGTGTTTAAGAGCTGAAAGTCGCAAGAGACTACTTCTTATTGCCAGACCCTTGAATACAGGGAATGACCAAAGAGACTAGGATAATCCAAAGAGAACAGGTTTAATGACTCATATTGATTCATTAGGTGAAATGCAGATAATCAAGTTTTGCTAAGTGGCTATTGATTCTGAAGACTGATGTTTATTTAAATGTAACCCAGATATGTAAGAATGCAAACATACAAATCCAGTGACAATTTCTGCACTAACTGAAAGAACACTGATTTCTGCGCTAATGTCAAATTGTAAACTTTATTTCATGTTTATTTCAGAAATCTGAACTAGAATAAAAACATCAGGAAGGAAAACCCTCTATTTTTCTACACACATAAAAATGAGATTGGCTACCTTGAGCTAAATCAAAGCAGTATGTAGAGCTGCCAAGATGTCCAGATTTGTGTGCATCCTATGTTTTCAACCTCAGTGGTAATGACAATTCTGTTTACAGGTAGAGGGCAAGGCAGTTTCCCATTCTTTTTTTTCTTTCATGATAATGTGATGTTTTAATATGGGAAAAGTTCAGAATCAATCTTTCACCAATTTGAAAGGGTTAGAAAATGCTACAAGAGTGCATCTATCTGTTACAACAGATCTTTGCATAGTCATGATGTTTGAGCCTTGGACATAATATGAAAAATTTCTATTCCAAAATGTTAAAAGCAATTGCTTTTAAGAAATTCAGCATGCTAAGTTCAAGCATTCAAAATTCAAGGGGAATAAACTGCTGGAAATCAAAGGCGATTCATGTTGTTATACTGTCAATCATTTAACAACACAGCTAGATACACATTAGTACAATCAACACCCTTAGACACAGACTCGATAGATCATATTTAACAACAACACAGCAGGTCAAACTATCATTCTAGCATGTACTTAAGTATTGAATAACAGTGTATGCTATCATTTACTGCATCTCTAATGTAAGGCTACTATAATGAGACTATCAGCTACTGATTTCTATCATGAATACTCTTTCTGTTATCTCTACATGAATACACAATAGCACTAGCTCCCAACTTAATTTTAACTAAGAAAGATATATGGCAGAGAATTAAGAAATAGGATACACCAATTTTCCTGTAACTATAGCAATAAGTATCTGACTTGATCCAAAAGCTAACAGCTAAGGAATACAGACAATGAAAGTAATAATACTATGGACCAGTCTTCTAATGCAAGAATGTGACTGTCATCAGTAAACATCTGAAATAACAGAAAAAAAAATATGACAAAAACAAAATGATACAAGCTGCAACCACTTCAGTGCTTATGTACTGGATTCTCACCTCCAGCACAAGCTACAGGACACTGCTCTTTGTCTTGCATGGTTGGTTAGGAGTCATTCAGGTGTGAAATATTCTAAATTCTGGTTGTTAGAGGATTGAGATGTTTAAATCTCCCTATTTTGAAAAAGAAAAAAGAATGTGCCTTTCTGTAGTACAGAGAAAACATGATTATTCTAAGACAGAATAGAAATGACAGCATTCCCTGTACTTTATGCATTATGGAGCTGCAGCTAAAATTAGTCTCTTTGTAAAAATGTTCACCATCATTAATATGCATTTAGACAACATATGATTATGAGGGAGCTAGAAGTTTACCCTCTACATTATCTTTAAAGATACTTTCTTTCTTGGTGGGCTCTAAACCAAAAAAAAAAAAGTTCACATAAAAATCTGTTTAGCATAAAGAGAATTTCTAAAATACCTTTATCATTATACTTGCTTTGACAAAATTTTGATACTAGCCATTGTGCCTTCCTGCTTACTACTGTGTGCAAGGTTATAAGCACAAACTTGTAACCAAGACTATGGTCTTTGCTGTAGTATCTTGTAGCCCTCTTGGATACAGCTATTTTAGTGTTACTTACTTTTCAACAGTCCCTATTAGCAGTTTCTGTCAGAGGTGCATTAGAGTAATTCAGGGTTCTAGACCCACACAGTTGTCCTGTCCTAACTTTTGCTCAGTGTTGCAGTAATGGGGCATATACCTCAAGAGACACAAATATAATGGGTTAAGCTTTTCTACCCTGTGCAAGTACAAAGTAGTTATTGGGGAGTATTATTATCCTCAGAGAGGATGCTGTTGCACTTCCCCTGCTCCCCCTGCCCCCGACTTACAGCTTGAAAGACATATATTTGCTTGTGCTGACAACCGACCAAACTGGTCAACTAGTCGACCAAACCTTCTGCAACACATGGTGGTTGCACTGTTGTAGTATCAGGGAGTCCTGCAGGTAGTATTTCCACTACTATACAAGGTCATCTGTCTTAGAGAAATTGGCTCGTGCTATTGGCAAACTCAAAGGACAAAACTGTCTCTCTTAAGCTCAGTTCATTTTTTTTTCCCCTCAAGGTTTATTCATGACTAGAAGAATTAGAAATACTCTGTTCTAAAAATGAAAGCTTACCTACTGGCTTAATCACATGACTCCAAAAGCAAGATGCTTAGATGGGCCTAAACGGCCTTCCCTTAATCTGGGCTTTTTTCATATATGTGATGAAAGGAAGGATGTCAGTTGAGGCCAAGAAATAGTCTATTTAAATTCCATCACATTCCAGTCCAGGATAGTGAGGCTCCAACTTGACTCATATCACATTTTTTTAAAAAAATACTACAGTATATAATGTTACTTATTATAACTGACAGTGAGTTCTATTAGACTGTAGAAAAGTCTCTGAAGGAAAATGAAAATAGCCTCCCAAGGGAGTGGAAGCCCCACACAGTATGATTTAAATGTGGCAGCTGGGTTGTGGGTGGAAATGGCAGTTTCCATTGAAAATCTGCTGCCGGTATACCTCCTATGGCTACATTTCATGGGGAAATGCAGCAGTTATTCCTCTCTGAGGTTCAGCTGCTCAGTTTTAAAGATGCACAGACAGAAAAGGTAGCAAGGATCGGTGAGTGAAAAAAGAAAGGCCCAGAATGATGTACTGTCCAAGGACCAAAGAGTAAAACTGGGAAATATGTGGAAGTACAAGCATGTAACAGGAAGATGGCAGGAAAGGGAACGGATTTTTAAGTTTTAAGAGACGAAAGGCACGTTCTTAGAAAATATATACCACTTCAATGACTACTTCTAATTTTTTGAATAGTTTGATATATTTGATGTTTAAAGCTTATGTCTCATTGAAAGGCAGTTAGCAATTTGTTAGTCACTTTAAAAAATGGTCCCTATATATTTTGGGGCACAGATCTATACTGGGAGTAGTTGTGGCAACATTAAATGTCATCACACTTAACTTTAAAGCACTTGAGTTTAGATGACTAAGTTCCTTAGTGAATAAATTCCCCAATGAGAATACATAGATACATAAGCATGGGAGTCACTATAGCCAGCATGCTGACTGTGGTATATCTACACTAAGAAATATAAAGCACCATGGTACGAATGTTTTTGAAATCACTTCTCTGTCTCTTGTTGACATATATCTGCTTGCAGTTCTCACTTAGGCATCATTTTGAAAATGTGACTCATAATCCAGAAAGACAAATTCCAATGCAGCTACACAAATCATGTCTGTAGTATGGACGCTACTTTATTGCTGTGTGTTTAGATACAGACGGTGCGGTATTATTTTCTGCCTGTTTTTTAACAACCCAGGTTGAAACAATTGTCAAAAATACATTAGATTCCTTTATTTTATTTTATTTTTTTGGAAGTCAATTAACCTGCTACAGCTCCAAATCTGGTAACTCAAAAGGAGTGTTTAATCATTAAGCTAGCTTTCTCTCTCTCTGTTCTCCCTAGAAAACCTAGTACTCCTTCCAGCCCACAGAAGGGGCAGAAAGCAACCTGATCCTAGCCAGTTGTCATCTGTTGTCCTTTTGGTATGACTCTGGCTTGGGAATTAACATTGTGCTTGGGTCCACTCAGGCTGATGGAGAAACTGACAGAGTATCTTGTTTCCTGAGGTAGCATTCTCATTGCTGGTCCAGAAAGGGGACGTGACTGTTATGCTATCTATGGAAATCAGTGTTGTCCCCTGCATGTTAGTGTGACCAGACATAGCCTACTGCCTCTACAGGATCAGAAGATGCTGCTGTAGGTACATGTAGTCTGCATATTTCAAATGTTCTGGCATGTAAAATCACTGAGCAGCACTGGCTGCACCTCTGGGCATACATAAATAGGTTTTCTATTACAAGCTTGATCAACTGCAGACTCAGGATTTTTGAGGATCTTTCTCACATTTCAGTATATAAGGTCTATTTAAGTGGTGCTGTAGAAGCTTGTGCTTATATTCTGGTTTTGTTGTTGAAATGCTTTTTGTGAAATCAGATGCAGAAAATTAATGGTGGAAAACTTTTTTTCTCTCATTCTGTAATTAACAGGTAAGCGTTCTAAATTGAAGGTGAGGCAGGTGTCAGAAAATATTTTAGTGTCCATAATACCTAGAGGGTTTTGAAGGAAGGGATAAGCTTTCTCCTTGGAGATCTTCAAAAGCTGCCTGGACATGGTCCTGAGCGACGTACTATGGCTGTCCCTGTGTGAGCAGGGGGTTGGACCGGATAACATCAGATGTCCCTTCCAACCTCAACTATTCTGTGATGCTGTGATTCCGTATGTGCATAGATAATATGTCACTTCGAATTCTTTGTTACCGTGCAAAGTTATACTGCAACATAACCAGTAGGTAAATCTTTTGTCTCTGAATGAGATAATTGTAAATTTCACTATAGGTTAAAAAATAGTGAGTTTGATACTAGTTCTGTTTTTTTTTCAGAACAACCAAGAAATTTTTGTCTTCCTGGGGAGTTCTTGTTTTTACAGACTTCTAGAACAAAGTAATTGTAAACTAAACTAAGTGTGCCTTAGTATAAGAGGAATGAAATTCCTTTCTTGCTTACATAAAAGATCAGTTTAATCCATAGTATACATAAAAAGCGAAAAAATAAGCCCTATTAGCAAATCTAAATTAACCATGATATTTCTGATGTGGTTCTGCCAAAGCTGTCCAATAGGCTGCGATTTTTAAATCTGACAGTAATAATTTTAATTGATCAATTAAAATCATAGTAGATAGAAAATGCTGAATGTTTTCTCCATGGTATAGTTCTGCTTAAATTCTGACATTTTAAACAAGTGGTTCCACTTCTAGTCAATGCCATTTTAACTGTTCAGTCCTTCCTCCTACATCCTTTTAACAACTGGAAGCAGCAAGACTGAATACTAAGATATGAAGTTAACACAGTAATCAGAATTTATTTGCATTCTTTCTGAAATTATATTTGTTTTATAATTCTGACTCAATTTCTGAGTCCATCTTTCTCTGTGATTTCTTTAAGTCTCACAAGTTAAGCAAAGCCAGGGCATGTCAGTTCTGAGTATGTCAGTATTTTCAAGGAACACCAAGGTGCTGCAGAGACAGTCCTATGACTCAGAAATACGCTTTCCTTGCCAGTAGCACTAAAACAAATTTTTAGCTCACTGTTGTGGAAGGGACAGAAGACTGTAAGGCTGGTAATACCTTATATCACATGGAATTAAAAAGGATAGCTAAGTGTATGTGTTTTAATAACCAGAAATGTTAATTTCAAACCTTTTGTTGAAATAAATTATACAATTACATTGTCAGAATTATTTTCAGAGAGATAGTTAATCTTTTCTTTCTGTTTTGTTTTCACCATTTTCCCCATTTCAAACTGTTATGTAGTATAACTGTGCACTGGTAAAAAGTTTCTATGACCAGTCCTGTGAGTCAATGTGTTATTGTGAACGTATTACAACATCATAAGCGATATGACCTTTAGTATCATTTGAAATAGCATACTTAACATCAAAAAATGCACTGAGGCTCCTGTGTTAACATTTGTGAATTGTTTTGAAATTAGCAGTTCAAAAAGCTTTGTGAGCATAAAATGCAGTTATTGTAATAAATGGGCTGCAGAACAGCCATCCATCTACTTGGGACTTTTTATCTGCTACTTCCCTTTACAAAGTAGGGGATATCTAGAGAATTCTCTGAGACAGATTTCACCCCCACCCTTTTTTTTTGTGGTCACCAGTAACAGGAAAATATCCATAAGACTCATGTCGGAGAGAGTATTCTTGGAGATGTCTGTTTGTCCATTTCTACTGAAATAGTCCTTATGGTTATTAAGAGCCAAGAAACTATTAATCCTAACTGATGATCTTAGAATAAACCATGACCATGCAAGACCTACATTATACAGCACATCAGTAATTCTAGCACATTATTCTTATTGTCACTGCCCATACTCAATAACAAATAATCATTTGCTAATCTTTGTATAAATGAACTTTTAATATGAGTTGCATGGTCTAAAGCAAAAAGCGCTGGAGTGGAATTCAGAGGCATGACTCAACTTCTTACTGTGACGCAGATTTCTCATGTGGTAGCAAAGAGTCACGATCTGCTGGTTTATCAAGGGAATGAATGCATTACAGCTCTCAGTTTTTATGCAGAGCAGCACAGCAGAATTTTAACATCCAAGTGAGGTATGTCTGCTCCTGTCCTAATACCTAGGGAAATGTAAGCACTTAACACCCAGCAGAATTTAGATGCTGTAATCTGGAATGGAGGAATCTATTTCCTGAACTGGGGGATTTCCACTCATAGAATTAAGTACCTTAAGCCTTTTTCCTTACAGAAACAGAGGTGAATTCAGATGAATTTTCATTATGAGATGATCAGAGGAGGAATCACGATCCCAGCTTTAACCATTACACAGGAATGTGTGAGAAATTTGTGTTCATTCTTTTCAGTTTTCACTCTTTTGCCAGGGGTAACTGAAACTTCATTCTACATGTCAAAGAGTGCTTACTCAGGAGGTTTTACAATAATCTGGGTTTAGAGCGTGCACTTTGCTAATACTTCATGCAAAAGACAACATTCACATGTTCTTTGCTATCTTGTCAAGACTGCATTCTGTTCCTCTCTAAAATGAATGTCTGTCTTTTATACGAAGTGCTGATACTGGGACTGGAATCAGAGTTTCCAGAGTCTATCCAGAGAGTCTATCTGCAACTCTGTCCTCAGAGTGACAGAACTCCTTCCCTTTTCCCTTAGCGTATATTATTGTCCATAAAACAAAAACGGATCGAGAAAAGAGAGAAAAAAAGCATCCTGATATATTAACTTCTTTATTGTCAACAGAAGTTCCCAGAAGATGGGAGATATATAATCACTAGTGGGGTCCCTCAAGGCTCCATTTTAGGGCCAGTCCTCTTCAATGTTTTTATAAATGATTTGGATGTAGGACTAGAAGGTGTTGAGCAAATTTGCCGACGACACCAAACCTGGAGGAGTTGTGGACTCGGATGAGGGTGGAAAGGCCTTGCAGAGAGATCTGGACAGATTGGAGAGCTGGGAGATCACCAACCACATGAAATTTAACAAAAGCAAGTGCCGGGTCCTGCATCTGGGATGGGGCAACCCTGGCTATACGTACAGACTGGGCGACGAGACGCTGGAGAGCAGCCCCGCAGAGAGGGATCTGGGGGTTGTGGTTGACAGCAAGTTGAATATGAGCCAGCAGTGTGCCCTGGCAGCCAGGAGGGCCAACCGTGTCCTGGGATGCATCAAGCACAGCATTGCTAGTCGGTCGAGGGAAGCGATTGTCCTGCTCTACTCTGCGCTGGTGCGGCCTCACCTCGAGTACTGTGTGCAGTTCTGGGCACCACAGTACAAAAAGGACATTAAACTGTTGGAGAGTGTCCAGAGGAGGGCGACGAAGATGGTGAAGGGCCTAGAGGGGAAGACGTATGAGGAGCGGCTGAGGTCACTGGGCCTGTTCAGCCTGGAGAAGAGGAGGCTGAGGGGGGACCTCATCGCAGTCTACAACTTCCTCGTGAGGGGGAGTGGAGAGGCAGGTGACCTATTCTCCGTAATCACCAGTGACAGGACCCACAGGAACGGTGTAAAGCTGAGGCAGGGGAAGTTTAGGCTAGACATCAGGAAGAGGTTCTTCACCGAGAGGGTGCTTGCACACTGGAACAGGCTCCCCAGTGAAGTAGTCACTGCACCAAGCCTGTCTGAATTTAAGTGATTGGACTGTGCACTTAGTCAGATGGTCTAAACTTTTGGGTAGACCTGTGCGGTGTCAGGAGTTGGACTTGATGATCCTCATGGGTCCCTTCCAACTCGGGATATTCTATGATTCTATGATTCTATATGTTCTAACTCCTACTGACAAAGCATAAAATAGTGTGTGAGTGCTATGCTTGTACAGATCACAAATTGGAGGACTTTAAAAACACTTGCTACACTGAAACAAGAAGATAAGAGATGTAATAGTTATATTATGGATTTAATACAAGATAGTTACCAGGGTGCCCAAATAAATGCTTCCTAGCAGAATATCAGAAATTTGATGAAGATTAATGTTTGCAGTATAGTTCTATACAACTCTACTTTGACTTCAGAGTTAGACACAAAATTAGAGGCAGATTTTTGAGGGTCCATTTTTGAGGGTCACCACTGGGTGACTTAAAGGAGAAGTCAAATTCCTGACAGCTTTTAGCTTTAGCTCTTAGCTTTAGCATTTATTCTGAATGCCTATTTCCTGTTTGCCACACATGGGTAAGATTTTCTTGTGGAGACATTATGAGGATGAAAATTTTATCATAAATCAAACTTAGTTTAAAACACAGGCCTAACTTCTTTCTCAGGAGTATTTCCTCTTAGACGTTACACTGCTTCTCCATGATACCAAGCGTACTTAAAGTGTGGCACTGCTGATCCCTGCAAATAACAAAAAGGCGTTAGATTCTGCAATCCCTTTTCATGTAATCAGTGAACTTCAAAATTTTCTTGGAAAGGTGATTCAGGTGAATAGCCAGGAGACTAATTTGGGAGGTCTAGTCATCCGATTAAAGTTATAGAGTGTCCTAAGCAGTATAGTGCTAAAGATGTCTTCAGGAGGTATTTAACCCCTGGGCATTTGATTCTCTACAGTGGATATATTTATTTAGTTTTATTATTGTCATCAAAGATATCTCAGGAGTACCTCTCCTTTCCCTGTCCTGGGCTGACACGACTAGAAGCAGTACTTCATACCAACCACTAATAAGAAGTGATGTCTTTGAAAGAACTGTCTCAACTTATTGAAGAACTTCAATGTAAGTCTTTAAAGACACATCATAGTTTATTTTTAGGAAAAAAAAATCCGACAACCAACAACTATTCTTTATTATCTTTTTCCTATGAGCTTGTTTTTATTTTCTCACTTCTTTACTCTTTTATGCCTCATTTCTGTCCTTTTTCACAGATTCAAACAACGGTTGAGGTTGGAAGAAACCCCTGGGGGGGGACCTAGTCCAACCCATACACCTAGAGCAGCTGCCCAAGACCATGTCCACGTGGCTTTTGAAGATCTCCAGGGAGGGAGACTCCACAACCACTCTAGGCAACCTGTGCCAGTGCTCCATCACCCACACAGTAAAGAAGTGTTTCCTGAGGTTCAGATGACACCTCCTGTGTTCCAGTGTGTGGCTATTGCCTTTGTCCTGGTGCTGGACACCACTAAAAAGAGCTTAGTTCCATCCTCTTTGCACCCTCTCTTTAGGTATTTATAAGTATTAATAAGATCTCCCCTGAGACTTCTCTTCTCTAGGCTAAACAGTCCCAGCTCTCTCAGTCTTTCTTCATAGGTGACACACTCCAGACTCTTCATCATCTTTGTGACTCTACATATCCATCAATATAGACTATTCTGCTAGCAAGATCTAGTGATTAAGACCTTGCAGAAGTTCCATGCAGACCTTCATATCTGGGGTTTCTTCATATTAGAGTAGGTTTCTTGATTTCTTAGTTTCTTTATAATCTTTTGCTTGTCCAGGTAACACTAAGGTGTCTGATCTCATAAGATCTGAATACTTGAAAGAAATATCTGACTTCCTCTGCCACTTTTTTTAAAGGATTTTGGCAGAATGCAGATAATTTCCACTGTGATGGAGAATAAAATGTAGTATTGTTTGATAGCATAGGTACCACCTATAGATAATTTTATTTTCCAGATCATGTCTGCTAGTTGTATTGATGAGGACACTGAAGCAAGGAATAAGATTGGGTTCTGTGTCTACCCAGCTGCCAGTATCGAGCAGTACCTTTTCCTGTCTCCAAATCCCTGACTTGAGATTTTGCAATCCACACCATTTCTCAACAACGTATACAATGACTATGCTGCTGCTCAGAAAAACTGTTGATAAGAAGGATGTAGACAGTTCTACAGTATGCTAAAAGCCAGTGTCCAATGTTGCTCCAGAATTTTCTGATGTAGTGTAAGGCTACTATGACTGTGTTATCACTAAAATACACGACAATAAAAACGTCTTGATACTCCCAGCTTTCTAAATCTCAGAATCAACATTTTTACAGAAAAGCATGAAGTAGTAATTCACAAAATATGAAGAAGTAATTCACAAAGTATGGAACAGGGAAACTATAGTTGTTTCTAAATGTAAAATTGTCATTATCATTACAAATCAGTTATTTTTGCTATATCCTCCAGAAAAAGCTTTTGATACAGAAAGTACTGAAATGTAAGGTTAGACTTCCTCTAATATCAGTGCCCACTTAAAAGTCTTTATTTAAATATTCAATAAATATCAGATTTTTGGGCCCAATATATGCTTCTTTCTTTACATCTTAAGATGCCTGAAATTCTCTCCCTGTTTACAAGTGGGGAAACAGGCATAGGCAGATGAAATGTCTTGCCCATCATGTGCGAATGGACTCTGTAGATCCTCATTTTCATTATGAAAAGCACAAATTATTCAACCTTAAACAATTTATTTCTCTCCTAAGAGAGCAAAATGTTCTCAGCAAAGCTACCAGGCCAACCAAATATATTTCCCATAGGCAAAGAAAAATATGTATAGCTACTTTCAGGATCTTCTCCTATTACTGGTTGTATTTTTTGTTGTTGTTTTTGATTTATTTTTTTATTTTTTATTTTTCCTTCCCATACTTTCTGCATGTTCTTCATTTACTTTGTAGCTGATGGCAATATCTCCATACAGACCTTTCCACAGAAAATACTGTGGCTGTGAGTGGACTTCTGCATGAGAAATATGCCCAGCACCCACCACTTCAAAGAAAATGAGCATATCACTTGAGCAACATGTAAACCTAGAGACCCACTGCAGAAAGCTCATCCAAAATCTGCTGTGTGCTCTTACTGTTAGATCAACACTCTTCTGCCTTTGACTTTCATCCTCCCCTCCCCCCCCCCCCCCGCTTTATTACGCTAGTACTCCTGGCACATGAAGAGACTTGCTGCCACTGAAATTGCTATTCCCAATCCATATGGTGGTAGGAGAAATTGAGCTGTGGTTCTTTTATGTGGTAAGCTCTAGGTAATGGCCACTAGCTTGCAGAGCCACACACCAATTGCTGGTGTATATCTGGTTGACGTTTCAGACCCAACTTTGTACCTTTCTAATCATTAATCAACAATCAGACAAAGAATGTATTGCTGAATCTAGACAGCAGCCAATACAGAACTCTAATACATTATGGATTCTCTGTCAGCACATTTATTTATTGTTTGCAGCGTTCTGTTTAAAAATCCCTATGCTCTTTCATTTTATTTATTTATTTATGCATTTATTTATTTATTTCTCTTTAGCTGGATTTAACAAAGCAGTGAATCTCCATTTATTAACATCTTCTACAAATACTGAATGGTGAATTATGCTGTATAAAATACAATTATAGTATTATTCTTGGTATTTACTACTACTTACCAAAATCTTTAGCAAATATATCATTAAATGAAAGAATTAAATTGCCTAGGCAGAGCCAGAGTGCTTTTTTGTCCTCAGGTAAATATCCAGTAGATCATTTTATCATTATTTAACATTATATTAAAGGTTGGTGATCAGCTTTGAGAGAAATGAATATGCATTTGTCTATACTTCCAGCATTCAGTGTGATTTTTCACAGTATCAAAAAAGGAAGGAACAATAAGGACTTCACTGTTTTGCAGTTAGGCTTTAACACAAATGCATCAGTGGACCTGGGGTTCTGCACAGCATGCAGCCATGCTCTGCTATCAAATTAATGTTAAAATATGTATGTCCTGGCTTCTGATTTATAATATCGTTGACAAATAGTAAAAACGACAGGCATGCCATAAAGTTTATGGATGGAGCGATGGCATGCACAATGATGCCTCATAAAGAATAAAGGGGGAAAAGTTATTTATTCTTGTGGATTCAAGAACTAAAATACAGATAGACTGTCTGCGTGCACAGAATTTTTCATAAATATCCCACAGTGCACCCTGTTGTACAGCAGCCATACATTAATTAGAGCATTCAGCAGACACTGCAATGTGTTACACTCACCCAAGTGAATCTTCATTTTTCACATGCAGGGCCTTACTAATTAAAATCAGCTTTGCAATTAAATGTGGAAAATTGTGTTAAACTTTCAAGCGTGGTTTAGAAAAAATGTATTTATTTTTAGGGTATTTTATTTTGATGCAAATGAATTTTCCATCAAAGTGAGACCAGTAAAAGGGAGGTATGAGGATTTCTCTTTTTTGTATTATAGATGCTCCTCTCAGTTGCAAGTTGCAATGCTCCACTATCTCTCTGCCAGTACCTGGCCGTGTTCCAATGCTTTTAGTGAGTGCTATCTGTCAAGGCATGAATAATACAGCCCCTAGGCTGTCGGCAGAATCCAAATGAGGCATACATCAGGAAGCAAGCACTCGACTTTAGCTCCAGAACATGCTCCTGTGAAGACAGGCAATTATTCACCCACGGCTGCAGCCATGGCAATCAAACTGGTGGGTGAAAAGGTATATGAAATGAAAAAATTTGAATAAGAAATATGGCACAACAAGCCAGAGAAATTCAATAATTTTCTAATAAGAGAGAGAGATTTGAGTCTTTTAATTTCGAAGTTTGGGAGTCTGAATTAGTTCACTCACTCTATTCTAAAATATAGATGACTTAACTACAGTATATAATGCGAAGGTAATACAAGGGTGTGTGGGGCTTTTCCTGATCAGAAGAACGATGCTAAATTCTAAGTTGTTTATAAATTTAAGTAAATCAAGTGTATCAAGTGACAAATCTCATGCTTAAAAATTAAAAGATGATCAAAATTCTATCTGTATAATGGGATAGGTAGAAACAGCCTCGTAAAGCAACAAAGAACTGGCTGATATAAAAAAAATGGTGGTAAATTGAAATATTATATGTTTTATAAGGCTAGGGACAATTCATACATTACAGATCCAAACATTATTTTAAGATCCCTCCTCACTTTTGAGGCTTGCATATTTTTGCGTGACATTGTATCAGTAATTAATGAAAAAAAAAACACCACACATATACATGCAATATGAATGGGAGAAAAGTTATGCAAAATTCCTTGGCAGATGAAGTCTTTAAGATGCTTTATTTTACCTGAATTCTTATTTTCAGAAAACAAATTCATGATATATTGAGAGCTCTATAAGTATTTCTATTTTAAATTAGAAAGGCTTATCATTTGACCTTAACAATTCATTCTTCACTTAAATTTGATGCATATTGTTTCAGACTAAAATTGTGTTTAGCTTGAATTTCTATTCAGTGGTTTTATCTGCTTTCAAATACACTTATGTATGCATTAAAAGAATCCTAAATTAATATATATAGTACCAAGCTACGAGCTTAAAATTCCTTTTTGGGCTCTTATTTGTTAAAATTTGTTTCATTCTGAAGCACGTCACATTTAGCAAGTGATTAATCCATTACAGAATCTAATTGCTTTGTTATTTGAGAAAAAAATTAAATGACAATGTTAAGATGCTTTTAAAATAGGCCACTGCATATGATAAGTATTTGTTTTCATAGAATCTAGTTAAAATTTCTATGATGCATCTAAATACCTATTTACTTGACAAACCTTAGACATCTACTGCTATATGATGTGGTGTTTTTTTTTTTTTAGTTTTGTTTTGTTTTTGTTTGTTTGTTGTAAATAATAAGTGCATAGCAACACAGTAGAGCGTAATACTTCCAAAGCTGTCATTCACATCTACTTGGCAAATAATATAGGCCACAGTTTATGCTCAGTTAATTTAGAGTAGCTATGGGATTTTCACCTGTGTATCTTACAGATACTTTTGTAAGTCCACTTCTGTGATCAGAAGTTGGACTTTTGCATTTATAGTTGTATACATAGAATACGAATCCTTTTGTCTTTAAAGTTTACTAATGAAACTGGCTAACTTCCGACTAATCACAAGGAAAAAACATTCAAATATTGATATTTTTCTTCAGAGAGTTTGCTGATAGACATCCTGAAAAACATGGTTCTGAGAGCACTGTCCTAGTGTGCCTTGGCTAACTGCAATATAACCAGATAAGTTGTTCGCAATTAAGTGTTCAAGGATCTGGATCATGTTATTCTTCAAAAATTATACACAGCTTTGCATATGTAAGAGTACTGTTCATTATTATGCTGCGCTTCACAATGGGCCTGAAAAGCTACTAAGTGAATAAAATAAGCAGTGTCAGGAGCATGGTCCAGTAAGAGCCTCTGCTTTTCACTCCTAAGATATGAAATCTTTTCATGTCTTCACATTTGTCTGAATGGCTCTGTGTGTCCCTCCTCCCACCCCCATATCTTTTACCTTTGTCTTTTTTTTTTTTGCCACAAAGATATATAAATTTCTTTAACTCCATGAACTGTGGGTATTCTAGTTGACCTTGGTGACTGCAAACATATACATCAGGTACTGAAATCTTACTATGTAAACTTTAACATCTAGGCAGTGCATCATAGCTGCTGCTAGAGGATCCATGATAGCTTCAAGTTTCTAGCTATTGCTAAAATACAAATAATAAAAAAAAGATATGACACTGCTCTTAATACCACCTAACTTTGGGCACTTAGACTGGAATGCTAATCTTTTTGAACTTTCTATGCAGTCACTGGAGAAAGATGTTCCAAGTTAATTTTAGAGATCCTACCATTCTGCCCTAAACTGCCCTGCAGAGCAGCCTGTCCGTCTTAGCTGACTTGTTAACATGCCCATCCAGCAAGCTAAAATAAGCCCTGTACTTCAGAGCTGACAGCAAAGTATTCACTGTCATGCAAAGTTTCATTTTACAGCAAAGCTTGGTACAAAGAAAAATTCAAAAAGATGGAAATGATGCAACAAGCTGTTACCACTATTTTCTTATCCTAGTACTAGTCTTGTGTTTTGATACACCTCAATGGCTTATAAGTTTTGCTTCTTTCCCTGGCTAAGCGTAGCATTGCAGGATTATGGTTTGGACTTGTGAACCGTAGTAACAGCACTTTTATAATTAAATGGGGTACAAAACATATGATAAAACTCTCCTTTGACTTCTACCTAATATTTTGTCAGCAGAACATCTCATCTCCTGAATCTGTCTGAAAATTTGAAAGGATCTGTATATTTCATTTCAATTTTAATGTAGTATCTGAACACCATTTTCACAGTCACATTGGTATTATAAAGATAAAATTATATTGACAAAAATAAAATAATAAAATAAAATAAAATAAAATATTAAATTAAATTAAATTAAATTAAATTAAAATAAAATAATAATAAATAAAATAAAATAAAATAGAAACAACAAAACAAAACCAAAGCAAAAACCAGAAATTCCAGAGACTTCAAGATGTTATAAAAAAAATAAATAGAGTAATGCTAGAGAACTCTGAATGCATCTAGTGGAAGTAAATACATTTCGTTTCTCATAATGAGCTAGTCTGATATTGTGAATGGAAAGGTCTTAACCTCATTAAAATGTTCTGTAGGCCTAAAAGGAATTGAGTTAGGCATCACTCAAGATATGCAATTCCCTCAGCACATGAAATTTTTAAGACAGTCTGATTTCCTTGGAAGAAATGTTGGAGGATCTTTCCCACCCAAAAAGAAAATTAGAAAGAAGAAAAAGATAAATTCTTTCAAAAACTTAAAATTATTAGGCGTTGATTGGACAAGATTAAAAAATTATATATTGCTATTTCAGAAAACAAGTATGCTGTAAGCTTCAACAAAGAATTTTGTTCTACACTAAATAAGACATATATTAGTTAAATATATTTTGATTCGTGGATTGATGATCAGCGTGGCAAGAAAACAACTTAAAAACCCTACAAATTCTTTAGTCGTTAGAAAAAATGAATTTTTGATGTATTTCCAATTTTTATTCTTTGCGCATCCGCCCCAAAATTTCATTTAATTAACAGCTCTGAAATTCAGTCTGTTCGTGTACTGACATACCAGAATCATGTCAAGAAAGCAAATACAGAACTGATGTCTCCAAACTGCATGTAATCTTTCTAAACCTTACATCTATTCGTTCCCCTACCTCGAAAGAGTGATGTTACACAAACACTGAGACATAGGAGAAAGTTAGTGTAACTCATAAGATTTATTTATTTATTTATTTTTAAGCTAAAGAGTTTCCTTCTGTTTGGTTTCAAAATTATTGTTTTTGAAAACTGCATGCTAGCTGCATGTAGCTAACAATCTTGTAAGTAGAAAGGGCATTATAATCATGTCATTTAACTGACTGCTCATGAAATTTGTGAAGAAGGATTTGATGCTATTCATTAATTACTGATGAAGCTTGTATTTACGTGGAGAAAATGGACAAAAGTAAACATGGTTTGAAATGAGAAGTCACTAGCGGTTTTAAGAAGAATCGTTTTGGCTACCTCTAAATCAGTGCTCCAATTTAACCAAATCCCTCAAATAACCACAAAAACATTACCATTTTTATGAGTGAAAAAGGATTAGAAAAAAACATCTGAATATAAATATTTAATGTTTCATATTTTAAAATGTAATTCAAAAGAATTTTAATATCAGGCACAACACTTTCTTGTTTTAATTTTTCATTTTCTTGACTTGTCCCTAAGCTTCATTTTCTGCTAAAAAATGATACATCCAACACTGAGTGGACAAACATGTCACTGTTTTATATTTTGCATCTTTCAAATAAATGCTTTAACCACAAACGTATAGAACGGAACAGAACGGAACAGAACGGAACAGAACAGAACAGAATAGAATAGAATAGAATAGAATAGAATAGAATAGAATAGAATTCAGCTGGAAGGGACATATAGAAATCATAAAGTCCAACTGTATAATTTCAATTTAATTAATTAAAAACAAATATCCTCATTACAAATCAGTTATCTGATTTGGTGCTAAATATGTATTCCTATAAACACGGCAAGTGCTTTAAAACCTGAAAAAGTCAATAGTGAAAAAAATCTTAATGGTTTCAGGAGAATTTAACACTAGTTTGAACACCTCTCCCTTCAGATGGCCAAAACATCAGCCATTTTACAATAGAGGCTGCTGTATAAAATATGTCAAATAAAATGTACAGCACAGGAGAAAAAATAATGCATTCTTGAGCTTAAACAGTTTTTCAAAACATTATGTGAGAAATTCATGCACAGAAAATGAATGTTGCTTATACAGTTGTATAAGACAATATTGAACATGTACATTGAAGACAAATTTAAATACTGAGTTCTAAATTAATTTGAAGCACGTGTATGTATGTATAACATAATGCTATTTTGATCTATTATTAACAATAAACAGCTAAACACATTTTCTTAATGGAGATCTCTCCGCATACTATAGTTTAAAAACTGAAGTAAAGATATAACTATAGTGTAATATTTGAATCCAGAAGTCTTATTATCAGTGATTTTGTCTTGGGCTTCAATCCTTAATTCTAACCTGATTATCAAACTTAAGATGTTCAGAAGCTCTCATTCAGTTATGAAATACATTAAGTAACAGAAGTCACACTGGTACCAACCATGTCAGTAAGGCCAAATTTTAATTTGCCTTCACATGATCAAGAAAGCTGCATGAAAAAAATGAGAGAAGACTGAAAATGAGAACAAGTTTCCTCAGCAAGAATGTGGTTTAGATTTTGTGTGACATTTACTTACATGGTTAGGATGGATAGAGTAGTCCTATAAGTATGGTTTAGGCTTTAGGTCCTGTAAGTATGGGTTTAGGACCTGTCCTCATTTGCATTTTTAAAGGTTTTAATTTATGTGAGTCTTACTCTTGATGGAAATTTTGAAGGTTTTGAATAGCATAGCACCATAAAGACAAATGAAATGCACTGCCTTAAAAAAAGAAAGAAAGCAAGAAAGCAAGCAAGCAAGAAAGAAAGAAGGAAATTTGAATCCAAATAGCTTCTAGAAGGTCCAATTTCAAATTTTTATCATTGTTTGGTTTATCAAGGTCATGCCAGCTGACTTGTTTACCAAATATCTTCATTAAATTATGAAAAATTACAGATATTACCTTCTGTGCCTTGCATATTTGCCACTAACATGACCACTGCCATCACAGCCAGGCGTGGGACAGCTGAAAAAAAAAAAAAAAGAGAAAGAATTAATTATATAGATGCTGGTGTGCGGCAGAAAGATTATACTAAAAGCAGGCAGTAGGTATTACAGAGATGGAGGGCAACAAAGACAGAAAGAGAGAAATCAAATAACTGAAGGGAAAAAAAAGAGGGGATGCTTTTTATTATCAAGTCTTGAGGGAATTAATTTCATCAGTGCAGCAGGGCATGAGCAAACCACCAATGAACTTGAAAGTGCATTATACCCATTAAAAGGCATGAATTTTCTAAATTGCTAATGGGGATACATTTTACACTCAGAGCACTAACCTGAACAGCTCTTGTATGGCTGGTTCCACGGGAACTGCAGAGAGATGGAAAATATATAAAAATTTATCATCTATTACAAGTATCCCTCTTCTACAGAAAATTACCAGAAAGGTTGTGTAAAAGCAAGGGTCAGAATGAATCGTGCAAAGAGATTCTGGAGGATGAAGGTCACCCTGAGCGGGGGCCTTGAGTGATTTACTGAAGCAAGAGACGTACCTCGAACACCTTTGGAGCGTGTGCGATGGCGCTTCTCGTCTGCATCCACCTCCATCTGGGAATAGATTAGCAGGCAGTCAATGTTCTTATCCTGCATGCACAGACTATCAATGCACAGACTGATACAGTCTCTCACACAATTTATTGACACTGTTTTAATTCCATTTTATACCGTAAGGGAAAGTCCACCTTACAGAGGATTTTTAGGATCTTTGAGTTTGTTTAAAAACAGAAAATGCAGTGATTTCTGCTTTAATCAGTCCATTTGCATTCTCTGGTTTCGTAGCACATTTTGTGCAGCTGAGTGCCAGTTCCTCTTTTCTAAAGTATATTCCTGACAGAAAGCCCTGATTATGCCCATATTTTGAAACAAGGATGCAATACACTTCTATACAGTTAAAAACTAAAGTTAAGGGTTCCACACTATGGGTTGCTTTCTACCCAAATACTTCGGAGTGGGAAAGAGAGGAAGAAATAGTGACTGAAAAGAGACATCGTTAGAATTTCATAGATTTCACGTTATTTAACATGGCACTACAGCCTTTGCTAATGTGTTTCATTGTCCAGATGCATTTTTCAAGCTTCAGAAATGTGCTCACTTGCTAAATATGGCTAAATCTTAACCTTTGTTCTATAAACAGCATTTCTATCAGATGTAACTCCCTATACAGTGATAAATATATAGCGATCTTGAATCTTTAGGCAGCATCAGGGCTGCTGATTAGACCTCAGAGAGTATAAACACTGATCTGTAGTAGTTCCCATAGGGCCACATGGATTCTTATGATCTTCCATATCCTATTGTCACCAGATTTTCAAAGGTGAAGCGCATAGGCTTAGTGGTGTTTATAATTTGGAACAACACAAGCAGAATGCACTGAACTCTGCTGAGACAGTGTCCCTGAAAATGTATGCAGTATCTGTATCATCAGCTACTTTGGATGTGAAAGAATGGGATGATAAGATGGATTTGTGGTGGTTCATACACAGAGATGATAATAAAAAGGTTAGGAAGCCTGGAAATGTTGCCCCAGTTGTTATGACAGTCTGTGTAAATTTAGAAGGGGCACACCATGAAATAGTTTAGCCTGTCTTTCAAAACCAAAAGAAGCACTCTAATTCAAGAATGCTGTGAGTATGCTTTCAGCTACACTGGCAGTCAAAGAAAAGATCACTAAGCTGGAAAAACCCCTATAGGATCCATAAAATTCAGATCCAGAGTCAGGGCAAAGAGGTGAAAAAAAGACTGAAAAAGCTGCAGGCATGCAGTACTATTTTAAATTTCATTGTGTATTGTATGTAGCTTGGTACTTCTCCAGAAAGGCACAGATCTGTCTTTGTCTGTGACCTAGATATCTTGTCATATATGACAATGCATGTCTTGGATGCTCTAGGACACCTCAAAGGATGGTAAGTACCTATGTTTAGGCAGTGGAATCTTACTTATATGTTCACTCACAGATCTTCAAGACTTCATCTGTCATATCAAAGCTTCAACCTTCATCATCCCACATATTCAATGTTTGATGCTGGGAGCAAGCAATTTCCCGAAATTCTACATGACAACCATTTTGGTTCTGTGAAAGGACAGTCACCTGCCAGCCTACCATAGCAGTCCCCAGATACACTTCTGGCACTTCCATGGTCAGGGACCAGTATTCTGCTCCAAAGCCTATCATTAGCTCATACAAATGTAGACTTCCTCACAATTTTCATATCCAGAAAGAGGAAAGGTGAACCTTAGCAACTCACATGGGGTGTACCTCAGCTGACCTACTTTATTCATGACGTTATAGTTCTGCAAAATAATAAGTTACCATTGCAGAGGAGAACATGTGGACATTGAGGACAGGCTAGCTATAGTTAGTTTTAGCCTGGCATCTAAGAGGAGAAATCTTAAGGATTGAAAGTAAAGAGCACAGCATCAGAAGTAGGAAGAGACTAAATTCTTAAGGTGGCAACAGAGAGAGAAACTCTAGAAATAAAGATAGAAAGGTCTAAGATTTTAATTCAGAGAAAAAAAATACATAATCTTGTTAGAAATAAAACTTGGCAAGTCATCATTAAAAATAATCAACTTAATTTGGAAAGATGGGCAGAGAGAAGTAGAGCTAGGAGCTGTCTATCAACATTAGGTGCATTAGCATTATTGATGATTTACAAACAAGGCCCCTTATATTTATACATCTGTGTTCTAACTATTAAATCCAAAGATGGAGTATCATAGAACATCAGTTATATTGGAAGGTATTTTGTAGACTACCATGTAGAACAAGAAACAGGTTGAGTAGCTTAGAACTGTAGAACCATAGAATGGTTTGGGTTGGAAGGGACCGTAAAGGTCATCTGACTCCAATCCCCCTGCCATGGGCAGGGACACCTCCCACCAGACCAAGTTGCCCAAAGCCCCATCCAGCCTGACCTTGAATACTTCCAGGTATGGGGCATCCACAGCTTCTCTGGGCAACCCGTTCCAGTGCCTCACTGCTATCATAGTAAAGAATATCCTCCTAATGTCTAATTTAAATCTCCCTTCTTTTAGTTTAAAGCCATTCCCCCTTGTCCTGTCACTCCACCCCCTGACAAAGAGTTCCTCCCCAGCTTTCCTGTAGGCCTCATTTAGGTACTGGAAGGCTGCTATAAGGTTTCCCTGGAGCCTTCTCCAGGCTGAACAACTCCAACTCCCTCAGCCTGTCTTCACAGGAGAGGTGCTCCAGCCCTCTGAGAGCCTCATGGCCCTCCTCTGGACCTGCTCCAACATGTTCACGTTTAGCTTATTTAGCACTGGTTGATAGGAAAAAAATCTTTGTTGCACCAAAGGATTCTTGTGGAGTGGCAATTGAATGCTATAACCAGAGAAGTTTTCTTGAGCTTTCTAAAAATTTATCTGATAGATTTCTCATATCAAATAACAATAACAATAACATTAACAATAACAATAATAATATATCTATAGTAAACCCCATTTTTTCAATAAAAATTAGACAACGACAACAAAAACCCTTTTGTGGTCACAAGGGTGCAGGAAATTAGGACAACTACATTTCTTATTTTCAGAATCTGATCTCAGTAAATAAATACAAACACAAGATATTTTAAAAACAACACTGTATGAAAGCTGGAAATAATCATAAGCAAAATCAAGGAGAAGGATTTTTTTTAACATAAAATGATGATTAGAAGCAGCTGAAAAATAACAAGTGTCAAACAGTAGTCACATAACTGTATCAGAAAGATACAAAGCTGAAAAAAAAAGAATTTATAACTCATGAGGAACAAAAAAAAATTATATGAATGCACACACATACAACGGTTTACTAATAAATATAAACTATTGAAAATGAGAACTACAGATGTCAGTGAAAAACAACTGTTGAATGGGAAAAATGATAATAAATTACTATATTTTGAAGAATACATATTTATTTAGAGATAATTTAGAACTAGTATTAAAAACCACCAAGAAAAAAAAAAAAGTAACAAAGAGCAACTATTAATCATTTTAAAAGCAGCAGGCCCAGACAACATTAATTCCCAAAATTAACCTTGCCTGATGGTTCTCCAAGACATTACTGTTGTTACATAACAATCCTGCAACACTTGGGAAATGCTTGAGAACTTGTCTTAGTTTCTTCTCGGATACAGTTAATTTTTCCCCTAGTAGCTGGCATGGTGCTGTGGTTTGAATTTAGGATGAGAATAATGCTGATAACACACTGATGTTTTAGTTGTTGCCGAGCAGTGTTTGCAGAGAGCCAGGGACTGTTCCTCGTGCTGCCCTGCCAGTGAGGAGGCTGGAGTTGCACCAGGAGCTGTGAGGGGACAAAGCCAGGTTGGCCAAAGGGATGCCCCACAGCATGTGGCATCATGCTGAAATATAAATATGGGGTGACTGGCCAGGGTCGGGGGGGAGACAACTGCTCAGGGATGGGATGGGCATTGGTCAGTGTGTGGTGAGCAATTGCATTGTGCATCACTTGCTTTGTACATTCTATTATTGTTATTATCACCATAATCACTATTATAATTATTTATCTTCCTTTTATGTCCTATTAAACTGTCTTTATCTCAACTCACAAGCTTTTGATTTTTTTCCCCTCACAATTCTCTCCCCCATCCCACTGAGGGGGGAGAGGGGTGAGTGAATGGCTATGTGGTGCTGAGCTGTCTGCCAGGTTAAACCACAACAGAACTGAAGGAAAGCTGTAATTTTAACTGTCTAAATCAATATTTACTAAGTGCTGAGAGGATGGTGTGGCTCACTAAGTTCGTCTTTCTGACACTGACCCTTAATAACATCATACAAAAACTGATATGAGATAGAAGACGATGACATAATTAGCACCACTCAACACTTTATCATGGAAAATCTGCAATCAAAAACATTTGAAACTGCTCTTTGATGACATTTTAAAATTTGGTAAAGGTAGATATGTTAGGACATCATAGAGACCTTTTAGACATTTTACTTTCTCTTACTCAGCACTCTGATAGTAAAATAAGCATTCATAACATCAGCATATTTATAATGGTTAAAAAATATTTCTCCAGAAAAAAAAAAAAAAAGTTGTGTAAAATTTTCTTTACAATAATATAATCCTACAGGTATATGTTCTAGCCCTATAATACTGAGTATCTTCACCAGTACTCTGGAATGTTATATACTACTGAAGTATGCAGCTAACCCAAAATTAACAGAGTGACAAACAATGTTGGAGATAGGCCAATTACATATACTGGCCTGAGTTGCTTGACAGATTTGACTCATCTAAAGAACATGCCAATTCCAACGTCCTACACCTATGAAAAAATAATGTAGACCATGCTTGAAAGACCAAAGTTCATAATCTGCAAAGCAGTAACAGTGAAGAGGATCTGGACAGCCAGATGAGCATGAGCAATTACTGCATTGCTGTAGCTAAAGGGCAGAATGAGATCCATGGCTGCTCAACCTTTAAGGCTATATTAATTTCCCAGAAAGTCATTGAGGTACTCGGATATGGTCAGTAACTTTGATAACAGAGGGCAAGCTTTCATCAGGACCATGTTTATTTTTCTGTTAGCTTCCTTGACACCTTGTTGGAGACTTAACCTTTCTACAGTATTTAGATTTAGGACTGTCAGTCTCATCATAGACTCAGCCATGAGTAAGCTCTTAAAAGTTTCTACAATCAACACTGCTTTACCTATCTCTAGATAAGCTCACATAACTACCATACATGCTTCTTCAAGGCTGCAAACTGTGAGGGATCCAGAGCTTTAGGCTCTTCACCAAGACAAATAACAAATTTTGCTCCCTAACAAGGAGGTAATTCAGATTTTTCTTCCATATCAGGCAGGTATTCCTGCAAATGACATTCTTGTTAAAATTATCTGAATTTCTTGCTACAGGCATGGAGCCTGAAAGGTTCGGTCTCAAGTTCCAAAACTCCTAGTTCAGCCAACACTTGCTTAGTGAAGTATTCCAGCTTCCCTTTAGCTGTAATGCATCAGAAGTCTGGGAAGACATGAAGGGGCTAAGAGCCCCTAATTTTCCTACATAAGTCTGCAAACAGAGACGCTGCTATTATAATGAAATAGTTTAGAAACTATTAATCTCTTCCATGTATATACAGCTTTTTCCACAATATATGTTCTACTTTGCATTAACACAGACACTCCCAGTTTGAAACAGTACTCATTAAACTTTTCAGTGAAGCAATCTTGGAGAGGGTGATTCAATACTGGGAAAGGTCAGTAAAGAATTAAAACAGTTAGATGGTGTCTAAAAAATTGTGATATACAATGCAAAACTTGGAATATAGATTATTCAAGAGAAATAAGAAATTTTAAGAAAATTTACTTGACCAGGGTCTGCAAATGTCTGGAGTACACAATGATTTCAAGGAAAAGGGAAAAAAAATCCATGTAAGAGGAAACAGGAAAAACTGTAATCTGATGGTTGAAAGATAAAGCTAGAAAATGCTAACACAGAATAAAGCTTATTTAGGAGGTCTGTGGATTCCTCAAATTCATAAATCAAATCTGGATTTCTAAAATTCCTCCAACTGGATTCTCAACCCCCCCTTGAAAATTATCCAACAATTAATCAGGCAGAGTATTTACTCTCTATATAATACAAAAGTAATAGAGATCATTTATGACCTTAAAAATACATTACAAGTATCGGCAAATGCTGTGTAATTGTTATTGCCAAATAAGTATGTTCCTAAAAGTATTGGAAATATTTATTTTTTTTCCCTAATCAAGAGTATTTGAAATATTCATAATATGATAAAAAGTAAATTGATGAGACAAAAATTCTGATTTCCCGAAAATGCAATGAGTTTATTAAACAACAAAAGTTTGCAGTTTAAAATTCATCTCCTTGTGACCATAAAGTTACTCAGTAAAGAAAGATTTTTAGCCAGTCATGGTGCAAGATCCAAATTTCTACATGTAAATTCCTGTACTATTTTTACAGCTAAGGATTAGTCAGCATGTATTTTTATAACTTTAAAAATGTCTTTCTTTCAAACGTGTGGAAGTTAAAATGAAAGGATTTAAAGGTAATTATTATTATTTTTTTTTATATCTTAGAGAGTGAAACAAAATGTGCCAAATGTATTTCCCAGAATGAAAATGTTTCTATATTCTCAGAATCAAAGAAACATGAACTGGAAAATGATGAATAGGTTGTGTGAGCAGTGTATCCCATAATATATTAGCGTTTGGTGCAGTCTTACTAAAAAAAAAAATTGTAAATAGAGCTCATACTGCACTCTAACGTAGTTTTTTCAATGTCTTGTATGCCATTGCAATTTATTTTCTGATAAAGTTATTTATCAATTAAGTAGTTCATACAATCAATTGTTACTGATAATCTGAATAAGTTTTTAAAAGCTGGATATGTTTTGTGAAATAGCATTGAACAGCATTACTGCATTACTGTACAGTAAGTGAGATGTTTACCAAGGACTTCAGTAAGTCCTCAAATATCTCTTAGCTTTATTATATACTTTTCACTATCTGAAAGCCGGTAACTATTCGCTTTTGGCATACTGACCTCCACTCTGAAATAATAAAAGACAAAAAAATCATAACTGCAAACAACACTATGTAAAATAAATAACTATGTAAAACTAGTAAAAAACTATGTAAAATAAATAAGAAAATAATATTTTAAGCTGAAAGTACAGAACATAATTTTTTTACAATGTATCTATTCATATACTTTAAGGAGTAATTCTGCTGTTTTGTTCAATTCTAATGAAGTTCTCTGGTAATCTGAATTTATGCAGCATGACCCAGAAGAAAAGGCAATTCTATATATTGAGAAGAAAGAGCATGTATATACTAATACAATTTAACTGAAAATCTGGAGTAAATTAATTTAAATTTATTTTTGACAGCTGAAGATATCAGTGCTCAGCATGTGATCTCAATTCTACCATGGTACTTGGTACGTGGTAGTACACAAAACTCCAAATTATGGCATTATTCCAGAAATACTTTCAGATAACACCATATGTGTTTCTACATTGTTCTTTAACCTAGAATGATCCAGGATTTAGGTACTATGGTTTATTATTATTATTATTTTGTTATTATTATTATTATTATTAAGTTTAAGTTGTAAGCTATTTGACCAAAACCATGCCCATAGATGTATAGCTTGATCTGGAAATGCTACATTAAGCAGATGAGGAAAATGAGGTGAAGGTTCTGGGGAATTGAAATACGCAGAGCAAGCTAACCTAAACCTGCTTTCATTGTGCATATACAAAACCTTAACTTTGCATGTGACACCAGAGCTTACTTCTAGAGACCTGATCCCTGGAGTCAATGCAGAGCTTCCTACTTAATTGATTGAGTTTTCTATTGGACTTAGTGATGCATTGCTTATGACAATATGCTGCAACAGATCTTCCTCTCCCCTAAGTGTCAGTAGGGTAGACTAAGCCTGAATTGATAACAATATTTGACCCTTAACTTACGCCTTACTAATCACAGTCTTGTAAATTAATTTCATTCTATGACTGCGGTTGTGGATGAAAGGAGAGCAGCAGATGTCATTTATCTCAACTTTAACAAGACTTTTGACACGGTATTCTTGTATCCCATTATGACTGTATATGCATAGTCAGTTCTTTGAAATCAGTTCTTAATATTTCAATCCTCTTAATTAAATGAGGCCTATTATTGCTTCTGTCAGAGTAGAATAACATTCTGGATCTTGGTTGTCACAGAAAACTTGTATGATTCTCACAAACTTTTTAAATGAAGTTATTTTTGGTGATCAGATATACAAGACAAAACAGAGAAACTGCAAGATAGAAAATTACTCTAAGAAGCTACTGGAGTGCTTAAGGAAAGGTAAAGAAGGAGAAAGGGAAAGCGATTTCCCTGTCCCTTCAGACCCTTTCCCCCACCAACCCAGGTGCCCTCTTTGCATGGACAACTGAAATTTAGTTCAAATATTTTATAGCACAGTTTTCAATAAAATGTCAAGCTTTGTAAAGAATTATTATATATGAATCTTTCCTTGTGGAAAACACCAATATACAGTCAGGCCCTCTTCGAGCAGAGTTCCAGAGGAAAGTCTGCAAAGATAAAAGTTAGAACTTGAGGTTGTGTGTTACAAAGGGACAGAATAGGCAGGCATATGAGCAAATTAATGACTAGAATAAGCATATCATGCTACTTTAAAGTGGGTGGATAAGCAGCTGAAACCTTAGTGAAATTTAAGAAATGAGAAGGCAGATTATTGAATTTGTTGGTGTTGATTCTGAACAAAATTTGCACAAAATGTGAGTGCAGCTGTTGGGGTCAGGCCATGGGTCAGAGCACACGTGTCCATTCTGCCAATGACTGGAGGCAAACGGAGGTGTGACAGTGAGTGTTGTCACTAGCAAAATCCAAGCTGGTTGAACCTGTGAGCAGGTAAAGTGCCCTGGGAACAAGGGGATGAGTGGGTCTCTAATGACCAGCTCTGGGTGTGTCCCCAAGGGTGAGAGCACAGGGGCTGGCTGTGGGACCAGGGGAGTCCTGGCTACATGAAGACACACATGCATGTGCGTGCATGTATGTGTGCGATGGTCTGCGCCTGCAACTGGGGTAGGGCTGCAGCCTTGGGACTCCTATATCCAGATGTGAGCAACTGGGGAGACTGAGACTGAGGTGCGGCTGTGGGTTGGATTGAGTGTCTCAGTCCAGCATATTCCCCCTGGTGGACTTCCATCCTGCTCAGTCAGAGATGGGATAGGATGAAGCTGTTGGATGAAGGTGATGAAGCATGTCTATGTTTGCATGAGTGTTCTGAGTATCTGTTCATGATCTGTGTGGCTAGCCATGTATATATCTATTTATGTATTTATGTACATATGTATTCATATATTTATATATTTACACATGTAGTGTAAATATGTGCTTTGTATGTGTGTGCCTGCTTCAGACGTGCTGCTGGTTGGACTTGGGGACATTAAGCTGCAGCAGCCTCGCCTCTCTTGAGCTGTTGAGTTCAGCATGATACATTTACCTTTAACAATCTTGTAAATAAGTACAACATATAGTGGTAAATACAGTATGTTGAAAAATTACATGTATATGGTGTCAGAAAGGTTACTTTCCCAATTCTGAAGATGCAGCGTAGCAATTTGTTATATTTTGCACAGGAACAAAAGCAGAAAAATAATGTAGTTCATGGCAGACTTAAATTAATCTATTACAGAAGAAAATTGGTGAGAATCATAGGTTGCTTTAAAAGAGAAAATACCTTACATAATTTAAATTTTTAGAAATGAAGAAGCCAGTATGACTTACTGACATGTAAAGAAATTATTAAATTTAACTAACATGGAGAAACTGAAAGGGATTTCACAAAATATTTAATCATTTCCATTCCCCACTATTGTTACATGCTATTGGTAAAAGTCTAAAACTATGTAAAATCAGGGCATGATGTTGTGGGGAACAGGCTTGGCAAATGGGAACTAAGCTAATCTTCAGTTCAGGTTACAGAGCAATGCTAGCACATTCACTTCCATATTTGTGGCATTCTAGTCCCATAACTCCTGTATTTCTTCTGGGTCATAAGATTGCTGGGCAGTACCTAACACTTCACATAAGTCAAAAAAAATATTGTAACTTCAAGTCCATATTATAATGGACTAGTTGTAGTTCTAGTTTCAACTAGATCTGATGTCAGTTTAGCTCTGTTTATGTTTCCAGTGACAATAAAATTATTCGTACTGGTCTTGCATTTTCTTTCAGGATCAGAGGATATGGAACTTAAATGTGTTGCAAGATGGAAGTAGTTGTAGGAGGTGTTCTGAGATATCTGTGAGTGGTTTCAGTGACCTCTTTGCTTATTCCCAGAAAACTGATCTTGATTTGTATTCATCAATGGTTGTGGCTTAAATAATAGGGATCATGTTCTATTAAAGAGTTAAATTTTGTATTTCAGAATCCACTAAGCATAAATACAAAACAAACAAAACAAAAACAATATGGATTGGATCTTCAAGGGACTCACAAGTAAAGCAAAATTTTCTATACTTAATTATTAGTTTGTCATTTGGACTTGAAAGAATTCCACAAAAATAAACAAACAAAAAGGTGATGACAAACAGTAGTGAATATCCACATTTTTTCTCAAATTACTCCATAGGCTTAAAATGAAAGTTTCACACCTGTCAGAAATTATGGGGACCAGAGAATGGCACCAAGTAAACTGTTATAGATGGCAGCCAACTGTTAGGCTTAAAATGCAATAGAATGGGAGAGGCATGAAAGGTAGTTGAAGACTCTCTTTGAAGACAGTGTATTTCCACGCTTGATATGATATGTAGAACTTGTACTGACAACAAATGCTTATGTGCACATCCTAAGGGGTAATACGCTCCACAAGACAGGTTTACATTTAACTCATAGTGTTTAACATTAAAGACAAATTTCACATAGCTCCATGTTCTGAACAAGCATCAATATCCAAATGCAAATTTACTTAAAGCAAAGTATATATAGTGAGCAGTCTTTTTGGTACAACATACCTAATGAAAGTGTCCATATTTCTATATGTCTAATATTTTGAATGCATTTCTATAAGCATGTATTTCATTAGCTGAAATGTAACTATATTCAAAGGGCCATAACCCAGTCTTTTCTGCAACTTTTATAAAATATATTGGCACTACACATTCTTAAATTATCATTAAAATCCTAGCAGAATAAAGAACAAACCAGATATGCGACACTTTAATAACCTGCAACAGTACTGAAGAACAAGTAATATTGTACCTATCATCATACACAGGACTAAGACCACGCAATAAAAATTCAAAACACAGTCAATGAAATTCAGGTCAAAGTGGTGGTAACTTTAGAGTTTTAGCTTTAACTTTGAATCTCCTGATGGCTGTAATCACAATCACGCTGTGTTTCAACCTCTTTGTTAGTTGGAATCACCCACATTCAATTCAGGCCTAGAGGCCCTTTGATCAAACCTATCAGGATTGTGCCTAGCAAGCTGCTTGGAAAAGAGCTCAAAAGCTCTGCAGAAACATAAAGCCACTGACTTGTTCCCACGGTTCAGACAGAAGCAGAGTTGTAAGTTACAGCTCTTAGTTGTAAACCAAACAATCATTGTGGAAAATGAGAAGGAAAACAAAGACTTGAACTGTTCCTCTTTGCCTGGCAAATTTCACTTCCAATTCTGCCACAAAAAGTGGCAGACACTTCCTCCTTTGATGAGGGAATAGGGTTTCTGAAGTAAAAATATGACACCTGTTCACACATCTTTTGCATTTTTTTAAATCAGGTTGGGGTTTACTCTCCAGAACTTTTTACCCTCCATAACTACATTATTTGAGCCTGTAACTAAATTAAGAAATCTGTTGGTTTGTCTTAGATTGATTCACCTGTCAAATAGGGAATAAATAAAAGCATACATCCTTCTGAAGCCAAGGAGAAAATAGATGAGCTTTGAACATACAGTTTATACATATAGAGGATGCTCAGGCATTCTGTTTTTCAATGTGAAGCATACACTGATATGTATGATCAAAGATGTCCACAATGGTCCTTTGTATAAGCCAGGACATCATATGTGAAAAATAAATAAATAAATGAGAGTATAATTATGACACATCATGTATGCATGTAATTTGTGTGCATATAAAAACTAGGGTACCAGCTTTCAAAATGTAGCTTTTAGTATCTAAAACTCAAAAATATACCATAAATAATTCATATTCTAAAGTTTGTTGATTGACCTACTGTAGACAACAATAATATCTTCACTGACACTGAATCAGATTGACAATATTTGAAGAAAAATAAAAGCATTTCAGAAAAAAAGCAGACCAAGGCACCAAGAAAAAAGAAAAAAATATTAAAAAGATGGACTGACACTTAAGATTTTGATTAACTGTATGTTAACTTTGGTGGATTTAGCATATGTTAGATCTAGTGGGAATATAAAATGCAAAAACAAAACAAAACAAAACAAACAAAAAAAAACACAAGAATTTCAGGTAAGCAAAGAGGAAACTCTTATTAAAAAAAAAAAAAAAAAGAAAACTAGACTACCATATAGCCCTTGCAGTTTAGTAAATTATCAGTGTTCACAATGAAAGAGAGAGAGTAAAAAATATCTTAGTCTATTAAAACTAGCTGATTATTGTTGTTATTAAGTAAACAAACTAGCATCCCTCATTCACTACTACGCAACAACAAAAAACTCATTTTTGTTTTTCAGATTTTACCTAATCAGAGTGATGGCAAGGGTCCTAATTCAGAACTACATGGTATCAGAAATGTTTGTTGCTATTACTGTGTAGATCATTCTGCTTATCAAAGGTTATGTTATAAATAGCCTTTAGTTATTAGAAATGCAACAATTAGTTGATAAATAGATAAGAGAGACAAGCAAAATATCAATCATGGCACTGCTAACATAATTAGCATACATTAAACAGGATCACAGATTACTGCAGCTGTTGCAGAAAATGAGCACCTATTTCACTTGTTCAATAACTTGTATACTTTTGACGCTAAAACTATACTGCACAGTGCTCAAAAGATAAAAAAAAAATAAGTATCACAAGAAAGCAAAAAACAAATATGAATTTGTAATTCTCTCCACAAGACATATATAAAACAATCACAGAGTCACAGAATGGCTGAATTTGGAAGGGACATCTGGAGGTCATCAGGTCCAACCCCTCTGATCAAACAGGACCACCTACATCAGGACCTAAGATCTCTAAGGAGGGAGACTCCACAACCTCTCTGGGCAACCTGTGCCAGTGCTCTGTCACCCACACAGTAAAGTTTTTCCTGATGTTCAAATGAAACCTCTTCTGTTCCAGTTTGTGGCTATTGCCTCTGGACGTGTCACTGGGCACCACCGAAAAGAGCCTGGCTCTGTCCTCTTTGCACCCTCCTTTTAGGTATTTATAGACATTCAGACAATCCTCCCTGAGCTTTTTCTTTAGGTTAAACAGTCCCAAGTCTTTCAGCCTTTCCTCACAGGAATGATGCTCCCCTTGATCATCCTCATGGCCCTCTGTTTGTTGGACCCTTTCCACTATGTCCATGACTTTCTTTCCTGGGGACACCAGAACTGGACACAGCACTCCAGTGCTGAGTAGAGAGGAAGGAACACCTCTCTGGACCTGTTGGCAAGACTTTCCCTAGGGCAGCCATTAGCCTTCTGAGCAGCAAGGGCACATTACTGGCTAATGTTCAAGTTGGTGCCAACCAGGAGCCCTAGGGCTTTTTCTGAAAAGCTGCTTTCCAGCATCTCCAGGTGCCTGGGGATGTTCCTTTCCAGATGCAGGACTTCGCACTTTCCTTGCTGAACTTCATGAAGTTCCTGTGAGGCTATTATTCCAGTTCGTTGAGGTCCCTCTGGGTGGCAGCACGACCTTCTGGCGAATCAGCCATTCTCCCCAGTTTTGAGCCCTGAAAACTTGTTGAGCATATAGTCTACCCCATTCTCCACATCATTAATGAAGATGTTAAACAGGACTAGATTCAGTATTGACCACTGGCGTACACTGCTAGTTACTGGCCTCCAACTAATCTTTACACCACTGATCACCACCCTCTGTATGTAGATGTTCAAACAGCTTTCAATCGACCTCTCTGAATGTTTCACGGAAAACAACAACAACACAAAACCACAAACAAAACAAACAAACAAACAAATTAAACCAAAAAATAACAGATGAGTAGGAATTTTTACTTTAACATGTACAACAAAAACCCAAATGTCTTCTGAGGACAGAGATGACAGCAAGTATAGTGGTCCTTTAATGAGTGACCTAGTGACCTATGCAACACCTCTGTAAATGTTACATTACAGCAGACCCCTGGCACAGTTAACTATTTCAGTGTTTGCATGAGTTTTATAATACAATTAAGATGAAATAAACAGTAAATCTTTAATTCCTGGAATGAAAGCACAGCTTGGATTTTATTTTATTCAATTTCTTAATATGTATGCACTATATTTTTCTATTTTCTTTCATTTCTTACCATCACTATGATATTGGGGCACCGCTAATTTCTATTATTATGTATAGGGCTGTTTTTAAAGCAAATTGAAAAGTGTAGTTTTTCTCAAATATGCACAAAAAAGACTTCATACTTCAGAAGTTTGTGCTGCCTGAAGCAGTTTTAAGATCTAAAACGAATTTTGCTGATATTGTAATTCGAATCAATTAAATAAGCAAATAGGTAGAACTGCCTACATTCTACCCTCAGTTAAGATTTTGTCTTCTGACTTAAGTTAATATTAAGGCTCACATAACTGTGACAAAGAATCTGAATAATTCTGTTCATGTTTCTATGATATTAGAATTAGGATATAAGAACGAAAACTGATACTTTCTAAATTATGACTGTGCATGCTTAATGTCATTTTGTGACATACTCTCCTATTATACCAGCAGCCACACAGGACCAATGGTATAAAGATTTTATCTCCTTGATTCATGTTGTAAAAATGGGAAACTGCATCATTAGGTTTTGTTTTGACAACTAGGTGAAAAGACTGAAGTGAATAAGTGAATTCTGTATAAAAAGATCTCGCTTTTCATCCTTGAGCAACAAAGATAAAGCTAAGAAGATTTATAGAAGTATGTATATGCACTGTCTTACACACAGTCTGAAAGAGTTGTTTGGCAGGACAAAGTTAGGATTGGAGAGTGCAGGTGCTTTTCCATATTCTCTCCTTTTCTTCCCATTTTATCTTAAATCCTTAACATGAAATTTAAGATCTAAGGCAGGATTTCTGGGGAGAGAATATGCTTTTAATACAGCTATTCTGCTGTCTGGGTGAGAGAATGTTTCCTGGCAAATGCAAAGAAATAAATTTATAAAGAAAAGGTGTTCTGGCTTCCAAAGACATTTAAACAGGACATACAAAGTTTTTTCTGTTCTTTCCACCTATAGGAAAGGAGCAGTGCCGGCAACAGTAGGGGAATCTGCCCTTGTAAAACTTGAAACAATGAAAAGGCCTAGTGCTTCTCATTTTTGTAGTTTTATGAAGCTGTGACAATCTTTTGCATAAGCCAGTAGCTGGCATATCTGTAGAATACTTTGTAAACAAGAAAGGTCATTCTTTGTTGAAAGAATTATCAAAAGAATTCAACTAACACTACATATTACAAAGATATAATGTGATATAATGCAAAGTATTTTTCTGAGCTAGATGTTTCAATGAGTGGTTGCAGTTATCATGCAACAGTATTATATAGACAGAAAACTAAAATTAAGCTTGATTTCAAACCCATGCTATAAATATGTATACATAAATGTAGATGTACAAATGAAACAGTTAAAATGTCTGAAATATGTCATATATCTAATATATTACAAGGATAGAACATGCCAAGAAAGCCCTGCATGGGCATGCTCTTTCAGATTAGACCATACCGGTCTATAATGCAACCTAATATGCAGATTCTTGAACTAATGCCATGTCCCACTGAAATAAAAATTGAAACATATTTATTTGTTTAGACTGCAAGTCTTCTGGGGCAGTGCATAAGTTTCTACAGCATTTGGCAAAATAAAGTTCTTTATTGTGATTACAGCTCATATGCACTATAGCACTACAAATAAGTGTACAAGCATATGCATATACCCTCATGTTTTTAAAGCTGAACAGACATATTTACTTGAACAACTCTCTAACATCAAGGAAAAAGGTGGGTAGTGTACACCCTAGAAGCACTTTATGTGAAAATATCCTACTGTTTTTATGCAAACAGAGAAGGAAGCCACCAGCAGCAAAAATCTAGCTGGATATTGTCTAAATACGAACATTACAGCTAGATATGATAACTGCCTGAGGAAATTTAAAGAAAAAAAACGCCATGGAGAGAAAGAGTTGTGAAAGATAAAGTAATACAAATAGCTTTCTCAAAAATAGATCCTTCTGTTTAATTGAAGAAAGTATTATTCAGACTAAGGGTAAAAAATACATATATATATACACATATATATATATATTTACTCTTTACATATATATATATATATATATAAGAAAGGAAAGATTCAATTAAAAAACAAACAAACAAACAACAACACAAGACAACAAACAAAACCCCAATATTTTAAAAGAGACTGGAAAGCCCCCTTCCAAGGTTGACAGAAGTCAGGACATGATGATCTCGTTCAGCCTTTTCCCCCTAACGTTTTCAACAGTTTTGCAGTTTGAAGATATGCAAAGTTTTCTGCAGGGATTAAGATTCCAAATTAATGGAAAATATTTCCAAAATGGTAAGACATTGTAAACAAACGTGTTTTCTGATCTGAGAGCTAGTCAGAAGAATTTGATCTCCTGTCCCCAGCTCAAATTGCAGCAGCTGAGATCTTCAAAGACACTCGAGCTGAGCTACCTGAACATAAAATGTACCTCTCAAAAGACTTCAGAATGTACTTCTTTCCACCAAATAGATAAAATCTGAGACCACATCTGGAGTGCTGTGTCCAGTTCTGGGCTACCCACTATAAGAGACTTGTGAGTTCCTTGAAGGGTCACTATGCTTGTGACAGGATTGGAACTTACCTCCTCTGAGAGAGCTGAGAGAGCTGAGAGAGCTGAGATTGTTTAGCCAAGGGGAGAAAAGGTTCAGGCAGATCTTACGAGTTTGTATGCAAACAATGCCTGATGGAGACAAGAAGAGGGAACCAGACTCTGCTCTGTGGTATACAATAACAGGGCAAGCGGCAATACAAGACGAGAGTCAATGGGCACAAATAGAAACACAAGAAATTCCTTTTACACATAAGAAAAAACTTTTTTGTTGTTATAGTGGTTCAACACCAGAACAGGTTGCCCAGAGAGGATGTGGAGTTTCTGTCCATGGAAATACTCAAGACTGAACCTGGCACAGTCCAAAGCAACCTGCTCTCTACCCTACTTTGAGTAGGTGGCTGGTGCCTCCAGCCTAAATTTTTCTACAATTCTATGAAATCAATCTTTATCAGAGCATGTTGTAAGAATGTGTATGTGCTTATGTGGGATTATATCATCTAGAAGCCCTGATTTGAAAATATTCTTTGTAATGACTTCTTGGCAGAAAAAAAGTCAGGGCAGTAGCATGTTATACTCTAATGTCTGAAACCATTCTTTGCTCATTTACTAAATGAAAAGACATTCTTCAGTACACCACCTGGCCAGGTGTTCTAACTTTATATAAAATAAATCAATTAGAATTCATGAGTATATAAACTAAACATAAATAATATTAAAATTTAAGTATATTAGAACAAACTCTTCTTTGTTTACCCCTGAAAGATGGCAGTATTGTAATTACTAGCTATTCTAATACTGCAGCCAAATGTAGAGAAATGCAGCAAAGATTATACATTGCAAGCATAAACATTTTTAAACTCCACAACCACAAGTCAGTGGAAGGAAAAGCAGAGATTGCATCTTCATAACAAGTCACAGAATTACCTAGATTTCTCTTTTTCCTTCTTAACTGTGCATTCTCAACAGAATGTGAACTGCAGATCAGAAAAAATAAAATAAAATAAAATAAAAAATAAAAAATTGTTAACAGCCACTAGGTTTAGTAGAGTTATCCTGGAGGTGAAATCAGTCTTAGCAGAACATAACACTTCCTCATGTGTTTAAAAATGTACCGTATGTTGTACCTGTGACTTTATATTTCTACAAGCTACAAGTATGATGCTCAGATCAGAGAACTGGTACACCAGAATGATAGAAGCCTAAGCAAAATAAACACCCTAGACAGGGAATCCAGCAACAGGAAGGCATGCTACTTTTTAGTTACTTCCCTGTTCTTTTGTTATTCTTGTCTGATACAGTAAAACAAAAAAGAGACTAGTAGAACAATAAAATGTAAAAAGAAAGAACATCAGGCTATTTTAATTGGACATTTTTGGCAAGCCCTGTTTGATGAAAAACATTAGGCTTCTCCAGGATTTCTTACATATGAATTGTGAACAAAGTTCCATAAAGATCTATGCAATCTATTGAGCAATCTATTGAGAGAGATCTCTGCAGCTCCTACTCCCAATGACCACCATTGGCCCCAGATCCATGGAAATTTTGGAAGGTGGCAAGTGAAATTAATAGGATGAGTAACCAGATTCAAACACAAGAATTGCACTATGGTCACTACGATTTTGGCCCATGCTAAAGCAGGACTCTAATCTCAGGAGAGAGACTACTTGCAACAAATTTGTTCAGATTGATTCACCCTGCTTCTGGGATGGCAGAGCTTTTACTGTTAAGAAGTGAGACATACTGTGCCAGGTGTTCTCAAGGTCTCAAAAGACAGAGAATAGTCCCTGTCCTTTTTTTTTCTTTCTTTTTTTTTTTTTTTCAAAATAAAGCTGTATTTGTGAAATTCTAGAAACTGAGCCAGCAGTTGAGCCCTTGTAGCTAGACCTTCACCCTGTATTAGGTTTTACCTATCTCCCTTTTGCTCAGTTTTTCATTTTTCCCTAATGAGACAGATCTGTAAATAACCAACATTCATAAAGTGCAGTCAGAAGACCTACAAAGATAATTGTTTTAACTGAAAGCTTAGATTTTTGTGTAACCATTTGACTACAAATAGTGTCAGAAAATCATCTAATATTTTTGACTCCCATTTTTCTGTCAGGCTCCTTTTCATGCTTAAAACAAAGATGAAGATTCTTCCCATAAACCTCTTTTCTCTTGTTCAATGTTCTCCAAAGTTGACCCACAGTAGTATGTTTATGGTATTAGCTGGCATTGCCTAGCTACAGGATGCAGTCACAAATCTTAAATTGAACTGAAGTCCTTGAACCTTATGTTTACTATTGGTGAGGCATCTCATAGAGCTGAAATCCAGAGCGTGAAATTCTAGGTAAATAAATTCAGATATAGTTTAAGTTCTTTGTATTTAATCCGTATTTTCCATAGTTTTACTTATTTGAAATTACTGAGGACATCTATAGGTAGTTTATATAACAGCAGTTTTGTAACTATTTCTTGAGTTCGTACACTGTACCCTCTTGTGAATTTTAACATAACCAACCTGAAGGGGTAACTGTTAATCATACTATACATCTCCAAATTAATTTTTCACATTTTCTTCAGTCGTAGTGTCCCGATCCCTGTGCTCTTGTTGTTGAAAAAATAATGGCATATCATAGGACAGATCATTTTGAAATGTAGTCAGATATTCCTGCTAAAACATAAAATAAAGGAGTAATAACGAATAGGAAAGGTTGCAGAAAGCCATAGAATCAGTGCATTACCATCACATGCTACCTAAAGTTATGAGTTGAATTTGAAAAGCAGAATAGAGAAAGCACAGAGAGAGTAATACTCAAAATGGTTGCCCTGATCTGTTCTGTCTTCTCCTGATCTGTTTCTTCATGTTCATTTATTTGCTAAATTATTGTTCACCTCTGATTTCATCATCTCTGCTGGATGTCTCTGTCTCACTCACAGCATTTGTAGTGCACCAGCTGCTCAGGAGGAAAATTAAATAGTTACATTTCTGACTTTTAGCGGGGAAGACACACATCTTAGGTTGTTTCCCTAAAAAGAGTATTTAGTCGTATTTATATATATTTTATTATCAATCCAGGAACCCACTATAGTGCTTTGTATTTGTTTTCCTTTTGATTAAGAAAAACCTTCAAAGTGATAGCCATTATAGTTACTTTGTGAACCAGTTATAATTTTCTTACACACGTGTGGCTTTATTTTTGATGTATTTTTCTCTGAGCTGTATGTGCAGGTGTCTGTGTGTGTGTATGTGTGTGAATGTACACATACATGTACACACCTATGTATCCACTTAAATACGTTTGCCCCCAGTAACGTGAATGAATTTATGTTTATAGCTAAGTGTGGTTATAACATGAGAAATACAAAATTAAGTTCAAATAAGAAATAAATATTAAAACTGAACCCCTTAGAATAAGAGTTTTAGAATTTAAACTCAGACAGACCTGCGAATACACTGGTATTCACAGGCACCATGGTGATGTCTGCTTTTTCAAATAGTATAGTACTGTAGAAGCAATAGCTTCCACGCTTTATTCCTCCAGGTTTTCAGGTTTCCATGGAAATGAGTGGGAATCCCAACACAAGGGAAAAATAACAGGCTATCTATCTCACACCATGGTGCTGCATCTCTGAACAGCTGATACATGAGGCAGATGTCACAAGAATAAAAATACACATAATACAATACTACTTACAGTGCCAGAGACCAAAAAAAAAAAAAAAAAAAAAAAAAAAGTTATGATTGTGCCTTAAAGGAACACGTGTAAACTACTGCCTTAGAAGATATATAAAACTCTGCAAAAATCAGGCTTTAGACAGTTTTGAAACTGACCAGGGTACTAATACAGGTACTGTATGGTGTTATGAAACTTAGTAATTAGCAAGTTATAGCTAATTAAAGCAGAGCCTAATTTTCCTGTTATTGATTTCACTACATAGATGGTTTATCGAAAAACATCTTCCTTTTAAATTGCAATTTAAATTATTTGTGATATTAAAATTCTACTAACACTAATGCCCAAAGATGCATCAACTGCTGTGCAAGCCTTGCTTTAAAGGATGGATAGACCATTTACAAAAAATTCTCTGTAGACGCACAATGCCTTTTTTTTTTTTTTTTTTTGGATTCATGCTAGTTCTTCTGTCTTTTTGCATAGAGTTGCGGTCATGATTTTTGCTTATTTGATACCCATATCTAGGATTCAGAGAATTGTTGGTATGGATACATTGATTAATTTAGTGTTAATGAACTGTTGAAAAAGAAAACTAGCATAGTCCTTAACTTTCATATATCAGGAAAAACAAACAGACAAACAAAACAAAACAAAACAAAACATTTGTCTGTTTGAGTAAATTTTCTCTCCTTCGAACTGACAGCAAGTAAACGGTATTTCTTTTGTTGGTTTCACTGGAAATGCTCTGGGATTGCTGCTGGGTCTAGCACACTGTTCTTTTCAGATCATATGTGCGCAATGTTGGAGGTGTTTGCAAAGTATTTGGAGTACCTTTTAGCAGCAAGTCTTGAAGTGAACTGAAAAATATGCTAAGCACAGCAGGAAGACTGCCGGGCCTTGTAATATTATCTCATAGTCCTTATTAGGTTTGCCAGCTACATGGTTGGATACAAGAAATCATGAGGCAAACAAGATCTTTCAGACTGAGAGGAGAGAAAGAAAAAAGCTGAAGATCATGGACTTACTAGAGAGAAGACAAACCCTTATGAGATCCACAAACAACTTTTAAAAATCATACAAACTTGTAACTTACATCCTGCCTTAGATTAAAACAATGGCATAGTTTACTGTAATTGCAAGGCAACAGGATGAAAATTTTTTTAGAAAACACGTCTACCCATACAACACTCTCTCCATCAGGGAAAGTAAAACATAACATAATATAACATAGCATAACATAACATAATGTAACAGAATCACAGAATCACAGAATCATTTAGGTTGGAAGAGACCTCCAAGGTCACCGAGTCCAACCTCTGACCTAGCACTAACAAGTCCTCCACTAAACCATATCACTAAGTTCTACATTTAAATGTCTTTTAAAGACCTCCAGGGATGGTGACTCAACCACTTCCCTGGGCAGCCCATTGCAATGCCTAACAACCCTTTCAGTGAAGAAGTTCTTCCTAATATCCAACCTAAACCTCCCCTGGCGCAACTTTAGCCCATTCCTCCTTGTCCTGTCACCAGGCACGTGGGAGAATAGACCAACCCCCACCTCTCTACAGCCTCCTTTAAGGTACCTATAGAGATAAGGTCGCCCCTGAGCCTCCTCTTCTCCAGGCTGAACAATCCCAGCTCCCTCAGGCGCTCCTCGTAAGACTTGTTCTCCAGACCCCTCACCACCTTCATTGCCCTTCTCTGGACACGCTTGAGCACCTCAATGTCCTTCCTGTAGTGAGGGGCCCAAAAATGAACACAGTACTCGAGGTGCGGCCTCACCAGAGCCGAGTACAGGGGAATGTAATGTAACATAAGATAATGTAATGTAACATAATGTAACATGACATGAAAGTACTGAATGCCAAGAGTAAGGGATGATGGGGCCTAGGCAAGTGTCTATTGTCCCTACCAAAAAGTTGAGAAAACTTTAGCCCAAGCTGTAAGCAGGCTCATGAGGCTTTGTGAGGTGTAGCTTTCCTGGCGCAAAAAAAGCAGCACTGTGAGTCTGTATCACTGCACTTTTACGAGGCTAACCTTCACCAAAGTGTAGATTTCTTTCCCATACTGTCGCTCATGTGGAGAAGAAAATTTTCAAGTAACTGTTGTCAGCAGTATCTCTTAAAGACACACGGTCAACAGGCCAAACATATTATCATTTCATTATATTCATTTAGTATGTCCGTACTCAAACAAGGAGCAACATCATCCCAGTTATGATTGTAATAAATGGGGTTACCAATTTGCACATTTATATGAAATAGATCATTCAGTGTGTCAAGAACATCACACTGAGCTTTGAGCATTGTCTGACCAAGCAGTGGTACCTCACCACTGTTTTACCTGACAATGGTTTAATGATTCATTAATGGCTTGGCCAAACCTCTCAGCTGTACTGAACCTTATTTACCTTTGAGGCAGGTGATAATTGCATCTGACCAAGCTTGGAAAACATTAGCAGTTCTGAAACTACAGGGGAGAGGACGCTGTGACAGGAAGGTCAAAAGCTTTTCCTGATGGAAGTAAATCAGCAGTGAAACAGATTTAAGAAGCCCAGTTCCTAATCTACCTCCTCATTTCTATACTTGTGCTGCATTTTAATTATATAAATACTTGTAAACACAGTCATTGAAATTATCCCTCTTTTGGCGGATTATTATGGTTTTCAGGTAAGTATCACTTAGCTGTATTAGCACAACTGAAGGGATAGCAACCTGTGGCACCGGGGAGGAGCAAATAGCCAGGAACAGCTATGGACAGATACTCCTTAAAATGGCTTTGGTGCTGAAAAAAATGTAATGCTACAGTTTATCTGAGAAGCACATATATACTCCAAAGAAGTGGAGACCATTTGTTCATGATACAAATATGAAGTTCCTGGACTGATTGCTTCCCAGCACTCTTCGTTGTCTGGATTAAGTTTAAACACAGTCTGACTATAACTCAAAATTATCAACTTTATATGTGTTTCAAATTACATTAGTAAAGTGTTTTTCAACTGATATGAAATGGCGTGAATATACAGGCTGAGTTTTAATTATGTGTGCAGCTTCAGTTTTCTACCATCGCTTCAGTGCTTCTCTGAAACAAGAGGGATCCACAAACATATTAGTGCTTCATTTTCTTTTCTTCTTCAAACAAGCTGAGGAAATTAAATGCTGATGTAAACTCTTAGAACAAATTAATCATCCCCAAAGAAGTTGAGTGCTAGCAAATCCACCTTCTCTTAGTCCCCCTTTTTATGTTCCCCAATTCTGTCCTTTTTCTTTTTATTTGGATTTTGTCTTTGCTTTGCAGGGTACCTATAAGCCTTAGCTTACAGAATTTGTATCACTGTCATATGGAAAGACTTTCTCGAAATGCTATAAATGCTATTCATTCACCCTTACTTTATTATTTTCCAATAATAGGTCATTTGGGGATAGTAAATATTTTTTAAATACATTGAATCAGATTGTCTTATTTTTTCATCCGAAAAATAACTTAATAGCACTTGCATAAGCATGAGATTAGTCAGGTCATCAATAAGAAATATCCAATTAAAAAAGCCCCCTGAAATGAGATCAAGTAATTTTCTCTGTAGATAAAATGAGTAGTGTAAGATCTCATCACTTCAGAGCAGAGATGGGACTGGAAGGAGTGGAAGGGTTGATGCTCTATTTCTGTGGTGGTAGCAGCTGGCATCACTGCTGTCACTATGCTGGTCTTTTGTTTTGCTGCCATTTGTCCTTAGCGCAAAAAATTTATTCATTGTAAGATGTACCTGTACAGACACAGGCCAAGAGTGATGTGGAATATCCCTAGTAGAAAAAGCAATGGCCCATGCTGAAGGCAGGCACATTTTCATTGCATCTCCTCCTTTCCCTGAAATACATTTCTGAAAATTCTTTTCAATACTTAAACCATGCTTTCAGTTCTAGTTCTATTTGAAGAAAAGCTAAACATACTTTATTTTTTCAGTGTATAAAACATTTAATTGCTAATACGGTCCTATATCTGTCTTCATCAATCATGTGCCCATAACCTTTCTATACTATAATAAATAATGATAATAAAGAACAGCAGATGGTATCTACAACAGTAATCATGTCAGAATATTTAAGGGGTGAATTGGCTGAAATATTAAGTACTGTATTCAACATTTTTTGTATATTTCTTTGTAGAATGTGCATGAGAATATCACTAATTGTTAGTCAAAATACACTCAATGAATAGTTTTTGCCACTTTCCAAAACCTGTTATTTTTAATTGTTGCTTTATTATGATTTGGTCAAGTCGTATTTCTTTCTGCTGCTTTAGCGAGGGATAGTCATACAGTACTTCTGAGTACCCTTCCTGTGAGTTTTTGAAGGTTCTAGAAGTCGCCAGAAGATGGTCAAAAGCAGAAGAGAAGTCATCAGGTACAAGAGGCAGGTAAGAATTGGTTGTGGGACAAGGAGAATGGATCATGAGCATCTATAAGGTTATTGTTTCACAATGAAGGGAATTATATAGTATGATATTACATGCAAGTATATAACCATTAAATGTTGATTTGATCAGAGTTTTGATGAGTCCATGTAAGATAATTTGACCAGAGCACAGGCCAGCCTAGTCTCTAACATTTGGCCTTAGGCTCTGCCTTTCTTTCCTGTTCTCTGGCTCCCTAGTAATATAGCTGGTGTCACCTGCCTTCATTGGATATCAGCCCAAATTATTTTCTCTCTTCATTTTCACCTCTCCCATGGCTGTGGAACAGGTGGGAGGTAAGTGCTGTGACTCTTCCCCTCATGCCCTCACTTGCTTATCAACTTTCCTCTTGTGCCTTTAGCACAAGAAATGAAACATAAACCAGATGAGGATACAAATATGGTGAATGTATGTCAGGAAAGAACAGGGATGAACTGCTAAAATACTGAGAAACCACATACTCTGGAAGTATAAGACCATTAAGAAGAAAAGCTAGAGCTAGGCACAGTCAATGATGCAAGTGAAGAAGGGGGCCAGTGCCATGAGTACCCACTGAAAAGCTATAAGCAGAAGTAGGACAAAATGTCTGTGAGGCAGGCAGGAACAGCAGTAGTAGGTAGGGGGTGGCTGACCAATAAATCGAAATAAATACAGCTGAGAGGTTAGAATCTGAGGAGAAAGTTTGAAACTGAAAAGGATACCTTTGCATGTAGTGGAAGAGAGGAGAGGATGTGTGATGACCTCAAACATATGCCTACATTTTGCAATACACTGCTGCAAGAGGTCCCCAGCTCCCTCCTCCTAGGTAACACCAGATGAGCTAGTTCTGGCACCAAAGGCAGTATACTAATAGCAAGCTCTGTAGGGCAGTCAGACTAGTTAGAGCAATTAAAGGAAGGGATAATTAGTCTTTGCTCAGCCATGCTAACACAGTTATGATTTTTCTGGGTCATGAGCCTGCACAGCATTGCAGCATCATGCCACATAGGCACACAACATAAGGTCTAGTGTCTGTCCTATAAGAGCAACAAATATAAATGACCATTTCCTTCTAGTATATAGTGCAAACAGTTGTAGGGATATTGCAAATTCTGTGCAGATGGTATCAAAGCTACACAGGAAGAAACAGAAGAGATTTTGAGTAGCCTATCATTAAGAGGTATGAAGACAAATCTCTTTCATTAATTTTGCTACAGCTGTCCCCTCTGATGAGCAGATATATGGCGGCTCAGATACTTTCCATATTAAGTATCAGGCATTTTGTGTAACAAACAGGGTGTAACAAACAAAATCAATGTATATGTTACAGATTCCAGAGGCAGACAGAGCTGCTTAGCACACCTGATAGCATGGTCAGTCTGAAGATCTATGAAACTAATTATTTCTGAGCCCCAGCCTGTCAAGGCAATAAAAGAGACCCCCAAAGCCCTTGAAGGGGGATTTTTCAGTGTGGACTGCCTCCAAAGTCTGACCGTATGATAGAAACAGCAAAATTGCACAGAACTGTGGCAGTGCTCAAGTAAAGCATTTCCATAAGTAAAAAACACCCATGGATGGTCCAGTATCAAGTGTAGGCTGGAACAGTGAGAGCACAACTGTGAGTTCAATCACCGTTGACCCATGCCTGTGAAGTTACCGATTCAATGACTACAAACTCCAGGCAGAATCTCACTCCTCATCACTGTGGAGTAAGCATTTGGAAAGCAAGAACAACAATCAACCAAAGACAAAAAACACAACCATTTAAAAATATTGTAACAGTAAAATATTTTGTTATGTTTTTGCAACTTTTTAGAAATATCAATCATGATTTTTTCTAGATTATTTTTACTTTATTCAAAACAATTTGTGCAATAATATAGTATTCAAATGCTAGTTCTAGTTCTCTAAAATATTTTTCAAACGGAGACCTTAGGGCACTTTAAAATGGAGATAGGCATCACGGTGCCCACTTCACAGTTGGAGAAATGAATTGTAAAGAGACAGAACTGATAACCAAAAGGTACTTAGCACGCTAGATCTAACACTATGAACTATCCCAATGCACTATCTCCCTTTTAGGCAGCTCTTTTTAAAATTATTGTAGTTGGTTAACTCTCTCATAGCAGAATGTTGGCCTTTATTTCATGGAGGTGGACTCTTTACATGTATTGTTTACCTTAAGAAATCACATACTTCTCCCTGTCCCTGAGCCTATGGAACAGTAAGGTCTATGTCTTGTACTTCCTTATAATGCGGTGAAGAGATCACACTATGAAATCATGCTATGAAATCACACTGAAAGAGTTTGATGTGAGAGTACAGGCATTTCAGGTAGAATCACCCGGTAATTCAATGTAACCGAAAGTAATTAATGTTGGATTACAACAGAATTTCCATGGAGTGTTACACACTGTTTCAAAAAAAAAAAAAAAAAAAAAAAAAAAAGCTCATGACAATATTCTGCTGAGCACAGGAGAGTCACTAGAAAGTACGTTTTGTTTTAATAAAATGCTTACAATTAAAATTAATGTGTTATGGAGGAAAGACATCTTATTGGACTACAACATAAGATTACCTTCCTCTGGGTGTCTGACCATGCCTTATTGGATAGCATCTAAAATGGAATTTACTAATGTCTGATTTCGCCTTAAAAAAATTGATGAAGAAAGGATTCATGGCTACATATATGAAATACAGAATATCCAGATTTGAATATCGGGAAAAATGTTTTTATTTTACTTATTTTATACACATTGCTAGAACAGATCATTGGTCCATCTAGGATAGTACTGTTCTATGGCAAACATCTGATGTTTCAGAGGAAGGGACTACCTTGACCCTAACGCTCCTAACTGTGAAGACATTTTTACTGGCTACACTTAATGATGTTTAAACTGCAGCATAGCTTAAAACTCCTACAATTTCTAAGCTTGGCTGTGTACCCGATAATGCAATGATTATCCAAACAAGATTTTTTTTTTTTAATTCTAAACTATATGACTTAACAGTGTAAAAATAAAATAAGGGATTCAAACTTAACTTGTCTTCACATGCACTTCTCCTCTTGTGTAACTTATTGTTTAACTTCTGTAGCATACGATTTTATGTAAAGTAACAATAAAATAGTTTTATCACACAGTTAAATTAATCAGTTTTAAAGGATAATTAAATGTAAATAATACACTAGCAGAATACCTATATCAACTCCTGTAAACTGTAATGAGTTGTGATCATATGGTAGCACTGGCATTTTATGTTCTAATAAGCCTTTCTTGCAAACATGGCATGCCTAGGCTCTTTTAGAGGCCATTCTTTTATTGGTTTAAAAAGAAGAAAGGTGTCAATCCAGACAGAGACTTTCTTTCTTTCAAGGCATTGGTCAGCAGATGGTAGAAAAAGCAATTCAGATCCTCAAAAGGACCTGATGTTCCTGTTTTCTCTCTATTTTGGGATGCCAATCCTGTTATCACTGAACAGAATGACACTTGCAGCAGGTACAGCTGACACATGGAAATATGTTGGATCAGTCTCACTAATAGGATATATGCATTTGCTAAAGAAATCGAACAAATATGGACCATTTGGACAGGCAGGTTCAGAACCTTACTCACAGTCAATTTTCTGTGTGAACATTTGCAAGGAAAGACACCAGATGGCTTAGGCATGTATTACACTGACATGTACATAAATGTGCATGGGTATATATGAAATACGAAGAGTTGTGACCAAATTAGGGCACTAGATTGCATATGTATAGGACCAGGCAGTGACACAGGAGAGGAACCCTGAAAGACAGGGAGAAAGGTTACTAGTGCTGAAAAAAATAGACATTATATACTACCATTTCTTCCAGACATCCAACCTCCCCACACAGATATACTGTGTTGAGGATTTGTGTGAGAAGTTCACTTTAACACCATGAAAATTATGTGTTAAAATCCTCCATACACTGACTGGAAGACTGGCTTCATCAATCACAGGTGCTGATATTAAAATTTCTGGTGGGCGTTTCATAACTGATGTATTGCTTCACCGGAATTCACTTTGCCTGCCCAGCCAAAGCAAAAGTGCTATAGCAGCAGTCACCAGCACAGAAGGCTGCTTAGGAAGAAAAGTGACAATCTCAGTATTGAGAAATGAGCAGCACCCATGCATTGATGTATTGGTAGGAAGGCAGTAGGGGGAGAAGAAAAGAGTACTTACTGATCTATCAGTCAGTAAAAAGTCATCCTAAAATATGCATTTATACCGACAGACAGATCTAAGTCTTCCTCCCACAAGAAACCTAAGGTCTCTGCATCCACTAAAGTCTTAACAGAGTCCTTTAAATGATCTCATTTATTTATATATATATATATAATTTTTAAGAATGGCAATAGGATATCTGTTAAAAAGAACACTTTACTGAGTAAGGTCAGAATGTATATCTATGAGCACACCTGCTTGGTATTAAATATCATCTGCATACGAAAATAGCCAAGAATAGGTGTTCTGCACTTGAAAAATGTTTTGTTTGTTTGTTGTTGTTTGATCTGATCCTGTTTCAAAGGAGACTAAGTTAAATTCTAAAACAAAACAAAACAAAAACAACAAAACAACAACAACAACAACAAAAACACAAACCACACACAATGTGCAGAAAGACTAGCCACAACATAGGCTGTGGAGCTTTACGTTTGTCTAATTTACTTCACAAATATGTAAAATCTCTAAACTGGCTTGGTTGTTTTTAGTGTTAGTTATTGGAAGGTATTTAAAGTAAAATCACAGTACTTTTATGCTTCATCTTCTGCTCTCATTTCATTAGTTTAGGGTTATATTTCTCTGTTAGTTCTGTATGGCAACCAATCTGTTTGTCTCTTGAATTCATTGCTGTGCCTTTTTGGAAATGGCCTGTCTTGTTGCTTTTGATTCATGGCCTGTTAGTTCAGTTTGGGTATGCGTTTGGAAGTCTCTGCTAACATCAAGTCCTGACAATGCTTATTATGATTGCAATGACTTCAAAGAATGTCTAAATCCTTTCTAATGAGTCTGACTATGGTTGAGCTCTGATATAGCATACATAGAGTCTCAGAATTACAGCAGAAATGAACTTGAGCCATTCTAGCTTCCCAAATATATTACCTTTCTGATTATCAGTGAACATGTGTGTGATTTTGGCCTGCCATTCTCTCAAAATACATGGGATCTGAGTTCTGCATGACTTTACCTCAGTGGGTCTCTTTTCTTCACAGACTGACCAGTTTTCATGACCAATATGCACGACCAACTCAATAAGTCAGAAACTTTTATTCTACTATTTAATTGATGTGAATCTTCAAAAGTTATTGCTGTGGAGGGGAGTGAAACAGAAAGTGAAATTTCTCAGGCCTCATTTCCTTATTAAACCAGCTTAAAATATTCCATACTGGAGATTAAGTTAATCAGAGACAGGGAAGAGGGCAAGTTTAACATTGTATTCTACTTAAGCTGCATGACATACCAGCCACTTCGGCTGTTTAACTTTGATTTTCTGTCCTTTCTTCCACCCTCCTTCCTTTTTCAATGATCCTATTTTATAGGATTTACATGAACTGAAATCAAAGTAAACTGCTTCCATCTAAAAGTCTCAATAAAGGCCCAAGCTGAACATCTAGGTTTTCATACTGCATTTACTTAATATTTTATCTAAAACACTAAGAATATAGTAATATATACCAAATGAACTATAAGAAGGAAATCTCTGAACTGATTGCGACTGTACAACATTTTATTCATAAATTTCCTGAGTATGAGGTCATATGATTTCAGAGGCATGATGAAAGTAAACAGAGGGTTGATTTTTATTCCCCCCCCCTCCAAATATGTGTAAATGTATTACCAACCATCATGTGATTTATCCAAAATGATATGAGCTCACTGGAAAGACTCACTGCCTTCAGTGAGTTTTGGGTTATGCCCTACATGGAAAAGGGTCAATGAAGGACAGATCAATCAGAACTAATGGGCACAGTACTTCTGCTTTCTTCGCAGAGCAATTTGACCCAGCGAACAGTGCACAGGGATTCAGGAGGTGAAACTTCTGGCTTTATTTTTGGAGATGGATTCTTAGGTCACTAATGACCTCAAACTTATGTGCCTCAGTTTCCTCATTCATATGACAATGTAACAATACTGACTTTTTCTATTAAGTGTTTTGAGATGTTAATAAAGAACATTATTTAAAGGTTACTTTGCTTTGCTGTAGTTCAGTAAAGGGAAGAGATGTTACCAGAAAACAACAAGAGTTTCCTACACAGTAGTGTAGGTCACTGTCTATTTTAGGACTTTTTTTTTTTTTTTTTTTTTAATTAATTGGGGCTACTGGAGCTAGCTGTCATGCAAAATCTACCTGGTTAAACTTTGACTAGCAGGAACTTGTGATGTCCTGACTGTAGCAGCAAGCCTTCCTTTTATGCTCATACTTCAGTGCCCACAGAATATAATGATAATTTTACAGACAGCCAGGCTCAGCTGCTGAACTTCGTATGTAAACTCATGCCGTGTAACCCTCCTTCCAGAGAACATCTTTGCCGTTACTACATCGTATATGCTTAGGATGAAAACAACTTCCTGGCAAAACACTAAAAGGTAATAAGAAGGTAAAAGCCTGTAGGTATTTAAAGATGAGAAATACTATATAAGGCCACAGTACCATAGATTGGTAAAGGAAACAGAATCACTAAGGGTCATTAATGACAACACTTTAAAAGTTAAATGTCTGCAGTGACATATCCTAAATCAAACCTAGTAAGTGTCCTGACAATTTATCAATGTCCTTTGACTTCACCTACACTGTATGTTAGTTCCATCCAGAAATGATGCTACACACTCAGTGATCAGGAACTTCTGCTGAAAAAAGCTGGTCCAAGAATGTAAAATTTAATGTAACTCAGTTTGTTCAGCCAGCTACAAAGGTAGAGTTGATAAGCAGGAGATGCAAGAAAAATTGTATCTAATGTGATCAGTGAATCCTCTAGCATCAACACAGACAATTTAACTTGTTAGAAGGTACTAGTTCCAGACTTCGGGAAATTTGTCTCATAAAATTAAGTCCATATGTAAACAAGTCACATTTTAACAAGTTAAACATCACTGCAACCAAAGGCTGTGGTATTATTAAAAATAACTATACAATGGAAAAATGGGGTCAGATGAGGAAAGTCCAATTGCCATATGCCAGCAGAGTATCTGATTTGCCAAGAAGAGGTTTTAAGAGAACTAATTCTATTCTTTCCTTTTGTTGTTTCTTTTTTCCCCCACTAGGATTATCAATTTTCAAGTGTATTGACTGTCCCCTTGTACTTGTCCTCTGTGGAAGGTATAAAGAAGACTACCCAAAAGGCCATTAATTAATATTTTATGTTTTAATGTAATGACTTACCTTTTTTCTAAAGCCCAGCTACAAACATTTTTGAATTCAGGAAAAAGAGGAAGTAGAATCACTACCTATGCACAAATAAGATCTATAGACCTATACCCAAATTTTCTAGGCTTTTTTAAATCTTTTTCCTTTTTTTCTTTCTTTTTTTAAATTTTATTATTTATTTATTTGACAGGGGGAGTGGCTTATTTACCAGAGGGTCAGGCTGCCACCCAGAGGGTCTGCAACAGGCTGGAGAATTAGGCACACAGAAACCTCATGAAGTTCAACAAGGAGAAGTGCGAAATCCTGCATTTGGGGAGAAACATCCCCAGGCACCAGGAGATGCTAGGGACCACCAACTGGAAAGCAGCTTTTCAGAAAAGGACCTGGGGATCTTGGTGGGCACAAACTTGAACATGAACCAGCAATGTGGCCTTGCTGGTAACAAGTCTGATGGAATTCTTGCCTGCCTTAGGCAAATTGTTGCCAGCAGGTCAAGACAGGGGATCCTTGGCAAGCTCTGATTTCATAGATTGAGCATATGCATAAATCCCACCCATCAAGCACGAAACTGCCAGATCAGCAGCCCCAGAGAACAAAGTCCTCAGCTAATGAAAGCTTAGATACAAAGAAAACAGATGATACTGAGTAGACTTTTCTGGTTAGGTGTGAAAATGGTCCTTTCAGTCTTTAAAACCCATTTCATTGTTTTCTGTTAATAGTAACAGTCCTCACAAAATTAGGGCTGAAAACTCTATTTTAAAGTCAGGAACTACAGGTTGGCATAGTATGGACTGCTACTTCTGACAAAATTATATCATCTCATGAAATCCTTATTTCATAATTAAATATTTCAGCAACTCTCTTGAATATGTAATTTAAAATTACTTCATGGTATCTTGCACAGTATGTCTGAGAAAAAGAATAAAATATATACAGATACTTTGATGGTTTGACTCAATACTCAGTCTAATTTAGAAATCCTTTTGGAAACAGTAAGACCTTTTCTATATTTCACAGTTCAACAGCATTTGAAAGTTTCTTGAGCAGTTATTGAGAAAATAATCTATTTGTCAGTATGACTCTTAACCAGCACACAGACAACACAGATGTCTTGAAATTGCAATGTTGAAATGCTCGTAATAACTACAGTATTATACAAATATCAAAATGTATTTACTCAAAGGATAAAATTCTTTTCCCAGACTGATTTTGGTATTTCAAATTTAAGTCTGTCTTCACTGGAATAAGAGCCAAATTCATTCACAAAACAGAATTTGTCATCAAAATGAATTAATATTATCAGTCTGGTTTTCTCTGTCTTATTAGAAGTACCCTGTAGTTCTCATAAAGGTAAGTTTGAGATGGCTGGAACAAATGTTGTGTCCCAGTGAATGTTATCCTAACTGGCCTGTCACAGCTGTACTGTTGCTCTCCTTTAAGTCCCCCTGTGGAAAGGGGTCAGATCATAGTGAGACAGATTGAAGTAACAATTGCATCAATTTCATCCAGTCTACTTAGCCATAATGAAAAGGCAAACGCTACTTCTTGCTGCCAAGTTCATCTGTCTTGCTGAGGTGTATAATTACTGTCTGGAGTTTCTGACTATGAACCAAAGACAGAAGATGTTCCTTCTGTGTACTTTGTAAGTACCCAGCAGAGCTGTAAAGTGTCCAATCCGAAGCACAGCTGGGAGCATGCTTTCTTCACCCTATCCCACTGAGGAAGGGTTTGTAGTGGTCTCATTACTGCCAGGTCTAAGATAAGGATAGCATCACATAATTAGTATAAGCAGTGATTACTGGATACTCTGAATGAAGAGAACACAAAATGCAAGGCTCCTTATGCTGTGTGATACGGATAGCTTCCAATATGGTTTTGAAATGGCCCAACTGTTAATGGATCCCACTGAAACACATGTTCACTGTTTCATCATCTCAGAAGCAATCAAGTCTTTTCAATGGCAAACCATGTACAGTACAATAAAACCTTCTCTTCTAAACAAATACAGGTATAAAATAGAGGATCAGGTAGTAAAACAAGACTTGCATTTGATCTGTTGTCCTCAGAAAAAGAGATCACTTATCTGCTTCAAAGATTCTGCGAACTTCTGCTTCCAAAAATTCTAGATCAATAGAAATAATTAGATTCTTCTTTCTTAGAATTTACAGTAATTTTTCCAACCAACATTTCAGACATACTTTATTCAAAATTCAATATTTTTTTATGACAAAGTACATCTAGGTCTTCAGAATGTGTGTTTTTATCATCAGTAGTGTCCCACCTACATTCAGAGACTCCTAGAATGGTTTGAGTAGGGAAGGACCTTAAGAATTATCTAATTCCAACCTCCCTGCAATGGGCAGGGACACCTCCCATCAAATCAGGTTGCTCAAAGTCCCATCCAACCTGCCCTTGAACACTTCCAGTGATGAGGCATCCACACCTTCTCTGGGAAACCGGTTCCAGTGCCTAACCACCCTCAGAGTAAAGAATTTCTTCTGAATATCTAATTTAAATCTACTCTCTTTTAGTGTAAAGCCATTCCCCCTTGTCCTATCACCACATTCCCTGATAAAGGAGCACCGCTCCTTTTAGTAGCATCATTGCTACTACTTGAATACTTGACATATATTCTTCTGCAAAAATTAATCTCACAGAGGCACTTTTTTATAGTCTTTCACACGTCTCACCAGATTAACAGCTGTGTCTTCCCTGCTCAGTTAGACCTGCTAAGTAGATTCAATCTTACTGTATTCAATAACATGTTTTATTTTCTATGTGTGCATTTGAAAACATCACGCCTTCTCTGAGGTGAAGGAAATATGCTCAGGAAAATACCCATGACAGAACTGAATGAATCAATGCTTGTATCTCTCTTTGTGTCATAAATGGAAAAAAAAAATAAAATTTACATTCATTACATTTTTAGGTACTTTTAATTTATATATAAATGCTTATCTATCACTGCATATGTTTACATATATTTATTATTTTTCATTCATTATATATTTTAACACAATTTATGAAACCAATTCTAGTGGGTTTACGTGGCAAGGTTTTGGTAGCAGTGGGCCATAGGGGTGGCTTCTGTGAGAAGGATCTAGAAGCTGCCCCATGTTTGGTAAGGGCCCCACTGCTGACCAGAGCTGAGCCAATAAGTGATGTTGTTTTGCAACTCTGTGAGAGCATATTTAAGACAGGTGAAAAAAAAAATGCTGCACCACACAACAGCTGGGAGAGTGAGAGGAGTGAGGAACAGCCTTGCAGGCGCCAAGGTCAGTGAAGAAGGAGGGGGAGAGGTGCTCCAGGCGCCGGAGCAGAAGTCCCCTGTGGTCTGTGGTGAGGACCATGGTGAAGCAGGCTGTCCCCCTGCTTGGAGTACCTTGCATGGAGTACCATGGTGGAGTAGGGTTCCACCCTGCAGCCTGTGGAGGAGACCACAGTGGAGCAGGTGGACCTGCACCGACGGAGACTGCGGCCTGTGGAAGACCCCTGCCCAGAACAGATTCCGGGCTGGACCCGTAGCCCATGGAGAGGAGACCATGAAGGAGCAGGTGACCTGGCAGGAGCTGCTGCCCGTGGGGGATCCAGGTTGGAGCAGTTCGCTCCTGAGGGATGGACACCGTGGTACGGAGCCATATCTGGAGCAGTTCTTGAAGAGCTGCTGCCTGTGGGCAGCCCACACCGGAGCAGTTCGGCAAGGACTGCATCCCGTGGGAGGAACCCCACAGCACAGGGGATGAGAGTGACCGAGAAGGAGCGGCGGCGAAGAAGTGCTATAGACCGACTATAACCCCCATTCCCCATTCCCTTGCGCTGCTTGGGGGGAGGAGGTGGAAGAAGGTGGATTGGGGGGGAAGGTGCTTTTGGTTTCTTTCCTTTGTTTCTCACTTCCCTAGCTTGTTAGTAATAGGCAATAAATCTTACCATCTCCCTACGCTGAGTCTGTTTTGCCCATCACAATAATTACTGTGCAATCTCCTCATCCTTATCTCAACCCTTGAGCCCTTTTCATTATATTTTCTCCCCGTTCCTCCTTGAGGAGGGGGGGTGAGAGAGCGGTTGTGGTGAAGCTTGGCCGCCCACCCGAGTAAAACCACCACACCAATATGTATCTGAATGGATTCTTCAAAGTCTACACATTGTTTATACAGAAGTAAGGTACAAAAATATACATCTTTAGATATATGTGCTATAAGATACAGCACATTATGTAGCCAGAGATAACTATTACAAAAGAACTACCATATTAAAACAAGTTCTTATACAGGATAGCCAGGGTCTACCAATTCCAGAACTTATTTTCTAAAGTGACCAGAAAGAGACTTGTGACTCTCAGATCATGTCAAATACTGGTTAGGAACATATACAGTTGTTTAAGAATACAAAGCTATTTTGTTTCTCTTGCTGTTGTTCTTGACTGTTATGTAAATACTGTTCTTCACAGAATCACAGAATTGTTGAGGTTGAAGGGGACCTCTGGAGGCATATGGTCCAAGCCCCTGTATTTCCTCACGTTTAGATAGAACCTCTTTTACTTCCTTTACTTTTGAATGCAGAGTCCTTGTGGCTGATATTTACACAGCCTTTGATCTTATATGCATTCCTTTCAAATCCTGCTTGCAAATTCCTTGTAGGCTTTAGTATTAACTTTTCCCATAAACTAATATTAAGCATGTTGAGAGCTGGTTTCTCCAAATTTTGACTCCTCTTATCATCACCTCACACTGGGAAGTGAAACACTACCTTTCTCACCATTAAAATAACTAAGTTAGGAGTTGACTGTGCCACTGTTATCTTCCAACACTGTGTACAGACTTTTTTTTCTTTATCAAGACAAGTCCTCTTTACTGTATGAACATACTCACTCCTACAGATATGATTGTATAATCTTCTTCATTAAGAACTGCTTTCCATCATCTATCAGCAGTCATGATTATTCAGAGATACCCCGGATGACTGGAGACTTGCTAACGTGACACCCATCTATAGGAAGGATCGTAAAGAGGACCCAGGGAACTACAGGCCTGTCATCCTGACCTTGGTGCCAGGAAAGGTGATAGAACAGTTCATTTTGAATGCAATCACACAGTATGTGCAGGACAACTTGGGTCCAGCATGGGTTCATGAACAGCAAGTCCTTTCTGACCAGCATCATCTCCTTCTATGACTGGGTGACATGCCCGGTAGATGAGGGAAAAGCTGTTGATGTAGTCTACCTAGACTTCAGCAAAGCCTTTGACATGATCTCCCGCAGCATTCTTCTGGCAGCCCATGGCTTGGACAGGTATACTTTTTGCTGGGTTAAAAACTGGCTGGATGGCCAGGCCCAGAGAGTGGTGGTGAATGGAGTGGAATCCAGCTGGCAACCGGTCACCAGTGGTGTTCCCCAGGGGTTGGTGTTGGGGCCCATCCTCTTTAATATCTCTTTTGATGATTTGGATGATGGAATTGAGTGCACCCTTAGTAACTTTGCAGATGACACCAATCTGGGGGGAAGTGTCAATCTGCTGGAGGGTAGGAAGGCCCTGCAGAGGGACCTGAACAGGTTGGATTGATGGGCAGAGGCCAATGGGCATGAGGTTCAACATGGCTGAGTGCCAGGTCCTGCGCTTTGGCCACAACAACCCCATGCAACGCTACAGGCTTGGGGGTGAGTCTCTGGAAAGCTGTGTAGAGGAAAAGGATCTGGGGATGTTGGTTGATGCTTGCCTGAACATGAGCTGTCAGTGTGCCCAGGTGGTCAAGAAGGCCAATAGCATCCTGGCTTGTATCAGGAATAGTGTAACCAGCAGGACCAGGGAGGTGATCGCCCCCCTGTACTCAGCTCTGGTGAGGCCACACCTCCAGTACTGTGTTCAGCTTTGGGCCCCTCAGTACAAGAAGGCCATCGAGGCCCTGGAGCATGTCCAGAGAAGGGCTACAAAGCTGGTGAAGGACCTGGAACACAAGTCCTATGAGGAGTGGCTGAGGGGACTGGGTTTGTTTAGTCTGAAGAAGAGGAGGCTCAGGGGAGACCTTATTGCTCTCTACAACTACCTGAAAGGGAGTTGTGGGGAGCTGGGGGTCAGCCTCTTCTCACAGATAACTAGTGATAGTAAAAGAGGGATTGACCTCAAGTTGTGCCAGGGGAGGTTCATTTGGAAATTAGGAGAAATTTCTTCTCAGAAAGAGTGGCTAGGCATTGGAATAGGTTGTCCAGGGAGGTGGTGGAGTCATTGTCCCTGGGGGTGTTTAAGGAAAGGTTGGATGTGGTACTTAGGGGCATGGTTTATTGGGCAATATTGATAGTAGGTGGATGGTTGGACCAGATGATCTTGGAGGTCTTTTCCAACCTTAATGATTTTATGATTCTATGATTCTTTGCCTGGATACAGTGCAACCTGTTGTACATAAGACTATTCTCTCACTTCTTTTGGCAATTCTATTTCGACAAAGAATAATACACCTTGTAGACATCTGCTCTACTTATCAGTCCTTTTTTTTTTTTTTTTTTTTTGCATTTCTTGTATGATTTAGATCTATTTTATTAAAAACACACACACGCACACACACACACACAAATAACTATATTTTACCTCTCATGTATTCATATATTTACATTTTTGGTTTCTGCCATGTGACGCTTCCTAGATTTATCAGAAGTCTCCTCTGTTCTTTTCTCATTCTTTCTCTAATTCACTTGTATTTACCCTTTAATGGATAGATTGATGCCTTTATTTTATTGACATACTTGAGAGGTGTTTTTGATATACATGTCCTTCAACCATAGTAACTTGGAATCATGTTTCAATTTAATTCTGATAAATGATTTTTTTCCAGAAGGTTTTTCTACTCTGAAACATCTCTACTGCTTATTTAGGCCTTCTTCTTTACACATCATCCTCTGGACAGCACTTTGAGATTTTGAGATTTTGAGAATTTGACCCTCTTTGGCTGAATCTGTTCAGAGAGAACTATGAGATTGCATTTAAATAGTTTTATTTTACAGTTTTAAACTTAGGTTTTAGGGATGTTTTTGTTCTTTTCTCTTCATAGTCCATGACATATTCCATATGAACAGGTTCCTTCTGAGATATTCCAGGAGTTTATCCTGCCACCTGATCTTGTCAGAGAAATTCTTTACTGACTCTTAACCAATGAGTAGTCAGTTATCTACTGTGCCTGTCTCATATTCATTCTTATGAACATCAGAATTCGGTATGCTATGTTTCAGTACATAACAATGCAACTAATGTACTAGTAACTATGAGATGCACCCTAACCTTCAAAAGAAATTACAACATATCTCATAAGTTAGAGGAGAGGGTTTCTGGGAGAGCAAGTCAGATAGAAAAAGAAGCTTAAGGAACCACAGGTGCTAAAATCAGCAGGGGACTCTCAGGTTGTCTAGAAGTATGACCTCAATCAATATTTCACAGGAAGATACATAGAAGAACCTCAAAAACAAATGACAGTGATCTTCATAACATTTACCAGTGCTCTGGATATCAAAATTATTTATTTTGTTTTAGGTTCAGTAAACCAAAACACACTATTTGTCATCTAGATCCACAGCTTTGAGGCATCATAGGACTACCATAACTGCAGGGCACAATGGAATTGTCCTTCTAGCCAAGGACACTGTTCCCTGGAGGAAAAGGTACCATGAAATTCCTGAACTCTGACTTCTCTAAGAGACAATGGTGGTGCACATGGACACTATGTAGTACTGTACTGCATACAAAACAGAACAAACTTAGAGAAAAAGCCTTAAGATGTAAATATTCTTTTAAATGAAAAATAGTATAACTGATTTTTCCTTTGAAATTTCTTTTATTTATTTTATTATTTTATTTACTTTATTTTATTTTATTTTATTTTATTTTTATTTTATTTTATTTTATTTTATTTTATTTTGAGAAAACTGATTCCAATACAGAGGTACTCCCAGAAAGACATAGAACTATTTTTTTCTGTCAGTTTTATTTATCAGCAAACTTCTACTCAAACTTGAACCATTCTGACCACTGCTATCATGCCCAAGAAATGCACATGATGTTAACATCATTTTTCAGTGAAGTTAACTAGAATGGAGAAGCCTCATAACTACCTGCCTATTCTATACAGTGATATTTGAATATGACATATCAGAGATGTGTATTTGAATACGTCTGAACCTCACTATGAGAAAAACAGATATGAGAACAGAGGTAGATGAATCTCAGGAAGAATTGCAAAGAACCTAGTTATATTCATACCACTGGTGGACTTTGAAGACAAAAAATAAAATAAAATAAAAAATTGTATTGTATTTTAAATAGGGAAAGACAATTTAAAACAGCCTGACGCTAATAGACTTTCTCCAAGTACTAGCATTCATATTGTAGGAGCTGGTTTAAACTCACTGAGAATAAGTTGGTCTCATCGTTAAGATTTTTCAATGGAATAAATTGGTATTTTTACCATCTTTTAATTGTCATTTCTAATTTGAAAATAAATGCCAAAAATTTCTGCCAGTTAAGCTTCCCACATGTCTCCTCCCACATCCCTGAACCTGTAGATGAGGGCTGGGAGAGCAAAGTCCCTCCCACCATAAGTGAAGATCAGTTTCGAGATCACCTGATGAAACTGAACAGGTACAAGTCTATGGGGCCTGATGACACGGACCCCGGTGTCCTGAGGGAACTGGCTGATGCAGTTGTCAAGCCTCCCTCCATCATATTTGAAAAGTCCTGGCAGTGAGGTGAAGTCCCTAGTGACTGGAAAAAGTGAAATATAACTTCCATTTTAAAAAAGGTTAGAAAGGAGGACCTGGGGAACTACAGAGTGGTGAGCCTCACCTTTCTGCCTGGGAAGATTGTGGAACAGATCCTTTTGGAAGCTATGTCAAGGCAGATGGTCAAGATGGACAAGAAGGTCATTGGAGACAACCAGCATGGCTTCACCAAGGCAAATCATGCCTGACCAATCTGGTGGCCTTCTATGATGGAGTGACTGCATCAGTCAACAAGGGAAGATCGACTGATGTCATCTACCTGGACTTCTGCAAGGCCTTTGATACAGTCCCACATGACATCCTGATGTCCAAATTGGAGACATATGGATTTGAAGGGTGGACCATTCAGTGGATAAGGAATTGGCTTGAAGGTCACACCCATTCAGTAGTGGTCAATGGATCTATATCCAGGTGGAAGCGGGTGATGAGTAGTGTCCCTCAGAGTTCTGTCCTGGGACCAGTAGCATGTTAAATCTTTATCGACAACATAGACAATGGGATTGATTGCACCCTCAGCAAAGTTACAGACACCACCAAGCTGTGTTGTGCAGTCGATACAAAAGAAGGAAGGGATGCCATCCAAAGGGACCTGGACAAGCTTGAGAACTTGGCCTATGTGAACCTAATGAGGTTCAGCAAATCCAAGTGCAAAGTGCTGCATCTGGGTTGGGGAAATCACAAACAGCAGCATGGACTGGGAGAACTCATTGAGAGGAGTCCTGAAGAGAAGGACTTGGGGGTTCTGCTGGACAAAAAGCTTGACATGAATCGGCAGTGTGCACTTGCAGCCCAGAAGGCCAACTGCATCCTGGGCTGCATCAAAACAGATGTGGCCAGCAGGCTGAGGAAGGTGATTGTCTCCCTCTGCTCTGCCCTTGTGAGGCCCCACGTGGAGTGCTGCATCCAGGTCTGGGGCCCCCAGCACAAGAATGATGTGGGTCTGTTGGAGTGGCTCCAGAGGAGGGCCATGCAGATGATCAGAGGGCTGGGGCACCTCTCCTATAAAGAAAGGCTGAGAGAGCTGGGGCTGTTCAGCATGCAGAAGGGAAGGCTGTGGGGAGACCTCATTGCAGCCTTTCAATACTTAATGGGGGCTTATAAAAAAGATGGAGAGCAACTTTTTGCTCAGGCAGATGGGACAAGGGGGAATGGTTTTAAACTAGAAGAGGGTAGATTTAGATTAGATATTAGGAAGAAATTCTTCACTCGGAGGGTGGTGAGGCACTGGGACAGGTTGCCCAGAGAAGCTGTGGATGCCCCATCCCTGGAGGTGTTCAAGACCAGGGTGGAAGAGGCCCTGGACAACCTGATCTAATGGGTGGCATCTCTGTCCATTGCAGTGGGGTTGGAACTAGATGATCTTTAAGGTCCCTTCCAACTCAAGCCATTCCATGATTCTATGATGATTCTTTCACCTCAGAATTCTGAAAAGGTGGTGCCATTCACAGCTAGCTAATGTTCTACTTTGAACTGGGGCTAGCCAGGAGTTCCCGGGATAACTCCTTACATGTAGTTCACTAATAATTTCTCTTGGGGGAGGGGTGCTGGTCCTAACTCCTGGCCACTCTTAATTAACATTGACAAATCTTTCCTATTTTTTCAATATTTCTGTAGTTACGAAACTTGAAAAAATTTACTGAACAGTTCAGATTTAATCCTTAAAATTGTCTAAAGATCTTGACATGAACTTTAATGTTTACAGAAAAAATGGGGAATATGACCTGTGGGACCTATAGTATCAACCAGTTCTAGCAGCACTACTGTTGGAATTTTACAATTTTCTTCTGTCAAGAAAAATTGGATTTTGTGCTGAATGCGAAAGTTAAGAGTACAGGGGGAAATCTGTTTCTGGTACTACTCATTGTAGTTACACCAAGGATAAATTTTGTCTTTTGTGTCAGCAGCAGTTAGCATTCTTTTTTCATAAGTACACAGAGGTGTCACGTATAATACCTTGAAGAGTCAGTGGAGTTAAAAGGATGAAGTTGAGAAACTTAGCCTACAGAATGCCTCTGGTCAATATTCGCTCTAATTTTTTAACAAGCTGAGCAACCAGAGATCCCAAATGAGCATATGATTTTTGTTAGTTAGCCAGAAGAGTAAAAAATTCATACATTTGAAATATATTTTTTCTTTTTTTTGGTACTGTATGAAATCCTTTCAATTCCCTACCTACCTCCACAAGTTATCATGTACCACATTTCCTCTCCTACCTTTTGTTAGGTGATTTATATATTCCTTGCCAGAGTTTGTGATTTCACTTTTCTGTTCAGAAAACCAAGGTTTCCAAGCTGCTGCTACTGGCAGGAAAGAACATCATCATAGCTGTTTTTCAACTTCCTACATTCCTTTGTTTCATCATCCCTACTAGCTTCCTCCCTTCCTGCTATCCTGCTTTACACTGTACACCACTTTTTACCTTCCTTTTTTACCCCCCTCCTTTGCATTCTTCACATTTCTCCCATTAAGTTCTTAACTCCTTTTCAGTTCTTTCTTCTCATACATCTTTGTTTCCTTTAAAATACACTTTCTTTTCTTCTAAGTCTCCCATTTCCCTTTCATTTGACTGATCAACCTATCACCACTATTAAATAAGATTACTGCAGTAACCTTCTTTTCAACATGGAAACTGCCTTACTCTCCATGACTGCTCCATAAATATAAAAAATTTGCTACAGCTAATGGCTGTTTACTCTCATGATCCTGTTCTCACAAAAGTCAGTAGGAATACTGCCACTGATTTTAAAGGATTTTTAAAGCAGTTTTAGCTAAATTTATTTCAAATTCTAAACGCTCGCTCTCTCTTTCTTTTTTCCTTAGGTCTCAAGTTCAAACCCTGATGACAATAAAGATGACTATCATTACACTGCATATTTTTTCTTTAATATGATTGACTTCAAAAAGCAAACTAAATTTAAAATCAGCCTAACTTCCTACCAGCTATAATGTTACATCCTTTATATATGTTATAACCTTCACTGATAACATGTACCAGAAGTACTCCAAAACACCAATTCTGTTTATTGTTTGTAAATACAACTTTTTAAACACAACAATTTACCTTATTATAGAACAATATTAGGATGTGTGTTACCAAAAAATGAATGAAGGTGGTTATATTTTCAGTAATCATAATTATTTTGTGGCAATATTAAATTATTGCATAATTGGGGTTAACTATATGCTTTTTTTCTTTTTATAAAAAAAACTGTGACAAAAATGAATTATGTTCACTTTTTAATGGTTGAAATCTCTGTCTCTGATGACACATTCTGCAGTGACAAAAACTACGGAAAAAATGTCATAAGTTTAATCTGTTATTTGTGACCTTAATTGTAATAAGAACCAAAAATAGTGATTTTCATGATTATTTGTACAACAATGCAGTGGACTCAGTCCTGTGACTGTATGCCATTTTACAGAGATGAAATACACTTTAAGGCTTATCTACAGATCAAATTCAACTTTAATATGACTTTTAAAAAGAAATGCTCATGATAGTAAACGATGTATGTGCACATTTTCCAAAACATGAAAAAAATAGTAGTAAGGGTTAACAACACAATAAACAGAATTGATTGGCAAAGATTTATATTTTTCTTTTCAAGTCTTGCACCAGTTACAAGATAATAGCCCTTATTCAGCATCTATTAGTCCCATTGATTTCAGTGGAATTTATGCATGTTATATCTGATATGATATGATATGATATGATATGATATGATATGATATCTGATATATATTCCATTCCAGCACTGGACCACAAGACCTTTGTTGTTGAATATCTGGTATTCAGCTGTGCATGACTATCCACCCCTGCGAGGAAACTTAATTTGCTCAAACCCCCTGTCATCTCAAACACAATTATAGGTCAGGACTTGCATAATTTAACAGGAGATGTGCATAACTAAGATTCATCATTCTAGTCTGATCTTCCAAACATCCCCAACTATCCATAAAACTGAATTCTAAGATATAATCTGAACAGCAAGTCACAAGTTTCTGAAAGGCTAATGTTGACAAAATTACCACCACTTCAAAAGCAATTCTCTAAGATTTTGAGGTACACAGTATGTACTGGAGTATTCTGTAACATTTTCCATACACGAATCAGTTGCTCATATTTACTTTGGAGGATCAGGGAAGAAGAAATTATTTGTTGTTATGTTATGTTTACTTGCATTGTCCTAAATTTATGTGCTTTGAGGACATTTTAGCATAGTGTGCTAACATTACCAGGTGTACAACTTTGGTCACAGATGTTCAATGTGTCTTATAAATAAACAAGAGCATGTAGAGAATATGCATTCAAGTAGGAAAGACTGAAAAGTAGTTTACTGTTGTTTTTTTTCACTTAATCCACGTGAACATTACTTCCTTAACAAACCTGCACATCTTAGTGAAACTAAGGTCCAGGTGCAGTGGTGAAGTTTCTTAAAGTAGACACCAGAGCCTTTGGAAATGATTTTTGAACAGAGAATTTGATAGTATATCTTCAGAAGAGACAAAATCAGCAGATAAAAATGTTTATCTCTGACTAGATGTTTAGATTGGTATTCTTACTACCATGGAATTCAAGTGTATAGGATAAAACTGTTCCATTCAGTAAAATCAAATAATCCAAATCAGATATGCATTTTAGATGATTCCTATGGGTTAGATTATCAATGTTTCACCCGGGAATGAAGCAGTTAACAACACCAGAGCAAGATCTAAAGAGGAGACAGCAAAGCAAAGGTGAAGGCTGCTAGGCTACATCTTTGAACTCTCTTAAGGACTCTGTAGTATTGGAATCACTCCAGAGTTTAATTTGGGTACGTTCTGAAAGTCTAATAATCTTCTTCAGGGAATCAACCCCTGACCGCCACACTGTTAAATTCTAATGCTTTTGCTCTGCCTTTCTGTGTCTGATGCTTTTATTTTCTTTGAGGGCAACGGGTGTTGTTTAATTGGTCCAGGATAGTATGCCTTAGGAATACTACACTGCCTTATTATTTGGGGTCTTTGTACTTATTTCATGTGTCCCATTTCCTTTATTATTATCACTAATAAAACTGTAGCCTGCATTCTTGCTGTTTGTAACATTTATGTGAATTGTGTCACCTTACTTACTGTTGTTATCAGATATTTTCAAATTTCCAAAAATAAATTGAACACTAATAAAATAAAATAAAATAACAACACAAGTAGCCCAGTCTGCTTGTCGGTAGTTCTGAAAGAAGATGTAAATTGTATCCCTGAAATAAAAGTTTGTGCAGTTTTTTCTCTATGTACCACTTTATTAAACATACTCTATTATAAGTACTCAGTTATAAATACATGAATTGCATAAACTTTTAGTGATGGTCAACATCCAACAAAGAATAAAATATGTGAAATGATTCTATACTTGGGAAAAGATTTTGTGATTAACATTTAGTGAAGGAAGCTAGGAATCAAAATACCTAACCTGCATTTTCATTAGTCCACTAATGTAAGATGTAATCATGAGGATGTATTTAAAGTTATGTTTTCCTTGTGATAGTGAGAGGCTGTTATTTTTTACTTGCTACATAAGCATAAGTTTATTTTCATAATGTTTTTTCAGCAATGTGCCATGGTGACACACAGAACAGAACAGAACAGAAGGATTATTGCCCTTATTACAATTTTTTAGTGTCACTGTGGAAACATATTTTTTTGTTCTCAACTGTCTACAGCAATAATCATAGGTATTGTCATACAGCTAAGAAGCTAAATTTAAATTAGAGATCTTAATTTGAGCAGCAATACAGATTGCCTCCCCAGTTATCTTGAATCACAAGGAAGTAGGTAAGTGGACCTTCATGTGGAAATAAAGTACGCCCACATATACTTTATCCCAGGCTCAGTCCAGGGATACTTTCTTCCTTTTCTCTATTACGAAAACAAAATTAAACAAAACAAAACAAAAACATATTGTAACACACCAGAGATTAGCTTTAAAAGCAAGGTTAACTACAGTATTATATAGTATTGTTCAACATACTTAACAGAAAATCAGATCTCAACTCAGTAAGCCCTACTATATAAAATGTATCAGACTTCTAACATCAACATTTTAAGAGCTTTATAAAAAAAGCAATGTGTCTTTCTCAAACATCCTGACCTATATGCAAAACTGATCTGCTACAAATCTCATGACTATCTTAGCACAAGGGAAGAATTCACCTGTTGCTTTACTACTTTGGTTTTCCTTCTCACTCAGCTCCATTCAACTGGAAATCCTTGTGTGGAGGCCAACTAGACAGTTACCATATTTTCTGTACTAGTGTTTGGGTGAGCCTTAATCTTTCATGGTACACGGGATAAAAGACATTGCAATTCCCTAATTGCAGGAACATTTCCTGTTTCTGGCTCAAATCTGTAGGCAAGACCTCCTTGGTTACATCATGAAGATTGCTTCCTAGATGGGAATTTCCCATGTGTTTATGTTGCAGGTATTTTCAGGGCATGCTGAGGACTTGTTATGAGCCAATACCAGGAATAGCGTATATGCCAAAAACTCTCTTGTATCCTTTAGTAAGGCATTTGTAGCACTTGGTGCATCTCCTACTTGTCTTTTCCACATCCAAAACCCTGAACCAGTGCTGAACCTACATAAAGAGCCCTATCCACCTCTTCCCTTCAGTTGCCTGTGGCATTCCCTGTGTGACAATCTGATATTTGTAATGTGAAGATGAGGCAGAGGCCCTACTGTAGTCAAGGCAGTGACAGATTTACCATCACCAAACTTAGGGCTACTATGTGTGAACAACACTGGTCATTCATCATTAGCATTAAGTTCACCATGTCTTTTAAATGAGTCACTAACTTCAGAATATGAAAGACCACCTTCCTGGCCCTACATAAAATTTTGCAGTAGCACTAAAGAGACAGCATACCTATCTCTATATCCCATTTCAGTAGAGATGCAGGTTGTATTAACACCTGGAAGGTGGCCTGGCAAGCTCACCATCAGACTCATCACAGAGCACTGTGGAGCCCTGCACTGGCTAGCCACTGGCATTCAGGTGTACGGCACTCTTCCTCACAGTGACCACCAAGGAAGCATCACTCTGCCACACTCTATGCCTTCATTGATCATACTGTAAGAACTCAGGTGCAATGCTGGTCATACAACTGCTTAGAGCTCCGGCACCTGGGAGCAGCTGAGAAGTTATTCTGCCTTTACTGCCACAGTAACTATAGTCTGACGACTTTGCTGTCTGTACCTATTCAAACGAGATCTGAATTACTCCTGACTGACTGACTCCAAAGCAAATCTGTTATGTTTCAAGACCTGCTGGCACTCCTCACAAGGGGACTTAATATCAGAACCAATGTAGTTCACAGTCCACTGAGCAATTCAGTCTCTGTGTGAATTTAACCTTTGTTTCACTGTTGTTTTTGGAAGACCCCCACCCATTAAATGACAGTTAAAAAACAACAACAACAACAACAACAACATTTTTTTTTTTTAGTACAACCTGATGGGCATAGTTTCAGAAATGAAAGTCATGCAAACCCAAATTGTAAGTACATTGGAGAGATTATTCCTTTACATCCACACCTAGTATTACAACTGTTAATTTACCTACTTCAAAGATTAAATTCTCTTTCATTCTCAATTGATCTCTCACCATTTCTTCTAAATCTTTCCTCCTCTGAACAATTTTATCCCGCATTTCTTCATTTACTGTCCTCTAAGATTAATGACCTCTTCCAGGTTTTGCTATAAAATGCAAGGAAATACCATCCAACCCATACTGAAATTCACTGCTCATTCATTAATGACTCAACATAGAAAAATAAAACCTGTTCCTCTCTCCTGTATTCTTTCCTTTCTGTCTGAAAGGGCTGACACACATTTTACAGTGGAAATGGACAGATTTCCAGTCCATGCAACTGCTAAAAGAGTAAGTTTTATAACACACCATTTAGCTGTACCCTAAGTCCCTCTGTACGAAGGCTTATACCATCTCCACCATCTATATTCACACACATCTTTCCCTACCCATCTGTTCCTGTTTGGCCTTCCTCCAGTAGTCATGCTAAAAGTATGAGTATGAACCTGTGAAAGCAGTGAGTAGGCACTACTGCTGTGCTCACCACCTAGCATGGAGCAAAAGACAGTTGCCCTGTGCACCTGCCAACTCTGAGTGCCTCACTGGAGGATGTCACTCAGACACTCTCCAGCATTTCACCTCCCTCCACATGCTCACTGGCTCTGATGCCAGATGTCTCTGTTCCATCTTGCAAATATACTCTTGGTTCATTCTCTCTTTTGGAGTCATCTGAGGATGCTTTTTTTCATGTTAGAAGGCAAGAGCTTGACCCAGAATAAGGGTATATAATGCAGGCATTTGTCTTCCAGAGATGAGTGAAGAAAAGGTTAGATTTCAAGTTCAAATCTCATTAGCTCCAGAAAATAGCCATACTGAATTTTTTAAATAATTTTCAAGAAAACAATCATTACTTGCTTCCAGATACAAAGAATGATATAGTTTACAAGGAGTAATATTTTAAAATACATATATTACACAATAATTTCTCAACCAAAGGCCTTTGGTGTAATGGCAATACTGTGAAGCTGGGAATAAGTCTTGTTTGTAGGAGCATATCTCCATTTTTGTCATGTGTAACTGACACCTAAAAACATTATTCCTTTTATTTCTTTGTTCTGTATAGCTTTGTCTCCAGTTCCTCAAACTGGAAAGTCTTGAAAGGACTCACCAATATACTGCTACTTATTGTCTTATGTGTATAGGTTTTCCCCACAGATTCTAGAGTGGTTTGCTGGAGCAAGTAAACCGTTAAGTCTATGTGTGTAGTCCACATCAACTGAAGTGGCAGGGGAACTAACATAGGTGAAAAATCCTCCTACGAGCTAGTGGATGTCTGGTAAGTGATGGTGGTATCAGACTGGGAGGAGCAGGTATTATGGTATATCTGGGTTGACTGCCCTGGAATTAGGTGATGTAAACCCTGGGCAGATAGCAGTGTCTTCTTACTGCCTCATTATAGGCCTGCTTATTATCTATTCCTGGAGGAAGATGTCTTACTCTTACCGGGGTTGGCGATATTAATACCAGAAGTTTTCTGTTGGCTGTACATAGTATGTGTATGATGTAGTTATGTCACCATATCAGGACTTTCACCACCATGCTATTTGAAGGGATTCTTTGTGTCCTCTATCTCTTTCTTTCTTTCAGTCTTCCAGTGAACTGTATGGTTATTCAGGGAATATCTCTCTCCCTGGATGGCAACTCACAGGCTAAATGTCAGCAAGCTGAGGACTTCCTGCCTCCCTGTCCCAAGCAAAAGTTGCCCTTCCTGGCCTTTTGTGTTTCTATTAATTTCCTAATCCCAGATTAGTTGATCATCAGCCCTACAGCGCCAAGCAGACAAGAGTTACTTCACACAGGACAAAGCTGTGGCACTGACAATTCTCCAACCATAGAAAGAACATACCAACATTTCCTCCAGGGACCACGTGCTCTGGGTTAGCAGCTGCAGCAGTAGCAGGCCTGACACAGCAATATCACATTATTATAAGTTATAGGTCTGAATTTTCTGCCTAGACTACGGATTTTTGAGGAAGGATACCAGTGTCTTATGATAACGTGGTAGTACATGTTATGCTATCTGGTCTTGTGCTGAGCAACTGAAAGGAATCTTACTTTAAGACCCTTGAAAAGTACAGAAGGGCACATAAGGCTTGGGTTCCAATATTTTTTTGTAGACATGCAACAACGTAAGTGTAGGAGACCGCTAGCGGTATTTAACTTGAGAAATGCTCTGTCAGGAAGGCGTATGTGCAACTCTATTCTGTTCTGTCTTCAAGAAAGACAGATATGGGATAAGATAGGGAATTTTTTGGCTGAGACTATGAATCAGAAAATATTTTACCATTATTTAATTATATGAACCAAAACCAAAATGATTTGAGGCAAGAAACTCAATCTATCTGAATACTCCTAGAATTTGGGTTAGTTCAAAACTGATTCTAATTCACAGATGACAAGTCTTCAAAAAGTACATAATGCAAAACCCCAAACTTGGGACTTTGTATGTGAAACAGAAATCTAAGGACGAGAAAGTATCTTTCATAGGAGAGGTTGAGCAAGACGGAATTGTTTAGCCCGGGGATGAGAAGGCTCAGGGTGGATCTTATCACTGTTTTTAAGTGCCTAATAGGGAGAAATAGAAAGAGGGAGCCAGACTCTCTTCAGTGATATCTAGTGACAGGACAAGCAGCAACGTGTACAAACTAGAATACAGAAAATTCCATTTAAGCATTAGAAATGTAGGTTTTATTTGTTTATTGTATTTTTTGTTTGTTGTTTTTTGTTGTTGTTGTTTTTTGTTTTACTGTGAGGGTGATCAAACACTGGAAGAGGTTGGCCAGGGAATTGTGGATTCTCCATCTATGGAGACATTCAAAGCCCTAGTGGACATGGGCCTGAGAAATCTGTTGTAGTTTATCCCAGTTTGAGCAAGGAGATTGCACTAGATCTTCAGAATTCCCTCCAACTTCAGCTATTCTGTGATTCTGTAGTTCTGGAGACAGAAAGTCTTTAGGAAAATGTCCATTTCAGAGATATTAGATGAGTTCAGTTCTGAATATGATTTTAGGTAGGCTTAGTAAAAGTTGGGGTGGTTTGTGGCTTTGGGCTAACAATAAGTGCCTTATTTATATATTAGAATATATATTAGTATACGTTAGAAATATATCCAATATAGCTCAATATATTCCTAAACAAAAGAATGGGTTCGCTGAGAATGCAACTGTTGGTAACATAGAAATTTGGGCAAACATCCCAGGTTAGAACTGCAAAAACATATAAGTTAATCAAAACAATATTATGTAACAGTGATAACGAGCGCTTAGACACATAAGATTTGAAGTCAGTGTCATATAGAGAATGCTTGCCTGGAAAGACGAGTTCTGAAGTAAAAATTCCAGTCTCCACCATGTGACTGCTCATTTTACTAACACCCTCTGACATTTCCATTAGGTTGTTTTTCATACATAAGTGTTTCCCATTAGCACTTGCAAAGCTGCCTAATTATATATCTCTGCTCCTTGAGTCTTTCATTTATGGTGATGCTCAAGCAAGACCTTGACAAATATTAAGTGGCAGGTATACTGTGATCAGTGTTTACAAAGCTGACCAATGATGTCTTCCAGTTTGCTCAAATGTCATCAATGTGCTTTCCATCAGTTATATGGTACCTACAGTCCTAGTTCTTTATAGTAAGGACTGTATTTTGATCTATACTTGTCTTCCCTAGCTGATGCACTGACCTCTTTTTCCACATGTTGAGACCCCTGAGGCAGTAAAATTAACAGAAATTATAATGTTTATTAAACGGGTGGTAGTTACTCATTTAATATTACTTAGAGAATGTCTCCTTTAGGAGCGCTTATATCAAGGATTCTTTACACAGTGGATAGAGACTGCTAACCCTCATCTTATAAGGTCTGGTGAAGCCCTTTCATGTGGCTTATGAGAACCTATTGAAAATAAAGGCTACACTTGTTGTTTCATACTGACAATTTGCACATTAATCCTAAAGTACTCACATGTTACACAGGCACATGTTCTGTACCTCTCATCCTGGCACTGTTTGGTTCACTACATCAGACTGTAGTAGCAGTGCTTAGCTGGTCAATATTAAGTAAGCTTTTGAATGTCTGAATTTCATTGTGTGTCTTGTTTCTTCATCTGAAATTTAAAACTGATTCATGCTCAAGAGAATACTGTGCAGTCTTGCAGAGGCAGGCAATTTAACATGGTAACCGGCCACTGTTCACAGTCAGTATACATTCAAACTCTCTCTTTTGTTATCTTCAGTAGCTAATATTCACAGTTTGGAATCTGAGCCTCATGCAGTTCAATTAATGCAACATTTTTGGTTTCACTGGTTGCATAAAAGATCATTGCAAACAATAAGTTTATATGATGCATATCAGTGGAAACTATTTCAAACATAGACTGGTTGAGCTTCTGTCCCTACAGCGTTCCCTATACTGAACAGTGCATGATGTATTATTTGGTTTCTTTGTTTAAATAAAGACAAGTCTTCTGCTACTGCAGAAAGTCAATACATATTTTGTGTAAAATCTACAGAACAATATAGTGTTAAAGCATTTTGCAGCTGTGAACTATATACTTTCTTTTCTCCTCCTAAGATTGTGCTTATACGTATAGTCAAATGCTTTCTATTATTGCTATAATCGAGATATGTATACCTGTTAAAACAGTAAAAATAAAAGCACTAGAGTAGAAAGAAAAAAAATATAAAGAATTCTAATCAATGGTAGAAGCACAAACAAAAGGTTTTACAAATAGATAAGGATCAGGAGGATTTTGAGGGAGACTAGTCTCTTGGTGTGATGGATGGAGGCGAGTTGATGACAGATGAGGCACAGAGTGCTGCAAAGCTAAAAGATTTCTTTGTCTCAAGTATGTTCACTAGGGAGAAAGAGGGAAACATGCCAGAATCAGGGAGAAGTTTTCTGGAGGCAGAAAATGAAATATTAATGAAATGAAGAGTGACACCAGAATAAGTAAAAAGGAATCAGTCAGTGAAAAGGGATGTACAATTCTACTATTGGATAGTCTGTATCCCAGCATTCAGAAAGATATTGTGGTTATACATTTTGGCTAACTTGAGAACTACATTTATTAGCATCAGTAGAAAAGGCAGATGAAAAAAAAAAAAAAGAAAAAGAAAGAAAAAAAAAAGCTGGTATAATTTACCACACTTACCAGAGTTCATTATGGGCTGAGAAATGGGTAAATAGAGATTTTGGGGTAAAAGACCTTAGAATGCTGTGGATTAGGGTACAAACAGCAGGCAGCTCTGAAATAAGAGTCTCTGAGCTGCCTACCTGCAGAAGCCAGAATTTTCACACTGAGAGTCTAAATGAAGGTAAAACTATAGATTAAAAGTTTGTATACATCGGCATGCTGATGACGGTTTTAATACTTGGATTTAAATGACAAAATTTTAAAAAGATGACTTTTTTTTTTTGAATATATAAAGTATTACATGCCTGTATATGTACGCTTTAAGGTATACATCTAAGTGTAGTTGCAATTAAGTTGAAGAACTTGTGAGTTTGTAAATCAGGATTCACGCAGCATAAACAAAAAAAGGTATATATAAGGGTATGAACAGTTTTACCAGACCTGGAATCTGGCAAAGAAATATAGGAAACCCAGTATTTAAATGTGTGACAATACTAACAAAAAAACAAGTAGTTATTTGAACATGGGAGATCATTCATGACATAAAGTCCAGGAAAAAACAAACAAACAAAAGATTAGGGATCACAGTATTTGGCACAACATTACAACCAGAATTTTAAAAATTCCAGAAGAATAACTAAATTTCTAAAACAAACAAAAAATTTTTTCTAAAAAAAATTTCTAAATTTCTAATCCTATGTGAAAATGTTTTCCATGAAATAAATAAAAACAGACACATAACCCAAGAGTACTGAACACTACATAGGTCACACTCAGGCTTTGTAAACCCTATAGCTCAATGTGAATATTCTATATGGTATCAGCCAGAAGCTATAGTCAGATGTGAAAACTCCTCATACTAGCCATGACATATACCTGTAAGTATCACCTGAACAAATCTACCATTTACTGATATCAATACTTACTTTTGAAAATTCATATTCCCTAATAAATATAAATCATTAAACATGCAGAGTAAAACCTTTTTTCTTGAGTGGTACTGTTGATTTCACAGGATTTTATAACTCAACACTAGCTACTCCTTGAGTGAGGTTGAGATGCAAGAAGTTGGTATACTATGACAGACGAAATAGGGATAAAGGGAGAGAAAACACTCTCAAGTAGGAAAGTGATTATGAAAATAAATCATGTGTGCAATTCATTGGTGTTAATTCATTGAAAGATTGCTGAGTTTTTCTAAAAAAAATACAATGAAGCAAGAAAAATATATTGATCTTTTCTTCTTAATTTCTACAGACCAAAACTGATAGTATTAAAATAGAAATTGTCGAAGATAAAATCAGAATAATTAATAACAGTTTGCATATTGCTGCATTGTGTAAAAAAAAAAAAAAAATCTGTTGACTGCAATTACATTGCATACTAATTCATCAATCTTAACTAAGTCTTAAATTTTTTTTATGGGGAAAGTCATTCTCAGAAATGAAACAGACTTCTGTACTACCACATATCATATCGCATCCACACTGCGAGTTTTTTATAGACTAATATCTGTTTTATGCTTACTTTATCATCATCCAAAAAGTGCACAATGCCTTTGTCTTTGCAAAGTACAGAGGGTTGTTACTTCTCTTATTTTTAATTATTCATATTTCAGTGAATACATACATAGAAACAGGACCTACACTAGAAACAGAGTTGTAAAGGTTTGTAACAGTCTTTAATAAGAGTTTGTTTCTCAGTTTCAGATTAGCCCTGGAAAAGGCTTGCTCTCTCCCACCAATGAGAAACCACATAGCTTGCAGAGTTCCTTTGTGCCAGAACTGTTCAGTGTAACAGCAGAGCTGTAGTGTAAGATGAGAAAGTGTGGCACTCAGCCCTGCGTTTAAATTCACCAGGCAATCCCTTCTATTTGACGGAGACAGCCAAGAGAGAAGCTAGTAGTAACCGCTAAAACATGCCAGCTGTTTATTTGGCTTTCTTCCCTTACAGATTACTAAACAGCAGAGACAAACTGAAACAAAGGATTAGGAATGCTCACGATTTCATTTGCTAGAAATACCACAACTAGAGGGGGATATCCTGTATTATAAATTATTTTAAGCATGGCAATTAATTCTTTTTACCTATTTCAAGTAGAACAAAGCCAAATTCTTTAAATTAAGCTAATGCAAATAAATGAAAATGGAAAATGTCTGGGACTTTTCAGCAGAAAGAGAAAGGTTTCAAAATTTGATTCTGAGGAATCACCATATCACTCTGTGCTACAGTAACTGCACTAGGAATTTAATACTTGATAAAATATTATTTTTTCCATTGTTTTCTAACTTGGTTATCTTGGTACCCTTTTTGCTTCTTAACAAGTTTAAAAGCAGTACATGGAATTACATGATAGCTATCAGAGCAGACAATATCATAATCAAGTAGCGGGGAGCATATAATCTTGTGCACAGGACTGATCATGCAACTTGCTGCAGGCAGTTAAGGTAATTGCCCATCTTAGAGACTCTTACACTGATTGCACTCTTGAAAGAGGATGCAACTGGTTTCCCATTCTCTCATTAGCTGATATTAGCTTTATGTTGCTACCACTGGCTGTATGTATAATGCACTACTCTTTAGAACTTTGTTTACATGGCACAAAATATAATGTTTACTACAGAAATTTTAACCAAGCCTTAAAGGTTCACTGAGAACAAAAACAATCTAGAAAACCTAAAGCACATTTCCTCATAAACTAATAGTGTTAGAAGTCAATTTAAGCAACAGAACAAGCAGTTTACAAACTATTTAAAAGATGTACTTCCTTCTCCAAGTAGTTCTTGTTGCCCTAAATGAGAAAAATGCCTAGATCTTAATAGAAACAATCTTCAACAAAAGCATTTGCTTTCTAATTGAAATAGAGATGCTACTGAAATACAGATTTTCTTTGTTATGTTGTAATTAAAGCTACTCTTTATGTCTTTATATATGCATGTGCATGAAAGAGAGGGGTCCAAAAATCTGCATCTGTGTGATTAGAACATTGAATAAAGATGGCTGTGACACTAAGCCTTTTAATGAGTGCCTACATACATAAAAATGGTAAGGTAGCAAGCAATCAATCCACTAGTCTCTACCCACAGAACAGATAAAGCAAAGTCCATGTAAAAGAAAGTTTTCTCACTTCACCTTGAACAGTATAACCTCTAAATTATACTGCCACTGCTTTTTCAGTTTTGTCTTTTTCCTGGCATTGCCAAGAGCAATCCCCCTTATAGTCACTGATGTTTCATGAAAATGGTTCCTCTAACTATAAACATGTAGCAGTAGCTTTAAAGACTGAAGAGAATGTTTTATAAACTGGACTGCTGATACATAAGGCCAAGTGTTCAATAGCCTATTACATCAAACATTACACCTCTCAATTTTTCAGACTGCCAGTATTCATCGACCGAATGAAGATATCTATAACACAGAAGATGTTATCTGAAGTCGTCATTCTAAATGCTGCAGTCCATAAAGAAGGCCTAGGGCATTTAGTTCAAAAGTAGATATCTAAATTGTAGAAGAGGTAAATCAACCCTCATGCATCTTTTAGCATCCATCTTGAAGGAATGCTAAGGTAAATTCTACCTTTTTACACTGCTGAAGCTTTTCATGTCATCTCAACATGCAAGCACAGCAAAGAATACAACTTTAGAAAGAATTCTGATCTGAGAGTTCTTATACCAAAGTATTTAAAAATCTGTCTTCTCTAAAAGTAATCGTCTGACAGAGTTCAGGCCAGCTGCTGTACTGAATTCCTTGGGCTGTTTCTCTGATATTTAAACAAAACAAATAGAAATTACATATGCCGTGTAATGTACTAATGTTCTTAGATGTTAACACTTCTCTAGTGCATGTAAAAAGTCTCCAGTGTGAGTCTATTCTACTAACCCAGAGAATACAGAAAATAAAGCACTTACAATGCAGTACATCATACTGACTTGATGTGTCGTTATACAAAACTATCGTCAGAAATGTAGGGTTTTATCTCACATCCAGGCAAATCCAAGCAAATTGCATATTCAATACCAATAATTTCCTTGGAGGTAAGTACTTAGGTGCACAGTTGGTCAATCTTACCAATAGGATAGAAGTGAGAAACATGGAGGTTGATGTTTGCAGACAAGATGTGTCCCTTAGCAGGTGAGAGCTAACAAAATCTATGCTTTGCTAGGCAACAATTGCAGGAATGTCAGATAGCTGTGGCAGAGGTTAAAGTGTCAGCTATATGAGGGAAGAAAGAAAATACCCCTAAGCATAGCAAAGCCTTGGTTTTACTCCTCTGCCTTCAAATTTTAACTTGGTCTTTTTTTTGACAGTGACAAGATTCCTTTGATTCATATGATCAATTACCGTGGTCTAAATTACTGTTGGTATAGAGCTGACCCACAAAGCTACTATTCTCAATCTGTTTCTAGTACTTTACACCTACAGTTTGGCAAAATGCTGTTCAGACCCAAACTTAGAAACCTCGTAGTCACCTTGCTTGCATCAATACAAAACATGGCGTTTTGCAACTAGCGATCAAAAGGATTTCCAGCTTTCATTCGAGGCACTGGGGCTTTGGGGTGCCAAATAGATAGAACTAGAAAAAGAAACCAGGTTTGCGCAGAATGATTTGCATAGACAACATTAGGAAGTCTTTCTCAAATTATGTCAGCAGTGTGCTAAGTTCTTGAAAAATGTGCTAGTGATTTGAGAAAGTAATTCAGGCTTCAAACCTACCTCAGTCCTTGTTAAAGGCAAAGGAATATGAGAAGTCAAATACGGAGTGCATATGTGATCTTCAAGTGGCTAATGTACCATTTCATGTAAGCTGCCTATGCCAAATAAACAACTTGAATTAGTTTTAACCCTCACCTTTTTTCTAGAAAAAAAATAATTGAACATCCAACAACTCAGAAGCGAGGTCTCCATATTAAGAAAATCCCAGCTCCGTCTGTAAAACCAGCTTCTATTCACAGTGCCACAAGATGGCTCTGGTGGGTTTGAAAGTGTCCCCTCATTGCTTAGACCTGTGGATGACATTGGGCTGTTAGGCTTAGCTGGAATGGAGAGCTGGCACATTGAGGGCAGGCTGTGCCAAACAGACAGGAGTTCTCTGCAGTCCTTGTCAGGCTTCTGATTAAGATTCTGTTTGTTCAGTAATTGTGTTATATATGTTATATATTAGTTTAAAGCAAAATAGGTTTTTATGAAAGGCGGGTAGAGAGAAAAAGACTGTCTTGACACATTTGATACACTCAGAGACACCAAAAAGTTTGATAGCTCAGCTATCTTGGAGCAACAACAGTGAAATTCATAGAAAATTTTACAGATGCTTTTATGAAATTCACATTTCCCCTGCTCAGGACCATCAGGTTCCTCCTCCATGTCACTCTGACTTGTGACAAATCTCTTGCACTAGACTCAACTTGCCTCCTTGGGCCTTACAGCAAGGTGTCTTTCCCAACAGACTCTCATGATCTCATTTCTTTTTTGAATGAACATTAATCAGCTTTGAAATAGTTAAGAGTAATGAAATGTAAATTATGCCTGTTTGAACTCTGCTGAATACAATAAAATTCACTTACAGGGTTATGTTGAAAGCTCCCTCCAAAATTCAGCCAGCACTGCTTCAGCTACATATGGTTAATACTTGAAAGTTACCTGTCTAAGCACCATTTAATGAGAACAATTAGTTTCTACTTTCCATGTTTGGATCTTAGAGATGACAACACACAGTACCATCACAACCTACAACAAATTCAAACTTTATTTAATGATCTCTTATATCAGGAAAAGTTAACCATATTCAAGAGCAAATGAATACATTCTCTTTATTGCTCAGGAGTGGGCACCAAACTAAAACCACATAAAATATAAAGTAACACATAGAAGACCTTACTCTTTTCTATTCTAGACAGTGTTTTACTTCTGTTCAGAATTGTTGTGCCTGCTATTGTATTTATTATACATCCCCTGTTCAAAGACAAATACATATGCAAGGAACAAAAGACAAGGTGACAAAGTGCAAGCAGCATTTTATACACAAGAATGAAAAGTGTGGTGAGATCTCCTAAACTTGTAGACAGAGTTCTCTGTTTAATAGCATGACAAAGACAGGAAAAGAAAATTGTACACCACCCAGCTAATTTAAAACTTCAGACAAAATCCATGAACTTTTTCATGTTTTTGCAGGTAGTATATGACAAATTATTTATATATATATATATATATTTCAGATTATTGTTCCTCATTGTATACACTAAAGAACAGAAAGATTGAGGCTAAAAAATAAATAAAATAAAAAAAAATCCAAACCTTTTAAATTGCTTTCATGCATCGCAGTGGGCTGGGAGTTACTGATCACTGTTCTGCACAGCAGACATCCCAGGAGCAGAATTTCATGACTGTACTAATGAATGGGGGGATCTCATCAGTGCCTATAAATACAAGAAGTGGAGATGCAAAGATGATGGAGCCAGGTTCTTTTCAGTGGTGTCCAGTGACAGGACAAGAGGCAATGGGAACAAATGGGAACGCAGGAGGTTCCATCTGAACATCAGGAAGCAAGTCTTTACTGTGTGGATGATGGAACACTGGCACAGGTTGCTCAGAGAGGTTGTGGAGTCTCCCTCCATGGAGAACTTCAAAAGCCACCTGGACATGGCCCTGGACCCTGCTCTAGGTGTCCCTGCCTGAGCAGGGTCTTGGACCAGATGATGTCTAGAGGTCTCTTCCAATCTCAACCATTCTGTGAGATTCTGTCTGAACTGTATGTGTAGCACCAGGATGTTTCATGAAGGGAAGTGCCACAAGCTTTTCTGCTTCATGGGACAGGGTACACACAGTGTACCAAGGAGCAGTGACAGAGAGCAGGGGGCTACAGTCCCCACTTGCTGTCCTCTAGGAGAGCTGGGCAGCTGTGGACAGTGGATTGGATAGCAGACAGACCCAGGACTCCCAGGTGCCATCCTCATTCTGTATGTCAACAACTGGCACAGTGCTGGACTCCACATTTCAACTGCCTTTGTGGAAAGGGAATAATAATACTTCCTCACAACTTGTCCCTTCAGGTAGCAATTTATTTGTGAAGGTACCATTTTTTACTCTATGTCTATATAGTACAATTGGATACCAATCTCATTTAGGGCATCAATGTGTTAACACTGTCCATCTAATAAAGAGTAGAACATGTATTCTCAAAATTTTAAAGAGTAGTAATTATACATTTTTCATAAAGCTGTACTTTTTCTCCTCTTCTTTAATAAAAATTCTCAATATTCAGCTGAGAAAGCAGGAAGTTATTTACGTCTACCCGACACAGAAGCATAGCTTGGTCTCAAATGTCATTTAAATCAACCTCAAAGCTATTCTAAACTGTATCAGACTGGCTACAGCCCCAGATCAATTGCAGTATAACTTCAGCCTTCTTTTCCCCTGTCCTGGCAGCTTCAGGGACATGTCAGATGACCTGACAAGGCTTCTTTCAGCTCATACTCTTAGGGGTCTATAAAGGCAGAAGTCTGGGGGATTTCTTGTCCCTTTATAACTTAGGAGCAGTTCAGAATATTTAGGTAAGTAGTGAAGCAGATATTGAAAAATGAGGTTTAATTTTTTTTGTATGTAGAAAATTGGACCACCACACTAAGTGCAAGGGGAGTGTGCAAGGGGGTTCCACGAGGGGGCTCTGAGCTCAAGCCAGGAGTTTTGGCTGTCAGTCAGGAACAATAAGGGACAGAGATGGAGGCAGAGTAGGGCACAGGGCTTCCGACAACTCTTTTGGGGCAGGCACCGAAGGCCTCAGGACTGAGCTGAAATAAGCAGCCTGCCCATGGGCAGGGTCAGGGGGGCCCTGGGGGAGGCTTGGCAGGGCTGGCAGGGCTTCTGGTGCCCTTGAGACCCTGACGAGCTTAACAGTACTCTTCATCAAAGACTAAATTTACTCAAACTAGTTTTTATCAGTTCAGAAAATAAATCAAAATAGTAAAAATCTCCCAAAGACACTGGTGATTAGAACCTGATACTTGTGGACAGCTGGATTTGTCAATTTCCTACTCAGGATCTGCTAATAAATAATTGCTACAGACAGAATATGAAAGCACAAGGATGAAAAAGCGTTTTGCACATCATAGGTTGCTGTTACCAGCATTACGGCATCTGAGAATTGCGATGAATAACATCTTCAAGCTGTCACAAAACCAGGTGAATTTTGATCCTTTTCTTCTTTTTGTCCACACCTTTGTTACAAAAGTGGGTAAAGTTTTCACTTCTATTTCCTACTGCAGACTTTGTAGTGGGTCTGAGTTATCAGCTTATTTCAACCCTTGGTGTGCTCTTTCACTTGATTTACATATTCTTCCTGAGATATTTTCATAATGAGAGCAGAAAATGTCAAAGAAGAAGGATTAGTGGAGAGTGGGAAGGTGTAAGTCTATGGATACCTCTTTTCCAAGCTCACTAGACTTCATATATCATCACATTCATGCCCTATTTTATACTTGCAGAACGTATAAATATTGTGAGGTAATTGTTAAAGTCATCTGTTAGGTTTAAATATACAATCCCATTAATGAATGACATGCACTGGAAATGGGTTTTATAAGACTGTCTCCCATATTATATTTTTAAAATGCTAATATGCTGAATAATAATAATTTACATTTATATTGCAGCTTTCATCCTGCTAGATTGCAGAATGCTTCCAATTATATGCACACCATGGCACACAAATGCAGCTATCTCTGTAGCAGGCATGAAGTGTGCAAGAGCAGAACAGAGAGGAAATTTAGGCTTTAGGAGACTAGGGCGAACACCTAGACTTAAGTCATTATTATCATATCCTGATGTCCGCACAGGACAGAATAACTCAGTTTTAAGATAACATCAGAAGACCTGAAGCCTAAAAACTTAGTCTCATTTTAAATACAAACTTAGTTTCCTTTAAAAATACAGGTGATACAAGACAGTCCTACACATTTGGAGCTGAACCAACATTTCTACCAGAAGTACCACCGCTGAGTTACTCAAAAAAAAAAAAAAAGGCAACAGAAAAAAACTTTAGTTACAAATAATCTCTTTTGGATGTCCAAAAGCATAAAGAAATATGCAATTCAATTATTGGTCTCTTTTTTGAGGATGAAGCGGATTGGAGGGGTAGGTAGGAAACAGAGGGGAATGGTTCAGAGAAAGTTGATTTTAATCCAAAATAAAATTGGAATAGGTCCCAGTTAAGTGATTGGTCTGATTTCTATTCAGTTTTGCCAGCCTGAGTGGGTCCCAGTATCACTATTATGCCCAGTATCATGTGATTAGTCTCATTGAGAGAACACAGTTTACATGCTGAAAGCTGATGGTATGAAGCCTTTAGCAAGAATAATTTGTACACCTGCTTTTTTTGGAAACATTTCAAATATGTTCCTTTTAGTGTGGGGGAGTAGTAAAGTGAAGCCCTGTTTAAAAGAAACGCCTGTCGGAGGAAATGTTCTTGTGAAAGGGAAAGGTAAAACACCAATTTGATGTTACTTTTTCAATTTATATTAATTTTGATTTATGAAGGAGAAATTCCTCTTTAAGGTCCTTCCTGGCTTTCTGTCCTCTGACTCAGAAGTGAGTCCCAAAGAGTAAGAGAGAATCTTTCAAGGCAGAACTTGGAATTTCTTTTTTATAAACTCTTACTATAATCTTGATGCCACATTTTCAAGGGAGCTTAGCTCTCATCTAATAATAAAATGAAGAGGTTGAGAGCTAACAGATAATTTTTTAAAAAAAAATCAGTCAAAGATGATGGGAGTTGCAGCTGCTTAGCAATTCTAAAAAATTGGCCAAAATTTTATGAGAAAGAGTCTGGGGTAAAATGTTTTTCCCATAGGGATAAATCTCTCCATCTGCATTGAGTTTACAATGAGTAGCAGGGAATTTTAAAGTGACTATGATTATTACTTGCTGTTGAGTTCTCCAGCTGTTAATGCAGGTGTATTCCTGACATCATCCAAGGAAATCAAGTATTGTACTTTCTTACTGTTAGCTGCTACTGGGAGAGCAAGAGAGGATAAGAGCTATCATAAACAATAGCATGCTAAAAGACATTATCAATAAAGAAAGGAGAAGAATCAAACTGTACAGAAAAGCAAAAGATTAAGGAAAAATGATGGCTATGCAACACTACTCCCCTCCATTATATTCATCTGTATTTCTTAATAAAAATTAATATTTTGTGGCCTTTTTCCCATTCATCTTCTGCAGTCAAATCTAATAGAGAAACTATCACAGAATCACAGAATCATCTAGGTTGGAAGAGACCTCTAAGATCATCTAGTCCAACCTCTGACGTAACACTAACAAGTCCTTCACTAAACCATATCACTAAGCTCTAAATCTAAACATCTTTTAAAGACCTCCAGGGATGGTGACTCAACCACTTCCCTGGGCAGCCCATTCCAATGCCTAACAACCCTTTCGGTAAAGAAGTTCTTCCTAATATCCAACCTAAACCTCCCCTGGCGCAACTTTAGCCCATTCCCCCTCGTCCTGTCACCAGGCACGTGGGAGAATAGACCAACCCCCACCTCTCTACAGCCTCCTTTAAGGTACCTGTAGAGTGCGATAAGGTCACCCCTGAGCCTCCTCTTCTCCAGGCTGAACAATCCCAGCTCCCTCAGCCACTCCTCGTAAGACTTGTTCTCCAGACCCCTCACCAGCTTCGTTGCCTTTCTCTGGACTCTCTCAAGCACCTCCGTGTCCTTCTTGTAGTGAGGGGACCAAAACTGAACACAGTACTCGAGGTGTGGCCTCACCAGAGCCGATAACAGGGGGACAATCACTTCCCTAGACCTGCTGGCCACACTGCTTCTTATACAAGCCAGGATGCTGTCGGCTTTCTTGGCCACCTGAGCACACTGCTGGCTCATATTCAGCCGCCTATTAACCAGTACTCCCAGGTCCTTCTCTGCCAGGCAGCCTTCCAACCACTCATCTCCCAGCCTGTAGCTCTGCTTGGGGTTGTTGTGCCTCAGGTGCAGGACCCGGCACTTGGCCTTGTTGAACTTCATACAGTTGGCCTCAGCCCATCGGTCCAGCCTATCCAGATCCTCCAACAGAGCTTTCCTCCCCTTGAGCAGATCGACACATGCACCTAACTTGGTGTCATCTGCAAACTTACTGAGGGTTCACTTGATCCCCTCATCCAGATCATCGATAAAGATATTAAAGAGGACCGGCCCCAGTACTGAGCCCTGGGGGACTCCACTAGTGACCGGCCTCCAACTGGATTTGACTCCATTCATCCCGACTCTTTGGGCCCGGCTACCCAGCCAGTTTCTAACCCAACAAAGCGTACGCCAGTCCAAGCCACGAGCAGCCAGTTTCTTGAGGAGAATGCTGTGGGAAATGGTGTCAAAAGCCTTACTGAAGTCAAGGTAGACCACATCAACAGCCTTTCGCTCATCCATCAAGCATGTCACTTTGTCATAGAAGGAGATCAGGTTCGTCAAGCAGGACCTGCTTTTCATAAACCCATGCTGACTGGGCCTGATCGCCTGGTTGCCCTGCAAGTGCCACGTGATGACACTCAAGATAATCTGCTCCATGAGCTTCCCTGGCACTGAGGTCAAACTAACAGGCCTATAGTTTCCCGGGTCTACCTTCCGGCCATTCTTGTAGATGGGCGTCACATTTGCTAGCCGCCAGTCAACTGGGACCTCCCCTGATAGCCAGGACTGCCGATAAATGATGGAAAACGGCTTGGCCAGTTCTTCTGCCAGTTCTCTCAGTACCCTCGTGTGGATCCCATCCAGCCACATTGACCTGCGTACATCTAAGTGCTGTAGCAGGTCCCCAGCCATTTCCTCGTGGATTGTGAGGGCCACATTCTGCTACCCATCCCCTTCCACCAGCTCAGGGTACTGGGTATCTAGATAACAAGTGGTCTTGCCGCTAAAGACTGAGGCAAAGAAGGCATTAAGCACCTCAGCCTTTTCCTCATCTCTCGTCACTAAGTTTCTCCCCCCCAACCAGTAAAGGATGGAGATTCTCCTTAGTCCTCCTTTTCGTGTTAATGTATTTATAAAAACATTTTCTGTAGTCTTTAATAGCAGTAGCCAGATTGAGCTCCAGATGAGCTTAGCCTTTCTAATTTTCTCCCTGCACATCCTTACAACACCCTTATAATCCTTCTGAGTGGCCCGTGCTCTTTTCCAAAGATCATAAACCCTCTTTTTTTTTTCCTAAGCTCGAGCCACAACTCTCTGTTCAGCCAGGCTGGTCTTCTTCCACGCCGGCTCATCTTTGGGCACGTGGGGACTGACCGCTCCTGAGCCTTTAAGATTTCCTTCTTGAGGAGTGCCCAGCCTTCCTGGACTCCTCTGCCCTTCAGAACTGCCTCCCAAGGGACTCTGCCAACCAGTGTCCTGAACAGCTCAAAGTCTGCCCTCTGGAAGTCTAAAACAGCTTACTGGTCCCCCTCCTGACTTCACCAAGAATAGAGAACTCTACCATTTCGTGATCACTCTGCCCAAGACAGATCCCGACCACCACATCTCCCACCAGTCCTTCTCTGTGAACTATCTTGAAACTATTTTCCTAAATATTCACAAAGGCAGATATTTTTTTAAGAGACTGGGGGCCAGTATACGCAAAAAGGAGTGCTTCCATGCAAGAAGTCTTCATTTACCCATCATCTCAGAAACTAGCAGTAATGACAGTATTTGTTTCTACGTGTTGTGCAGGTGTAGTCTTCTAAAACAGATCAACTTGCTATCTATACAAGTAGACTTGCAAATCAGTGAGGATCAATGCACTTCTGGCACTTGTTGTAACCTTTTCCCTTCATTCCCTTCAGATCAGATCAGATCAGATCAGACTCAGTTCTCTTCACAGGACTAAAACAATTTGAGGATGATCAAGCTTTGGGAGATCTTTGATTTATAGTTTTAACGGACATGTACCTAATGTGTATCTTTCAAAACCGTATGAGAAACTGTAAAAAAAAAACCACCTGACACAATGTAAAGTTTTGAAGAACATATTTTATGCTTTTAATATTTTAATATCTTTTGGTGCTGAAGTTGGAAAGTTCAGGTTGGAAATTAGGAGAAATTTCTTCTCAGAAAAAGTGGTTAGGCAGAGTGGTTTGCCCAAGGAAGTGGTGGAGTCACCATCATTGGGGGTGTTTAAGGAAAGGTTGGATGTGGTACTTAGGGACATGGTTTAGTGGGTAATATTGGTGGTAGGGGGATGGTTGGACCAGATGATCTGGGAGGTCTTTTCCAACTTTAATGATTCTATGATTTATATCAGTTATTGAGCAGATCTCAGTAGAATATGCAGTATTTTTGCACTCTTTTCTCCCAAACAGGAATCTAGAAAGGTGAAATCTGTTGAAGAGAAGCCCCCCAAAATCGAACGCTTTTTTTGTTTTTCCAGTTACTTTTGTCTGAAGTAAAATAATCTCCCTGAAGACTACCGTAAAGCTAGGAATCCATAAGTATTATAATAAAAAAGCAAACTCTATAAAATGTGGATCTACTCTCACCTCAGATAATGAATGCAGTCCTAAAGGGCAGTCCCTAATTTCATGAAGGGTTCATTCAAATGGCTAAATATCCAACAGATTTTCAAACAAAACCTAAAACTCAACAGTGTAACCACTTCCACTTAAACTTTAAATCACATTTTTAGTACAAATTCAAAAAGAGAGAGAGAACAGCATGAACCCATCTTGCAAACATTAGCAGAAATAGATTTGTAACTAAAACAGAGCTTATTGAAATCCACCTAGTACTGCCAATATTAAAAATGTTTGAACAAAATTACCCATTATTTCTTATTCCTATTATAAAGGTATTTAGGTACCAGTTTGACAATCAGAAGAAATATTAAAAATGTTAGGTCATTGATAGAGTCCTTAATTTTCAGCAAAGTTCCTTCTGTCATATAAAATACAAGTTGTTTTATTTGAGAACATAATACTTAAGAAATCTTTGTATTTTGAGAATTTTAAGCCTGAAACTAATATGGCAGGTTTAAAAGTACTGTTCTAAATAACATTGCCAATTACTAATTGCTAAGGTATTTCTAGTGAGTATGCTCAGGATAGATGTCCAGAGGGAACAGAAGGCCCCAAAGACTTTTTGATTACTGTTCAGGACCAGCAATTAGTGTCATTTTCCTCTTACTAAACCACAGATATTTGATTGCAAACAACTCAAATTAAGATCCTACAATGATGAACATTTTACAGAAAAATGGAAATACCAACTTGATTTCCAAAGTTTAGTTAATAAAAATGATGTAGATTTTCACTACATTATTTAATACCAACAGTAAATTATCTTACTCTGTATCTACAGGGTATCAAAGTTCCTTGGCCTGCTTTCTGAGTTTTCCCATAGGCTGTTAACATAATAAACTCCACCAAAGCATTTCTAAAAGAGAGATTCTTTATTCTTCACAAAGTCTAAATCTACATATTTGATTTCCCAACCATTTTTGGAAATTATAATGTTATGGAAATAGAGTACCTATAGCTAGTTTATACTAGCTATAGATAGAATAGATAGGTAGAATTTATAAGCCAAATATGCCAGGTAAATCTTCCTTCTTTTTTAACATCAATGGCAAATAAACCTTAAATTTGATATGACTGAGACTGTGTCATATGACATACAAATACATACTTATTGGCATCAGCATCCATATAAATTTGTTACATCACTGAATGAGTAATCAGCATAAGTAATTAACTTAATAAGAGTTTAATAACTCTTAATAGTTATATAGTTTTATATCTAAATACTTAAACTATTAAAATATTTTTCTAAATAATTATTAAACTACTATGTATAGTATATAAATACATTTCTGTATGTAGTATATATAACCAGTATATATATAATATATATATATCTGTATATATATAATGTAATAATCAGGTTGTATCCTCTCTCTCTCCACACCTTAATGCATCCCAAAGTAATTTCCATTTAGCTTCCAAAACAAAAATCAAATTAACAAAGCATCTTGTCTTCCAGGCTCTGCATTTGCCAGACCTTTGTTTTCCAGTATAAAATTTTGACGACGTATGGGTGTTCCTCAGTCTTTTATTTAATCTTGTATCTATAAGCCCTCTACACATGATTATTGCATTAGTATAAACTGAATATATATGTGCCTCACTATAATAAAATACACACATTCTCAGAGACAAAGGTATTGATTTTTTTTTTTTTTCTGATGAACGTATTTGAGTCATTCGGTCATTACAGCTTCATGAATATAGAAGTTGAAAGCTTCTACTTGGTTGCAGCTAGCAAGTGTCTCAAAGCTTTTGAAGAAGGATAAAAGTTGAAAAGATTTTCTTAAGTGTGTTTGCAATGTAAGCCCAGGGATGTCTGTGCTGAAAGTGAGGGAGGACTAAAAGAATAAAAAGGAGCTACTGGACAGTCATTGCTTTGTTTCACTGGTTAAACTCATGTCATTTATCTATGGAAAATACTGGCTAATAAGTTGCAGTTGCAGTTCTATGGAAGAGAACTTTCCATAGAAAATGAAGATGTAAGAATAATAAAGGTATTGTAAAATTACTATCAAATGTGTACTTTCCTAATGCAGTACCAGCTTGTGGCATAGTCCATCATTACAGTGTTTGAGGCATGGTATTTATTCCAGAACTCTTTTATTATTATGCCATTCATACTGAAAAAAATACCCTCAATTCCCTTCAGTCAAAGGTTGATCCTGTAAAGATCCAAATAGTTTAGCAGTTACAGCTCTTGTTGGTTGTGTTGTGCCAACATCTTCCATTGCAGACATAGTCTAGTAAACTATTATGCTAGAAAACTAAATAGGGCCAGGGCACCACGGTACGCAACTGTCCATATTACTTAATTGCTAGTACACTCCTTGGCATAGATTTCACTCATGGGAAGTAGCACTCTTCCAGGCAACAACTGGGTAAGTTTGGAGGGGAAGGCAAGCCTGGGACAGTTCCCAATATGTAATACAGACAAGTCTGATGTATTATAGTGAAGAAGAAGGTTTAGCCATATGGACGTAAGCCATGCTTTGTCATTTGCCCTCAGGGCCAGACAGTGAGCCAGGGCATTTTTTATTTACTTTGTATAGACATAGCCATTGAGACCAATTTTCTTCTGACATCATTATGACTCACTCTATTGAAGCCAAAAGATTTATAGCAGATGTGTAAAAGTGAGAGAATCACCATACCTGTTTGGTGTGTATTTTGGGGAATGAGGGGGCATATAGGAGATGTGGCAATTATCTTCTTTTAAACTGATATGAATGGGTTTAGACCTACTTTACATTAATAACAGTATCTGTTGCATTCTGATTTTTAATTAGTCTTTTTTAAACACAAATAATTAATTGACGGAGTTTAGAATATAAAGATGCAGTCTTAGAACTATGATTTTTTATCCCTTAGCTCTAAAATCACAAAGCAGGTCATCAGAAGCTCACATTTTCTCTTTCCCTTTAATTTGCTGCTTCAACAAATCAAGGCTTTTTTTTTTTTTTTTTTTTTTTTTGTACCAACTTACTAGCCATTATGAGAATAGCACAATCCAGTAGTACAGCCTGCTCATGAATGAATGTGCATGCAATGGCCTGTTTGCTTTATGTGCACTTCACTGGGGCATCATTCCTTTACCTGTCACATTATCTGCTCAGATCATGTAAGAGTGAGCAGTACCCATTTGTTTGGAATACCCACACATAAATCAGAAAGCAAACATTTCATAACCCCAGGATGCACAGTAGGTAGACTTATACAGAACCTAAGCTTTTGAGTATCTTTGATGTTTCCTCTCTGGAAAAAAAGATCTATTGCCATGAGGGACAATTCCCTTCTCTATTATACCAACATATACTACATTGCTACAGGGTTAGAAAAATGGGCAAGCAAAATTACATTTTAAGGCAAGAAAAATAAAAACCCAAATCCAAAAATGTTGTTGTGTTAAGACAAAACCAAATAGGAACAGATACATTAGAATAAGAAATAGCCTTTTACCTTTACTGTTGCTACTGTGTCATGTATCATTATTTTCCTAACTCAGCAAAACTAAAAAAATACATTTTATGTAAAGGATCTCTCTGTCTGTATACCTGTGCATGAGTTATATGTTGCTCGTTCAGCATCCTGAAATTTACATTTCAATGTTATTGATAGGTAGCTATGATGTTCTCATACCAATTTGTACATTTTTATGCTTTGATAGTTTATTTGGCTTTCCATTCATACAGTTTGAACTACCTAGCTCCTTTTCAGGCTCACAAGCCCTGCTGCTAATGTGATACAGCAAGTTTACAATGACCAAAATAAACATAATAGAGCTTGGATTTACATACACTCTTCCTCACACAAAATCCCACCTGAAAATGACCTTTCTTTCTCTCTCTCACAGGCACATACACATAACTGCACACAGGTAAAATTGCTTGCGTAAACTCAACCGACTAAATCATTTGGTCTTTCAAGTGTAAAATAATTCTGCTGTCTTATTAGTTTCTCTATGTTGATTCTGATCTGCTCTAGTAAGTGCTCAGTCTTTCAAGATGTTACCCTCTTCTAGTGCTACTCTACACACCCCACCTTTTCCCAAGGATCACTTTGGACAAAGCCTCATAGATCTTGCCTCACTGAAATCATGGTGGGGGACTACTTCCTCTCTATGCCTATCTCAGTTCTTCTTAGCACAATCCACATAAACAAAACTTGTCTTTACAGGGCACTATACAGACTCTCTACACTATCCCGTTCTGACTTACCATGCTTAGCATGTGCTTCTCCCAAATGCAGCAGATATTTAAAGGCAGAAGGCGCTTCCACCTATCTAACCTTCACCTCTCTCTTCCCTAGGTACACTTGACAGTCCTTCAATAAATGGTAGTATTCTTGGATTTCCTTTCTTTCCACCACTTGTATGGGATAAACATAAAAGAAAGGCAATTTCCTTAAATATAAAAGCAAGACAGGCAGGAGAGAGAGAGAGAAATGGGAAGAAAGAAAAATATAATAATAGTCTTAAGTCTATAAACCACCAGTTCCCACAAAATAATTTTTACGTTCTGAAATTTGAGGAAGTGCTTACTGCTTCAAGTAAGTGTGTTGCAATCTCGAATACATGTGCTTTCATGATTTCTTTGGTTTTACTCTGGTCAGTCATATGACTGATACATAAAACTCAGAAAAAGTTGTAAAGGCATAATAATGTAACAACATTTGCACTAACCTGTGAGCAACAGATGATTTAAACGATATAAAACTTTTTAATCATGGGAAAAAAAAAAAGAAAAAAAAAAGGGGGGGTTTAAGCTAACGAATAAAGCCTGATATTTCTTTGATTTTAAGGCTAGAAAGAACCTTTAGTTCATTCAGGGTGATCAAGATGGCACAAATTAGAGATTTTCCTGTAGTTTTGGCCTTATTCACTACTGTTGTATTTCTTTACCCATCCCTTCTTTTTTTTTTTTTTTTTAATGGTACAATCAGAGAGATAATATACTGTAACACAGCAGGGAAACATATCATTCACTGATATCATGATAGCTTCTAAATATGAAATAAGGAAGTTTCCAGAGAAAGTGGTAAGTAAGACTTAGTGTTGGTTTTGGTATGCCATTTTGAGACATTCTCCTTATATCATAATTTATCACAAAATTAAACATAATCATAGATGAAAGTGACATTTTTTTTTGAAGAGGAATTATGAAAAAAAGAAAGGAGTAGGGAAAAGTGTAGGTATGTTTACAGCCTAATATAAAACATTAAGGTTTGTACAGAAGAATATGAAAATAAAACCTACATTGTTACAGTCTCTAAAGAACTGAGATTTTTTTATATATAACACAGTTTCTGTATACTATTATATTTAAAGTCTAACTAAATAACAAGTGTTGTATTGTCTGTGTACCTGTCCAAAATTATAGCCTTCACACAGAAGAAGGCTCATATTCCAGAAAGTTTCTTTACTTGTTTAACAATTTGCATGTTATAGAATCACAGAATTGTTTAACTTAGAAAAAAACTCTTGAAATTATCTAGTCCAACCCTCCATGCTCAAGCAAGGTCAGCTACAGCAGGTGTTTGGAATTGTGTCCAGTTGGGTTTTAAGCATCTCCAAGAATGGAGATCCTATGATCTCTCTGGGAAACCTGTGCCATTGTTTGACCACCCTCACATTTTGCCTGAGTTCAGATGGATTTTCAGTTTTTTTTTGTTTTGTTGTTTTGCTTTGTTTTTTTCATTTTTGCCTATTGCTTCTTGTCCTGTCACTGAGCACTGCTGAGAAGAGTCCATATACCTCTTCTTCATTCCTTTCCAATGGGTATTTATCCACATTGATATGATCTCCTAAGCTTTCTCTTCCCTAAGCTAAATGGTCCCAGCTCTCTCAGCCTTTCCTCATATAAAGGATGCTCCAGTCCTTTCATTATCTTTTTGGTCCTCTGTTGGAATTGTACTAGTGTCCTGGAGAGCCCAAAACTGGATAAAGAACTCTCAGTATGGCCTCACCTGTTCTGATTAGAGGGTAAGTACCATCTCCCTCAAACTTCTGGCAACAAACTTCCTAATGCAGCGCAGGGTGCTGTTGGCCACTTTTGACACAAGGGCATGTTGCTGGTTCATGATCAGCTTCTTGTCCACCAGGATCCTCCCCATCCTCCTCTGCAGATCTGCTTTTCAGCCAGAAATCTCCTAGTGTGTCCTGATGCCTGGGGTCATTCCCCTCTAAGTAGAGGATTTTGTACTTCCTTTTTTTTTTTTTAATTTCTTAAGATTCCTTTCTGCCCAATTCTCCAGTTCTCCAGACTGTTCAGACCCCTCTGAATGCTAGCACAACCATCTTGTATAGCAGCCATTTCTCTTGTCCTCTTGTGATTTTTTGCTTTTTTGTTTGTTTGCTTGCTTGCTTGCTTGTTTTTTCCTTTTCATTCTGTTCAATCATCCATGTCTTTAATGAAGAGATTAAACAGAACTGGCCCCAGTATCAACTCCTGGGACACACCACTAGTGATTTGCCTCCAGGTGGACTATGTGCCACTGACTACAAACCTCTCTGGGCCCAGCTGTTCAGCCAGTCTTCAACCCACCTCACTGTCAACTTACCTAATCCATACCTGGTCAGTTGTTCTATGAGAATGTTATGTCAGACAGTGTCAAAAGCCTTGCTAAAGCTGAAGTAGACAACATCAACTACTCTCTCCTGATACACCAAGCTAGTCACTTTACCGTAGAAGGCTATCATGTTGGTTAAGCATTTTCTGTCCTTTATAAATTCTTGCTGAGTGCTCCTGATCACCATCTTCTTCATGTGTTTGAAAATGATTTCCAGGATTAGCTGTTCCATCACTTTCCCAGGCTGAGGTTAGACTGACCAACCTGTAGTAACAGGTTTGTAGACCAACCTGACCAACCCTGGATCTTTCTCCTTGCCCTTTTTGAAGATAGAAGTGACGCTTGCTTTCATTCTTCAGGGACCTCTTCCAGCCACCATAACCTCTCAAAGATAATTGAGAGTGGCTCCACAATGACATCAGCCAGCTCCCTCAGCTCTCATGGGTGCATCCTGTCATGCCCCATGACTTACGTATGTATGGTTTGTTTAAGTGTTCCCTAACACCCTTCTCCACTGAGGTTAAGTTTGCCTTGCTCCAGATGTTTAGAATGTAAACTGTCTAATGAAAGAACAGCTTCCTAATAATAATATCTTGTGCTAATGCTGAATAAATAATACAGAAGGATACGTCATTAAAGATAAAATTAACATACATTTGCAAATTCTCACTGCTCGAACTGTACAAAGACATGCCCTAGGGACCCAGACATTTAGCTCTCATCATATTTGTCTCTGATGAAGTCTGCCAGATTTCATGGCTGTAATTCATGAACAAGAAAAAAAAAAAAAAAAAGAGAGAGAGAGAGAGGTCTTATTTATTATGTTGCTGTTGTTGCAACACCTATGAATTTTATTAGGGATGAGAATCCCACTGCTCTAAGCATATATAATGCTATGGATTACAAGAAGACTTAATCATATTGCACATATTCAGTGAAAAAAACACCTGCCCCATGGAATTCACAATTCACAGGTTAAAGGAGGAATGACAAATATATTCAACTAAATCCAAAAGAAAGCAAGTCACTTGAGAATCACAATAGTCACTTGTTCACAGATACAAAAACAAGTAGGTATTAAACTACTAACATAATCTAAGAGAATAGGAATTCAGGAAAAAGGAAAGACATACGTTGGTAAAATACCTTAAAAGGCTGTCAGGTGAGATGGAATTAAGGGGAAAAAGGAAAAGTTTGGCACACAAGATTAGAAAAAAAAAAAGTGTGATACAAGAAAAAATTTCAGATATAAATTTACTTCTGCCTGACACAGACCTTTCCCCTAATAATGATGATAAATAAATGAGATGAATTAGGCTAGGCAGAGAAAATATTTTACATAGCTTTGTACACAGAAAACATTCAGTTTTGCTGCTGCAATTCATTCTTTTCTCTTCCACTTAATTTCTTGGCCACCTATTTTAAAGATCATTGTCACAACCATGTTTATCTTGGCAGATTTACAGCTATGCAAGCAGAGGCGCTATGTAAGTCAGGCCTACAGTCTCAGGAGCAAAGGGAACAAGGGGTTGCTTGCTGACTGCAGCACTCTCTGTCACCCCCGATAAAGAGTTCATTAAAGCCTGGGGGACTGCCAGCCTTCTTGGAAGCAGTGCTGGTGTGACATTGGGAATTGTGAAAGTTGTGAACATAAGAACTTAAGACATTTCAGTAAGAAGAAAAGGCTACTAGGCCAAACATACCTGTCTTTTTTGGTTTCTCTTGCTTCTGTCATGTGTTTTTTTCCCCAGCATCTATTTCAATATTCTTCACAAACAAATGTTTTTCTACATATCTTATAGTATTTGCTTACTTTCTAAAGCTTATGTATTCCCATTTGCAGACAAGAATCTGATTAGAATTCCCCATTCTTTTTTAGAATTCCCCTGTTTTTTTACATTCCTTCACAGTACCCAGGTGTATTTTACCAATTCCTTTCATATTTTAAGAGTTACTGGCTCAAACATTCATCCTGCCTCAGGATAAATTAAAATTGTATATGAACCATATATTTTCAGAGAAATACCTGCCCTCTTTACAGTAATGCAAAGAAAACTTCAAACAAGATATTGAACAACATTGAAAATAGACTACAAATACGCAAAACTAATTGCTGTAGAATGCATACTTAAACATTTTACTTCATTTTGTTCTTCTCCTCTGAAGAAGAGTATGGTGAAGAAACAAACAGCCCTGTAAAGAGCAATATATTATGAGAAGATTGCTAATATTCCTATTAGACTGTGGGAGCAATAGGTGCATTCATTTCACAAAGGAGATGGAAAAGACAGAAAATAAGGGATACATTTTCAAAATCAGTGAACAATGGAGATATATTTTAAAAAAAATAATGTATATCTATATACTCAGTTCAGGGACAAGAGTATATTCCATAATGTTTAAATGAAACAGTGTTACAATAATTTAAAAGAAACTTTGCAGATAATATGTGTAATTGTTTCCTTACTTAGCATAGACCAGTGGATTAGTCAAGACAGTGGCATTACTATGCACACACCACAAGAATGGAGAGCATCAGACAGCACTTGTCAGGAAAAGTGAGAGTCTGGAGAGACAGGACAGGCAAAAGGTGGCTGAGGGATTGCACGCAAAGTCAGACTACATGTGATTACCATCTGGTACCATTTGAGGGTGGCTTGTTATGGACAAAGGAACAGAATGGGAAAAAGGGTAGAAAGGCTGGACACTGAAATAGATGAAAGAGGGATGAGGCGAGAGAGAAAAAAGGAAGCAAAGGTAGGGAGCAAAGCTAATGCAGAGTCTATTAGGTAGGGAAGAAGAAAATCAGAACAAGAGTCATTCAGCTCCAGGCAGAGAACACCCAGTGATAGCAACATGAAGGTCACTGCTTTGGCCGCTTTGCAGCTGCTTCTACTGCCGGCAGTCTCTGTCTGCTTCTCCTCAGACTCCCCCAGGGCCAGTTTAGGGAGGGCAGTGGGTGGGGGGCACCACCTGGGTCCCAGTGTCCCCGCAGTAAAATAGCCTCCCAGGCCGACTGGTGGGCTCAGGCACTACCAAGGCGGGGGTGACGATCCCATGGCAGCCCTCCTGGACTTTGATTTCATAATCTAAAGCCTGTACAAAGGAGCTTTTATGTGATTCCTTTTTTAAATACTCCCCCAGTTAACCTCTGGTGTCTACTGCAGCTAGATGAAGGGATTTTAACAGGTAAAGAAGACTCTAGTTTCATGTGGCAATTAGAAATGATTTGCCAAGTCATGGTAACTAGCACTAATTGTCCCTGTGTTATTTTTTGATCATTCAGAAAAGCTCCATGAGAAAATCATAAGTGAGATATTTCCATTTATTTAAAAATACAGGCTTTTTAAAACAAGTAAACATTTTAATCCCTCAGATTAAATAGTAAAGTGCCACTGTCCAAAGGTGGTTGCCAGAGAAGTTTTCACATTAATCTGGTCATTTATAATGACTCCAAGTGGGAGGGTTGTTTTGCAAAGTCAAAGTTTTGTAGATGACCAGGGAGCTGGCACAGCCTACTCCTTTGTCTGGCAGATGTTAAATGTACTGCTTTCTTTGTTCTGTACTATCTCCACCTTCCAACCTTCCAATATGACTCATTACATCTTCTTTTCTATTTGTATTCCTCCTTTACACCAACAGTACTTTAACTGCTGCATATAATAAAATCTTGTGCAATTTTTTCATCAGTATATTTGACTCTCTTCTCTAAACAAACCACTTAGGCATTGAATGAAGAAATAATATCCTGAGTTTCCACAGGGAGTATATTAAATCATCAACATAAAAAAAAAAAAAGTATTTTGGTTTTTGGTTTCCTTTGCAGTAGTATTAGCAGAAAGACCCAGGGACTGCTTTACCGGTTTATTTAAATTATGAGCTGCCTGGATACTGAAACGGCAAACACAAGCCCAGTTGGTGATTCCCCCCTCTCTTCCTTGGTCTACTTCCATTAATTTGTATATGAAAGAGGAGTAGAGAGGTCTGGACAGAAAGCAGTAGAAAAAGTTTCCAACTAACTATGACCATTTTGATTTGGATCCTGATATGTTTATCAACCTGTTCACCTATAACCACATGCAAAGACTCATTAGCCTTTGTACTAATTGGTGTAAGTCCTGTGGCAAACAACATGATATGAAAGCATCCTGGAAATGCCCTCTTCCATATTACAGCCACGCTAACGCTTCCTTTAAGCTGCTTATCTGAAATCTGTAATGTGAATCTAATGGAGGGATTTAGGACAAGAGAGGGCATGAGAATGCAGAAGCAAACTCACAGCTAACCAGTTTCCAATACTTTTAACCACAGACAAGGAAGGGGCTGAAGTTCAAAATTTTTAAGAAAGAAATGTAATACACAAAACTAAGGATAAGCTGGTGAATAGTAAATTGCAGGCTGTTCAACCTAATGGATGAACCTGTCCCTTTAGAACAGAACAGGAAAACCTAATTCCTAACTTTTTTTTTTGGAAAGCATAGCAGTGAATTTTCTGCATAAGCCATCCAACAGGACCAGATCTGGATTGTCACATCACATGGAAAGACAAAAGGCTGTGATTTTGTCCTCTAGACATTGCTGGGAGGGAAGTGGGACAAAACTTAGCAGCAGTCCTTTGCATGAACAGCCCAGTGTGATCCAGAGACCTACTTCAGACCACATCTAACAGCACAGCAGATTGCAAACTGTTCTCAAACTAGTTATGAAAATGGAAACAAAATAATTTTCTCTATAGTTTGGTACAGTTTCTTCATGTGTAGTCAGCTGTCTTTAGTTTTGTGGTGGTCTTTCTGGCTTCTAATGGAGAAGTCAATATATAAAGAAAATAAAAAATATTAATTTTTGTTTTTCTAAAACAAATATCTGACATGCTATCAAAGTACAAAGAAAACTAATGAAAAAAGCTTGTATTTAATATGATTACATTTCATGTGGTGGTTCTCCTTAGTACTATGAAGAAAACTTATAACTGCTGATTTGTGTTATACAATGATGATAATGAGAGAAAACTAATGGGCCAAAAAAGTTTATATTCTTTCTGAATATACTACAACAACATAAGTCTATCTGCTAACTGTTCTATAAAAATAACAAGACATGTAGCAATAGAAGCAATATATTTTAATGCTACAGTTTTATGAATAACTGCTGTTCTCCACTGTTAAGATCACATGGCTGTACCCATGTATGCCTTGCCTGAGAATAAACAATGTCATTAGAGAACTGGTGACATATTAGACTATATGAACTATATGCAACACATTAAGTGAAAAGTAAATATACTCCTGGTTAGTATAACAGATAGCTATTCTACCCAGAAAGATATCTCTGACTGCACTCATACTGAGTGCCACACTCAAAGCATTCCCTAGGTGACTTCCCTGACTGCCAGATGAATCAGTTTCTGATCCCATTCAAGACTAAGACAAATAACAGACACACCTCTTTCCTCTATAGCTTATGGCTAAGACAAATACATGGCGTTGGTCATCCAGAAAAGTGCCTTTTAAAAGGAAAAAAAACACTCCTTTTTAAAGGAAAAAAAATGCCTTAGAGAGCTTACAGAGAAAAAAAACTCCAGACAGTTGAACATTGAAAATACTGCCCTAATTACTTTAAGAATGAAAATCACATTTTTGTTTGTTTGTTTGTTTGTTTGTTTTTAAATAAATGAAGGCTAAGTCACTGACAATTGTTTCTTTTCAAATGGTTTATAAGTAGCATGCTTGAACATGGAACATGAAAATGAAAAGACAAATCAAGGAAATCAAAGTTGCAGCCAAAAGACATGAAGCAGGACCAGATTTTTCACAGCTTCCTGTAAGTTCTGTAACTTCTCTTGTGCTTTTTCCCTTGTTTCTTGTATTGAAATAACACAAACATCCCTTTTTGAAGAGAACTCAGAGCTGACTGCAAAAACCATATCTGACTGGCTCTAGACACCATCCGCAGTTCCTAGCGTCTCCTGGCAGTAACAGCTTTCTGCATGTCTGGCTGCAGCACTGTTCTCGCTTTGATACAGGTCATTAGGCTGGGGTTCCTGTTGGAACTATCACTGAAATGGCAGCCCCCAGGGATTACGCTGCTGCCAAATTCAGATCAGGGGAGTGAAAAACACATTTTCAGATCTTTTAAAAAGCTGTTTGAAACTCTGTGTTCAAATATAGATTTTCATTATGGTCTGGTCCCATACCCTGATTGTGCTTAGACAGAATCTACAGGATTGCAGCTTAAATTCATATTCCTGAATGCATTGAATATTCCCCTTCAATATCCCTCTAATAATAACACTTTGCATGCATATTCCACACCTCATCTGAGGAATTCAAAAGGGTGTTATAAACATCCAGGGACACATCCTGTTCTCTCTGCAGCAGTTATAAAGCCTCTCCAGCAGAATGCCTCCTAACACACAGAGCAAAGAGAGCACTAATCTGTGACGTGAGGCGCTCTGCGTGACCTTGCACAATGAGGTGGAAAACGGAAGCCCCTGCCAATAAAACAGAAGCTGTGGGAGTTTATGCAATTTGGGATCTGTGGAATAAGAAATGCCAACCTGTTTTCATGAAAGTGCTTTATTTTGCCACCCAGCCCTCCTTCTGGGCTTATTTACGCACATCCAGGGCTGTAACAGACCTACCTCTTCTGCTCATGCTCCAACCTGGCCAGATACAAAGCAGATTTGGTCAGGGATTAATTAGCTCAGACAGAAGATTGTGCTAACTCAGCTTTAAGAGTCATGGGCCAGACCTGGCTCCCATCCAGTCAGCTTGGACAGCAAATGGAACAAGTCTCTGTCTGCCTGCACCTGACCATGCAAGCTAGCATTGGCACTCAACGTGCAAGATGTGATGTACCATCTAAGTACTAAGTACTACGTATAAATAATATGCTCATTATGTACATTAAAAACAAAACAAAACAAAACAAAAAACAAAAACAAAACAAAACAAAAAGAATCAATCAGAGATGCTAAAAGATAACCCAGTGATGACAGTGACAGATCTCAGCGTAGAATCCAATATGAGAATACAGCTCTGATGGTGGATATTTGCTAATAATGATCACCACAGTCTAATGATTAATAATCACCTGAACTCCAGTCCCATTTTTTAATCCTTATGGATAGCTACAGAGACAGCTCCCTTCTGAAAATAACCTGTTTTCTCCATCAACTCTTACAGTTAATGTGACTTTTAAGTAGCAAGGTGGGAACAGCAGATAGATTTACAAGGTTTCATACTGTGTGTCAGTAGAGAAAGGATTCAGTTGTAGCCTCTATAACTCCTGGTTGGCTAACTCAATGACTACAGCTTAGGGCTGCATAAAAGTTTTTCTGTTAATTGCCTTCCCCATTTCAGCTAATTCTTTGCTGCATGAACTAACTGGGTGTGGAGCCAATTTTCACAGCTTCTAGGGTTTTACATGGCTTTCCATGTTACAGAGTTATAAACTATCCTTTAATTGAATTAAAAACTTAATTGTGCTCATAAATGTGGAAAGAATATACCCTCCCTGCTAAGAAATAGGAATAGATATTGATTTGTAAGCTTGAAACCTCTGTATTCTCAGGTTAGCAATAATACTTATAATTGAAACTTTTTTGATTGTAAGTTTTATTTTGCTGTTGTGGAGAACAGTTGTTGTTGAATAGTAACTAGCGTCTGCGGCTTTGAAAGATACAAATAAATAAATGATTTTCCATAATTTATATTCAATATGAATTTAAAGTATACCACGAAGATTTCAAAAGATGTCATTTGGGTTCTATGACAGTTATATTATCACAATACCAGTGTGGTCATGCAAAATGCCTTTTTTATGTCCTGTACCAGTTGATCTTTTATTAAAATGGGTGGTTGTATTACAGGAATAAAATAATTAAAGGCTGAGTATGCACATGGTCCTACACTGTTATTTTAAAGTCATACTGACTCAAGGTTAGTCCCTCCTTTCAGTGCTGCTGTATAGAGTTTGTAATACTTTCCAGAACTTTATCCCAAGCACTGATAACAAGTATGTGCACACACACACACAAACACACAACTACACACTTACACACATGAGCAGAGATAATGTGAATTGAAGAGGCATAATGAAAATAAATTTTTCTTCCCATTGTTTATTGTTTGGTAGGAAAAAAAAAAAGTGAGGCAAAAATAAAAATCCTACAGAAAATCTTATAAAATTGTACATCAGTGCACAAAATATTGAAAGCAAAGAAAGAGAGGTAGGTGGAAGTAAGGGGATCTTCAATGACTAAATGTATAAAAATCTGTTTATGTGGCGTATTAAACTCGACCTGAAATCTTAAGATAAGTTTCCCTTGTGTCTCTGGTTACTTTACAATGTCTAGGCAGTATATTCAAAAAGTTGTGGATGCTTCATGCTAGAATTACATTTGCTGATGAAGCACAAATTTAAGAAGACACGCAAAAGAAGACCAGAGATTGATAATGTTCCACAGGGCCTTTCACCTTTATGTTACCAGTTCAAGTCCAACCTAGCTAAACTAATGGCTGAAAGTTGTTACTGTCTGCAAGCTGCTCTGTAGCATATGTGAAGTGAATGCAATGATCTTCAATCAGCTCCCTGTGGACTAACAGTCAAATCACAACTCTTTCTCCTGCCTAATTTTTAGGGTGGTTCTTTAGATTTTAATGAAGAGCACAACAAATTAATAAATAAATAAAATCCCTGTTAACAGCATCTTAACTATCTGTCTTCACTGCAGGCAGAAAATACAATAAACTTGAGGTATTTAAACTTATTATTACCAAACAGTAATTTATATTGTGTTAACACCAGTGGACCTTGACTGCTATCAGTATGAACTATATACAAAGAGATAAACAAAAAGGCAAAAAATATGCATATGACAAAGGACAGAGGGACAAAATCATCTCTACGGAATGTATTTATGCTTTGCTGTAATACTCTGACCCTGGCTATGCTACACTGAATGAAGCCTTTCAGCCTACCTGCCTGCACTACAGTTTCAAAAATCTGCTTTAGTAGAGCATAAAATAAATATATTAGCACGTGGTTTTAAAAGCATATATACAAAGCCAATATACTTTTGTATCTTTTTTATATTAATGTATATCAATACATTGCCAGTATGATTACAGTAAATTCTACTATAGTACTGAAAGAATTTCTCAAGGGTAAGTCTTGAAAATAAACTTTATGCAAAACCTCAATTTCTGTCCCTGTTAGGAGTGCAACAGGATTGCATCACCTCTGTTTTGCAGTTCTGTACCAGATAATCTGTAGATCAGCACTGTCACATCCGACCGCCTTTACTGTGAAAGGGATAAGGCTGCAAAATCTTAATGCTGGATGAGGCAAAAACACACAAACTGCAGAAGGGCACAATTTTTTTTAAGAAAAAAAGCTAAAGGTCACATCCAGTACAGCAAAAATATCCAATGCACCATCCAATACAGCAAAAATAAGTATTACAGCAAAAATAAAAGATGCCATAAAAACGCAAATACTTCTGACACATTTTAATTAAAGTCAGCAGATAAAATACAAAAAGCATAATATGAAGGCTTATAAAACTTTAGGCAAAAGAAATGTCCATTTATTGGACATTCTTGGTTTTCTTTGTGATAGCTTTGTCACTCAACCCATACTGCCCTTCTCATTGCTCATACTTTTTTGGGGCATTTTTGAGATTAAAAAAAAATATGTAAAAGACATAAAAAATAAGAGAATTTAATTTATATGAAGTCTCTCTACTCTCAACCTATCACAAATGCTCAGTTGCTTTTTGAAATGAAAAAAAGCTTTTCAAAATAAAAACAGTTTGGAAACTTAATTAATGGTCCTCCTCTTTCCTCTTATTCTCTCCTTGCCTTTCATGAAGCCAACTGTCTGTCCCAGAAATCAATACAAATATGCTTAGACCATGATACAGTGAAATTTGTTCTGAACATTTACTTATGTTTCAGCAGCTTCATTGGCTTCTAAGCTTGGAAACGTTCTATATTTTTTACTACATTACTGGCATAAATGTTGATTTTGCTAGGCTTATTTTTCAGCCTCAAATGCATATTTAATCTTGTGATGCACAGGAAGTACACCAGGTGAACAGCATGCAAATTTTCAGGATCCTGTTTGCCTTACAGGGAGAGTGAATTTTTACTGCAGATTTAATGTGGCAACACAAATTCAGAGTTACAGCATCAATTAATATCTGTCAGAATACCAAAACTCAAAACAAAGGATCCATCCTTAGTTTCCTCTGTTGTCCAACTCTGTACAGCAACACCAAGTTAAATTCAGTGATATCAAAAATGGTGGCTAAACAATATTGCAATAAAGTACATTTTACATGCTGAGTGTGGCTGAAAAGCAAGAAATAAGTTAAGAAGTTTATTAACAGTGAAATTTAAGACTTATTATGAAGTGGAATTCCTGAGATTAGTTTGCTTATTGCAATTTTTCTACCTTTTATTATAAACTCTCTTTAAATTACACCATACTGGCACATCTGGCACACATACTGGCACACATAGGGGTTGGTCTATTCTCCCACGTGCCTGGTGACAGGATGAGGGGGAATGGGCTAAAGTTGTGCCAGGGGAGGTCTAGGTTGGATGTTAGGAAAAACTTCTTTACCGAAAGGGTTGTTAGGCACTGGAATGGGCTGCCCAGGGAAGTGGTTGAGTCACCATCCCTGGAGGTCTTTAAGAGATGTTTAGATGTTGAGCTTAGTGATATGGTTTAGTGAAGAACTTGTTAGTGTTACGTCAGAGGTTGGACTAGGTGATCTTGGAGGTCTCTTCCAACCTAGACAATTCTGTGATTCTGTGATCTTGCACATACTTAAAACAAAATCACAATTAATGCAGTCATATATGTTATCTTGTAATGAAATATTTTTAATTCTATATTGCCAAAAGTATGCCAATAAAACCTGTGTGGGCATTGTGCTAGATCCCTAGAACATATGCTTTCTGTAATCTTTTTTTATCTTTTGTAGATAAACTATAAGAGAACTTCAACAGACTTACAGGTATGGGATCAAGCACTACAGCCTAGATGTGTTATGAGGAAAGGAATCTGAAATATTTAGACAAAGCCTAGATGTGACGATCTGAAGAGGCCTGTGTCAAAAGTTATATCCATATTACTGGCCTAACAGACAAGATGGTGATTGAGAAAACAGATAGTGGGAGAGGGGCTAAGAGGAAAACCCAGTTTAAACGAAGCCCATCTTCAAAGGATGAACTAAAGGAATGAGTTAGGGTTTAGGTGGAAAGCAAAGGAAGAATGGAGTCAAAGATACAAAAGGATGGTAAAATTTAATAAGATCTTAACCAACAGCATGAGAAGAGGATAAAGAAATGTGCAAGAGAATCCTTAGGTAATTTGGTAAGAGCGGTTTCATCCAGCAACAGGGTCAGAAGCCAATTTGAAGGAGTTTATAATAGCACTGAAGATCAGATGCTTCTAACAGAACAGAATGTGAATGCAAAAATAATACATTGAGTGTTCTTGGATCAACAATGGAAAGCATCAGAGGGAAATAGACTAAGGATGGTTTTCTAGAGTTTGGGAAGGTTGATAAATCACAGAATCACAGAATCATCTAGGTTGGAAGAGACCTCCAAAATCATCTAGTCCAACCTCTCACCTAACAGTAACAAGTCCTCCACTAAACCATATCACTAAGCTAATATATAACTGAATTATGAAAGGTAGTAGCTAGATGGTCAAGAAAAAATCAGGAGAAAATAAGAGCAAGTGTGAAAGATGTCAGGAAACAGGATAGAAAAGGATCACTGGAAAAAAAAAAAAGACTTGAAGAACAGGTGAGAAATATGTACATCTGTATCAAAATCTGAAGCAAACAGTAGCATATCTAGAAAGCTGTATGAAAACAGAACAAAAAATTCACACTGAGGGTGGATAAACTCTGGAGGACTGAATCTTGTGGAATCTGGAGTTTCCATCATTGGAGACACTCAAAGCTCAGATGCATGATACTCTGAGCACCCCCATCTACCTTTGATGCTGGTGCTGCTTTGAGAAAGAGGGTAGACTAGATGACCTCAAGTCAGAAGATCTAAAGTACTATGTGATTCAGTGTAAGAAGGGCAGAAGAGGGGGAGATAAACTGGAGAACTGGAATAATCATCTCAGTTTATCAGTTGCATGTGCATGAAGAAATCATCAGGATTTTAATATAGTTTGATGTATAACATGGGCCCTTAGAAACAGATTTTCAAAGGCATTTTCACATCTGAAAGTGGAGTAAGTATCTAGTGGCATTTTCCTGGAGCACTCATATCTAAGTCTCAGCAATGGAGGATTTCCTATATAAGCAGCTTAGCAGCCCAGGTCCTTTATAAAATCCCAGTCAGTACTGCGAATGTGTTAATGTGAATAAGCTTTGAAATCTGACCTTAAGATAGCAAGGTAAGTGAAAACTAAAGGACACAGATGGGGAAATTAAACATAAATAACAATTTAATAGTTATATTTTACATCAAAATTCAACCTATGCTTGCTTTAATAGTTGGTAATTATTAAGAGAAGCATAAATAGGTCGGAATCCATTTACCATATTTGAAAGTAATGTAATTTACCATATTTGAAATATTTATTAAAGTCTCTGCTCTTTAAAGTGTAATATCGATTTTTTTTTTATGAACAAGATGAAATGATAATTATCACAATAAATTTTCAAGTCCTTTGCCTCTCTAGAACAGAGTAAATAGACTAAGAATACAGGATCTAGATAAATCTTTCCTTAAGATTAGATTCACTTAATATTTGACATCTCAGAACTGTTGAATAGGCCATGTGAGCAGAGCAAAATCCCAGACTTTATGAGGATTTTGGAAGATCATGGGAGAGGAATGTGGCAGTAGTGTGCTTTAACAGAATTTTAGATTTCCTGCTTAGTTAATGTTATTCTTCCAAAGAGAGAACAGATACAGAAGACATGAATTTCTAATGATATTTTTGTTGGTAATATAGAATCAAAGAATCATATAATATTTTGGGTTGAAAGGGGCTTTTAAAGACCATCTAGCTCCAACCACTAGTCATGGGCAGGGACACCTTCCACTAGACCAGGTTGCTCAAGGCCATTCAACACGACCTTGAACACCTTCAGGGATGGGGCATCCACAGCTTCTCTAGGCAAATGGCATATGTTACATATCTGTGTTCCCACATGAAATACACATGTGCTTCTGAAGTTCCAGTGTCAAATGGCTAAAAGTTTAAAGCAGAGACCCAGATTTCCTACTATGTAGAAGAGAGTAAGGATCACATCTTCAGAGCAGGATCTTTTTTACCACAACAATCCTATAGTTAAGAGCAGTTTAATGGTTGCTCTGATCTTTGTCAGTTTTTTACAACCATCACAGAACTATTGTTACTAGGTCATACAATAATGACTATATTCCCTACCTACATTTAGTAGGTAAAGGCAGGAAAAATGTTGATTGATAGGGACTTTGTGAATTATGAGGGATATCTGGTTGGAATAAAATCTACTATTTTTTGTGAATTTAAAAGCCTCGTTCAATTCACAAATAAATAAATAAATAAATAAGAGCACCACCTCTGAGATAATTTGTAATTTTTATCAACTACAGGTAGAATGTCAGCAAGTTTTACTGCTGAATATTCAAAAACCCATATTCCTCCAAGGAATGTTATATAGCAAAGAGGTCTCTGAGCAATAATAATACAATGAAAACTAAGTGGCTCATGATCTTAAACAAATGGCATGGATAGGAGTAGTAAAATACTCTTACACATTGTGTACCAAAAACAGCATCAAATCTGTTTATTTTAGGAACAAAAGGCTGATTTTCTCAAGTTAACATCTTCTGCCTTTCATAACACAAAAATCAGTGCATTTCTCCAGTTGTATAAGAGACTCTTTCTCACCAGATTATGCTAAAATAAATTATTTGCTTTGAAAAGATTTACTGAAGTACTTGGAAAGGAAAGGAGAAAGGCAGGTATTGCATGAAAAATAATTTTAGCAACACACAGCTCTTCTGATTGAAGATAATGCCACATTTGTATCAGTATGTATTTCATTTTACTTTCCCCAATTATAGCTTGGTTTATGTGCAAGTACTCACTATGTATCACTCAAACAGAAACAAAATAGATAAGAATGTTACACATCATTAGGATGTATAAACTTAATTGTGATGGACAAAGCTCCAAACATCCTAAAGCTTTATTGAGAACTGGAAATGGATTTCTGTCTTTTAGTTTTCAGTAAATGAAAGGAAAGTTCATTGCCATCTTAAATATCCATGGCATTGATAAATAAAGTAGTCACCGTGGGATTGCTCTTATAAATAAGTCCAAAGAATCAGGCCCATCATTCTTAATAATAATAATTAAAAAATGGAACAAACAAACAAACAAAAACAAAACAAAGCAGCAACAAAAACAACACAACCTTTCCAGACACAGCAAATGAACGGAAACTTTGGTATGGTTTTTATTCCAAATATACAAACATGAACTACAATATGCAGGACAAAAAATGATTCTGTAAATGAATATTTCTATTTGAATGCAACAAAATCTCTTTCTCTAGTGCTTAGACTCTATTTCAAATAATCAAGTAATGTGATTATTGTGCCTTATGTGAAACCCAACAGACACAAAAGGTCCCTTTTTGCATGTGCATTTAATACACAGGTTTGTACAAACCTAGTGGGAGGTCAGCATTTACTAGCTCCATGAAAATTTTTAATGTTTCTGCTCCACTCATAATTCCTGGTTCATATCCACATTTTAAGCTATAATTTGGCATGAAATATAGCCAGCATGAGACTATGTCCCATTTTCTTGAACTGTATATGAAGTAGACTGATTTTGCATGCTTATGTATGTTTCATTTACAGAAAACAGTTCAGTTTTGGTGGTTATTTTTCTGAAGGTTCATTTTCTTGACCACCAGCTCACATCATCTGGGATCTAGAAATTTCGTATCTCCTGGAGAAGGATCTACGTTATTTTTCTTTGCTGTCCAGCGTGACCTAGTACGGATAGCTCCTGAGCTCTACAAAATTGTTCCGAACTACCTCTACGAAATGTTCTGGCCTATTTACCCTGCCATGTTAGTCAAGACTTAAAACTACTATAAGAACTGGAAACTGCACAACGTGCTCAAAGCTGAGTGAGGTGGTGGTGGCTGTGGAGGCTGCAGCTGATCTAGGCTTTACACACTTTTAGTCTTAGCCTCTCATAGGAAAATCTGTCAACTTTGATAGTAATTAAACCTAAGCCATTATCCTTTGTGTGAACTAGAATCTGGCCATGCTTTTATATAAGCCTTGCAGCAAGAAAAAAGACCAGACTATCTTCCACAGTTTCTGAATCATTCTGTTTGAACAGTTCAGTCCCAGAAAACAGATCTTCCACAGTAGATGGAGCTAACTTAGAAATAGTTAAAACATCTCAACATAGGTGACTATGGAATATATCCCTATATACATAAACCTGAGTGATGAAGCAGTCCGAACACAGTAGTATCAATAAAGTTTACATCCACCTTGGGCTAACCCACCTGCCAAGCCAAACAGGACATTGTAATCATAATGAACATGGTCTGTGCATAGCTCAGCTCCTCTCTCTTACACCTGGGTTATTCTTATCTCCACAAAGAATGCTTCCTGAGTTGAGAACTAACCATTCAGATCCAAGAGCTACTTCACACAATTCAGATACTCCTGCTGTGAAAACAGATGTATATACTTCTTTCTCTCCTCTAGACTAGGTATGTATTTGTATTAGGGACTCTTTATTACCATTCATCTTCTCATTTGTATATGCACTCTCAATGCCTTCACACAGCCCAAAAGTCCCTCTGAACTGATTTGGGCCATATAGATCAAAGGAGAAAGAAACTGCTGTGCATACACTAATGGTTTGCAGGAAACCTGATTTACAGTAAAAGAACAAGACAGAGGGAAGTCTAGGGGAACTGGAACAGTGGTGAAATATGAGTAAAAGTAAGTATCTGTGAGAAGCCTGAAGGTAATACAAACAGTAAAGGAGAAGTATCAAGAGAGGAGTGGTGGATAATAAAACAATGGACAGAACTGCATGAGTGAAATCAGGGTTTGGAACAATTCGGTTGTCTTAAGTTCAAAACTTCCCAATCTCAGTGATATTACTCCTATGAGACATACCATCAAAGGCAGTACTTATAGAAGCCATTGATTACACTACATGTGTATAATCACTGTTTTCCTTAATTCCATGATGTCTATAAAGCAGATACTTTAATACCTGTGAAACAGTGTTATTTCTATTTTATTGATGAGGACCTGTGCCACAGAAAGATGAGATGAGACAGAAGATGTGAGGCAAGGCAGGGAAGTGAACACAAGTCTTTCGTATTTATTCTAATCAATCTAACCATCATTATTCTCTTTTCCCACATCCAATATTCTTGCCCTCATTTAAAATATTCCCCACCAACTCCATTATACAGCTTAGGTTGTCTGTCCTCACATATTTTTCTCAGATCATGTCCTCTTCCAAGTCCTATGCCAGCAGAAGAATGAGGCAACAGGATGACAAAGCAAAGTGCAAAGAAGTGAAAGAGTCAGAAGCAGTAAAATAAGAGATCTGGGTTGTGAGGTTTCCAAGAAATTGTATATTTTGAAAGCATGGGAAGTAAATACAGCAATTAGACAATGCAAAGTATTCCCTGATACTACCTAGTTTCCTTTCACAAGGAATACCACTTTCATAAGAAGATATTAGCTCAGTTTTTCTTGCAGCTAGCTATATTTTCCAGAAACGTTTTAGAAAAAGTGATGCAAATCTTTACAAGCTACAGAGGACAGAAGTAAATGCATCATCTTTTGATATTTTAAATTTAAGATCAAATAATCATTAGGCAGTCTTCAGATATAGAACAATACAAGAGTATACAGATAAAATTATCCAGTCTGTGGTAAGCAAAAATACAAAGTAAACTGATGATCCTTCTGAATTCAAAAGTTATATAAGTGTACAATAAGTAAACTGTACTCTGATTGTATGCCACTCTGCAATTTAAATAGATTGGTATTGCAGCATTTTTCTGCACAGGTCCTTTCCAAGCTATTACACTACATTAAACAGTCTGTTGAGTGATGAAGAGAGTAACCTACTCAGCTGTTACTGGGATATATAGAGAGGTGTATGGTAACTCAAAAAAAAAAAACAAAAACAAAAACAACAAAACAAACAAAAACAAAACAAAACAAAACAAAACACTATATCTAATTTCAGCACTGAATTCTGGAGCTGCATCCATAAAACATCCCGAAAGTCTAGATTCAGGCAGCGTAATCTGTCTAGATTTAAGACTGATAATCAGATAAAGTGTACAGAAATGGAGAGAAAAAACAGAAACACTAAAGTAACAACAAGCATGGTAAGCATCTAGCAGGACTAGAGTAGTGTGCCTGTAGATAGGGTCAGGTTTTCAGACCAGTCTTTGGTGCATCACTTCAGTTTGTTATATTAGATTTTAGTTTAAATTTTGAACTAAGAAAATGAGACTCATACAACTTTGTCCTAGGATCCTCAGAAGCTCTGGTCACAAATTTAAAATAACCTTCACATGAAGAGAATTTTAATCAGTTTCCTACTCTCCAAGGGAAAATGAAGCAGCAGAGAGGAAAGACAGAGGAAGAACCAAAATACAATGGTAATATTTGAAACGAGTATGCAAAGAGATAAGAGATGGGTGGTTGAAGGCGCAGAACTGAAAAAGAGAGTTTGATGACAGTGTTCTGTCTTGAGAGCCAGTAGGAATGAGAAGAATGTATATAAGCCTAGGAATCCAGCCAGGGAATTATGAGATATGAACTACAGACTCTGACTGTTAGAAAGGTACTGAAGACAAGAAGGTAAAGAACAACCGCTTGGGCAGTGCTCAGGGTTAAAAAATAAAAAAATAAAAAAAATGAGAGAGAGAGAGAGAGAACAGGGGATGAAGTCAGTAGGATACACGTGAGAACTAGAACTGTTCTGCTAAGGGCATAGAATTAGGATATAAACAGAGTTACAACAGCTGTAGAAAAGAGGGTTAGAAAAAATCCTCGAAAATTGAGCAGAAAATCACTAATGACTAGAAAACCTTTTGAGGACTCCTGGGAACCAAATTTCAGTTTCCCATGATTCCTGTACCATCAGCAAATATCTGTGGAGCCTGATAGGAATCAAAAAATATATTTTGTATCTTATTCCCCCAGCAGTAGTTTTCACAGAAGATGATTCCATGCATTTCTTTTAATAGAAGGATGTTACAACATGGTGTGGGGGATTTTAAGGTTCCAAGCATCCTCATAATTCAGATGGGTGTTAAAATATTCTTATGGATTTGTATTTTTAAAATCTTAAGTGGGTAGATACTCTTTATATACAAGTGGGTACTGTTTCCTTCTTCCCTCTGCCTCTGCTTCTGCCTCTCCCTATCCCTCCCCCCCCCCCCTTCTTCCTTTCCCTTTCTGTCTTCTCTTTTTCCCTCTCTTTCTCTCTCTCACACACATTTTTAAAATAATTTTTTTTAACATGACCAAATCAAAGACAAAGATGTCAGAAGTGCCATATTCCCTATATAACCTAATTTTTTCCCCATTTTGTGAAGGGGCATCATGATGGAGACTAATTGCATGACTCATATACCATTTTGACCAGAAAACACCTGCCTCATACAAGATGGCCTTGCTATAATGATGAACCAGAACTGTGTACTGAAGAAGGTTCATTTCGTGAAGAATTTTGAAGAAATTAATCAAAAAAAAATGGGACATCATTGAAAGATGAGAAAGAATGGTTAAAGCAATTGAATTTCATCCTGGAAATTAGGATTCTATCCTTTCTTGCCATGTTCCCATGGTATAGGTAGTCACTAAGAGTATGTTCTTTATTTTCATTGTGACTCACCAAGATATGAATTTGCAGGTGTTAGATGTTCAGAGACACAGCTGGAATCAGTATGAGCTGAGTTGGGAAAGTTCTTTTTAACAGTAAGGAGTTGGAGCAGACTTTTGGACCTAAGCACCTCAGATTGGTCTTGTAAATTATTGGCAACTTTTGAATGTAACTTCTCTGGGCCATTGTTCCCTATCTATAAAATGGAAATCACGTTATCTTCCCATCTCAGGGGTCTACAGTAACACTAATTCAATGTTTGCTCATCACTTAGATGCTATAGCAATAATCACCAAGAAAACCCCCAAAGGAACTTATTAATTATAAATAATTAATAATTAATAATTCTGTCTTCAGAGCAGGACTTAAATACTCTATTAAACAAGATATGGGGCCATACACTGAAAAAACATCAAGAAAACAAAATATTGAACATCTGCTCATTAAGTGACTATCATATATTCTGTGAGCTGAATGAGGAAAAGATCTTGTAAGAAAAATAATATGTGATCATGTAATTAAAGAACTCTTCATAATGCATACACATGGGGGAGGTTAAATTAAATTGCCCTAACAAAGTTAATTCTGGCGTGTATTAGCTTTTGACTGCTTGGACTATTTAATGTAGATTTTCAATTTTCAACATATAATATGAGGTAACTGAAGATCCTGCTGAGTGAGATCTGATTAGAAGATGTATATTAGCCATCTGTATTTGACTAGTTCAAAACAGAATTTACTTTTAACTATTGGAAATGTAGTACTGGAATAATTTATGACAACTGGAATATTGGAATAACTATTTCATTGCCAATTATTCCTCTTTTCTACAAAATGTTTGGATCCATATTTTCACCAAAAGTTTCCTTTATCATCATAAACAGCAGAAGAGGGAGGATAAGGTATAGAGAGCATCCATATAATATAACACAGAATCACAGAATCACAGAATCGTCTAGGTTGGAAGAGACCTCCAAGACCACCTAGTCCAACCTCTGACCTAACACTAACAAGTCCTTCACTAAACCATATCACTAAGCTCAACATCTAAACATCTTTTAAAGACCTCCAGGGATGGTGACTCAACCACTTCCCTGGGCAGCCTATTCCAGTGCCTAACAACCCTTTCGGTAAAGAAGTTCTTCCTAATATCCAACCTAAACCTCCCCTGGCGCAACTTTAGCCCATTCCCCCTCGTCCTGTCACCAGGCACGTGGGAGAATAGACCAACCCCCACCTCTCTACAGCCTCCTTTAAGGTACCTGTAGAGTGTGATAAGGTCACCCCTGAGCTCCTCCAGGCTGAACAATCCCAGCTCCCTCAGCCGCTCCTCGTAAGACTTGTTCTCCAGACCCCTCACCAGCTTCGTCGCCCTTCTCTGGACTCGCTCAAGCACCTCCATGTCCTTCTTGTAGCGAGGGGCCCAAAACTGAACACAGTACTCGAGGTGTGGCCTCACCAGGGCTGAGTACAGGGGGACAATCACTTCCCTAGACCTGCTGGCCACACTGCTTCTTATACAAGCCAGGATGCTGTTGGCCTTCTTGGCCACCTGGGCACACTGCTGGCTCATATTCAGCCGCCTATCAACCAGTACTCCCAGGTCCTTCTCTGCCAGGCAGCCTTCCAACCACTCATCTCCCAGCCTGTAGCTCTGCTTGGGGTTGTTGTGCCCCAGGTGCAGGACCTGGCACTTGGCCTTGTTGAACATCATACAGTTGGCCTCAGCCCATCGGTCCAGCCTATCCAGATCCTCCAACAGAGCTTTCCTCCCCTTGAGCAGATCGACACATGCACCTAACTTGGTGTCATCTGCAAACTTACTGAGGGTGCACTCGATCCCCTCATCCAGATCATCGATAAAGATATTAAAGAGGACTGGCCCCAGTACTGAGCCCTGCTACAATACAGTACTTCCAGTTGCCTATCATTGTTACATGAATTAGTTAAACTACATGCATTCAGTGAGTAATTTATGACTGAATCTCACAAGTAAAGAGCATATTCAGCTTCTGTTAATTTCCATGTGTTTCTCAGGACTCCAGAAAGTCAAATTGCTAAGAAATGTAAAGATTAGTAAGGGTCAGCCTCCATGAATACACATCATTGCAGAGCAAGAGTTCCCTCAGTGCAGTCTGTATAGAAAGTCTCTAAGACTTCACACTGAAGGCTACTCCACTGTGTCTTCATTATTGTACTTGTTACTGGGCTCACAGTTTAAATGGACATTTTCCAGCTTTGTAAGATTGTAAATAAGAAAAAACGTTGTCCCATAAACATGCCAGTATTTCTTGTTCTTGTCTGAAAGAAAATGAAGACCTTTTCTGGTGGACATTCCTTTTTTATACAGATTTCTTGTATAGAATAGAATATCTTGTACAGGATAGGTTTTAAGTGGTAATATTCCTTGAAAAGTACTAGTAAATAATCTGTTTAAAATATCTTAAGAAAATCATGTAGACTACATCTGGTCCTGAAGGATTTTCCCAGAATAATTTAACACTGACTTTTTAATACTCATCAACTATTGTTAAAAAAAGAACAGCTGCTTTGAACTTAGAAAAGTGGATTGAAATGCTAGGATATTTATAAATATTTATAGAGGTAGAAGGAAATGCCAGAAATGCAAGTAGACATTTAACAGTTTTCTTGAAATATTTCAGTGAATTATTTACTTAACCCATTTCAAATTTCAGATGGGTTGGACACTTAATTTACATGACAACTTCTGTGAATATACTTAGATGTCCACCTTTATCTAATAACTTCTAAAATCTGAACTTCAATTCTAATATTTTTGAATTTCAATATTCTGTAGAAACTAAAATAAGCCTTTCTAGCAAGAGAAGCTATTGAAAAAATAATAATTAAAAAAAATATATTTGTTTGGGACCATTCAGATTTCTAACATTACTTGTATTACACTCCAGATAATTCAGGGACTGAAAAGGGGTAATATTGCAAGAAGGAATGCTGACAATTAGATTAAGATGTACATGCTAGCCTTGATAGTCAAACTTCCAAAAGTAGTCAGTGGTTATCTAGTCAGTTACATCTATGAAGCTTGGAAAGAGATTCAGCAGTCCAGTCACTTGCTGTCCCAATACCATAGACAAAGAAAAGAGCACAGAAACCTGCATGTAAACACACGTATTTTTGCATCTTAACCTAACCTTCAATAAAACACCACAACAAATAAAACACCACAACTAGACCAGACCATGTTGATCAAAGCCTCATCCAACCTGGCCTTGAACACTTCCAAGAATGGGGCATCCATAGTTTCTCTGGGCAACCTGTTCCAGTGCCTCACCACCCTCACTGTAAAGAATTTCTTCTGAATATCTAATTTAAATCTACTCTCTTTTAGTTTAAAGCCATTACACCTTGTCCTATCACCACACTCCCTGATAAAGAGTCCCTCTCCACCTGTCTTTTAGGCCATCTTTAGGTACTGAAAGACCACTATAAGATCCCTCTTGACCCTTCTCTTCTCCAGACTGAATAACTCCAACTCCTTCAGCCTGTCTTCATAGGATAGGTGCCCCAACCCTCTGATCATCCTCATGGTCCTCTTCTGGACTTGCTCCAACAGGTCCATGTCTTTCTTATGTTGGGTGCTCCAGAGCTGAACACAGTACTCCAGGCGTGGTCTCATAAAGAGCAAAGTAGAGGGGAAGAATCACCTCTCTTGACCTACTGGCCTTTCTTTCAATGCACCCAGGATATGGTTGGCTTTCTGGGCTGCAGGTACACACTGATAGCTCATGTTGAGCTTCTCACCAACCAGGACACCCAAGTCCTTCTCCACTGGGCTATTCTCAATCCATTTTCTGCCCAGCCTTTTTTTGTGTTTAGGATTGCCTTGGCCCAGGTGCAGGACCTTGCACTTGGCTTTGTTGAATGTCATGAGGTTCATACAGGCCCATGTCTCAAGACTGTCCAGGTCCCTCTGGATGGCTTCCCTTTCCCTCCAGTGTGTTGACCGCACCACAAAGCTTGGTGTCGTTGTCAAACTTGTTGAGGGGGCACTCAATCATACTGTCCATGTTACCAACAAAGACATTAAACGTGTTAGTCTCAATACCAACCTCTGAGGGATACCACTTGTCACTGGTCTCCACTTGGACATTGAACCATTGACCTCAACTCTGTGAGTGCGAGCATCCAGCTGATTCCTCATTCATCAAGTGGTCTATCCATCAAACCTACATGTCTCCAATTTGAAGATAAGGATGTTGTGCAGAACAGTGTCAAATTCTTTGCACAAGTCCAAGCAGATAACATCAGTTGCTCTTCCCCTGTCTGCCAATGTTATAATCCCATTATAGGAAGCTGCCAAATTTATCAGGCACAATCTGCCCTTAGTGAAGCTATGTTGGTTGCTACCAATCACCCCCTTATTTTCTATGTGCCTTACCTTAGTTTCTAGGAGGACCTGTTCCTTGTGTTCCTTGCCAGATCTTTTCTGACACTGAGGTGAGGCATATATTTAAGCATATATAGAAGGTAAAACCTTAAGGATGCAATTTTTTTTAAAGTGTGCACTGTCTGGCTTATCATGGCTCAAAGGAAGTCTATGTCTTGCTGATGAATAAACAGACTGCGTACTAGTTTTTTTTTTCCCTAATCTGTTATGTAAAGAATACTGACATTTTCACATAGCCAGCTCAGTAGGTGCTTGACAACATGTGCCATATACACATGTCCATAAATTTCAGAAGGTTAAGTTGCTGTCTCTCCTGCTTGCATCATATACTATATGTTTCCACTTAAACTTTGGACTCCTTGGCTTTGTGTTCATAATCAAATTTTAAGATAAAGAGCTTGTTACCATGGAAATACCTTTTTGGCTTAAAATGTTTATCACATGGCCATTTCTTCAGTTTTCTACAATCTATAAGAATCATCATTCCTCTGTCATGATTACTATCCCTTATTTCTTAATAACTTTTATCTACCTTACAAAATATGCATTCAGAAGCAGATTATCAAAGGGCTACAGTGACAGAAAGATTTCAGAATTAAATACAATATTTAAAATCTGAATGAAATTCCACACCCACTTTTTTAACTCCTTTTCATCCCTGACTTTGTATTTCAGTTTCAGTAATATATTTTATTGTATTATCTCATTTTACATACTAAATACACAGTACTGACTATTTCTGTGATTCTGAAAATTTTTGCAGTGCATTTTCCAAGTTCAAGTTCAGTTATCACAGCTTTCTTTAAAGTTAAATGCAATAGCTTAACACAGACTTTTGGATCTTATATTGTCTACAGCAAATTGCATCAGGTTGATGAAAGCATACATATTTTATTGCTATGAGTCTACCTTTACTTTTAATAATAAAATAAATTGATTTTACGTCCCATGCACATCCAAAGCAATTTTTATTGCTATTCACATATTTGAAACCGTTATAAATAAAGGCAGCAAAATACTACAGCTCTGAAAGACAGGAAATGTAAGGTAGTTAGTCAACATTTGCATGTGACTTGAATAGCTCAATTTAATTTGGGCGAGGAGGAAGACACTGGAAACTTCAGGCCAGTCAGCCTCACTTCCATCCCTGGAAAAGTGATGAAGCTGCTCATTCTTGAGGCCATCTCTAAGCATGGGGAGGAAAAGAAGGTGATTAGAAGCAGTCAACATGGATTCATCAAGAGGAAGTTGTGTTTAACCTACCTGATAGCCTTCTACGGTGAGATGACAGGCTGGATGGATAAAGGGAGAGCAGTGGATGTTGTCTACCTTGACTTCAGCAAGGCTTTTGACACTGTCTCCCATAACATCCTCCTGGGCAAGCTCTGGAAGTGTGAAATCCATGAGTGGATGTTGGGGTGGATCGAGAACTGACTGGATGGCAGAGCTCAGAGCATTGTGCTCAAGGATGCCGAGTCTAGTTGGAGGCCTGTGACTAGTGGTGTCCCCCAGGGGTCAGTACTGGGCCAGAGTTATTCAACTTACTCATCCATGACCTAGATGAAGGGACAGAGCGCACCCTTGTCAAGTTTGCAGGCAATACAGAGCTTGGAGGAGTGGCTGACACATCAAGGCCCTGTGTGGCCATTCAGAGGGACCTGGACAGGCTGGAGAGTTGGGCAGAGAGGTTCAACAAGGACAAGTGCAGGATCCTGCACCTGGGGAGGAACAACCCCAGGTACCAGTACAGTCTGGGGCTGACCTGCTGGAGAGAAGCTCTGTGGAGAGGGACCTGGAGGTCATGGTGGACAACAAGTTAACCATGAGCCAGCAGTATGCCTTTGTGGCCAAAAAGGCCAATAGGATCCTAGCCTGCATCAAGAGGAGTGTGGACAGCAGGTCAAGGGAGGTGATCCTCCCCCTCTACTCAGCACTGGTGAGGCCAAACCTGGAATATTGTGTGCAATTCTGGTCTCCCCAGCACAAGAGGGATGTAGAATTTCTAGAGAGGGTCCAGTGTAGAGCCATGAGGATGATTAAGGATTGGAAGGATTGGAGCATCTGTCCTATAAAGGAAAGACTAAGCAAGCTGGACCTGTTTAGCCTGGAGAAGAGGAGAATGAGAGGAGATCTTATCAACCTCTACAAATACCTGAGGGGACAATGTAAAAAGGATGGGGCCAAATTCTTCTCAGTGGTGGCCAGTGATAGGAAAAGGGGTAATGGGTATAAATTGAACCACAGGAGGTTTCATCATCATATGAGCAAGAACTTCTTGACAGTTTGGGTGACAGAGCACTGGAACAGGCTGCCCAGAGAGGTTGTGGAGTCTCCTTCTTTGGAGACATTCAAAACCTGCCTGAATGCGACCCGGTGTAACATGCTCTAAGTGACCCAGCTTGAGCAGAGGGGTTGGACTAGATGATCTCCGGAGGTTCCTTCGAACCTCAGCCATTCTGTGATTCTGTGATTTCATGTTTTAATCTGTGGAATCCACTGTAGTTTTGGTCCCTGTTACTTTTGAAAAATAGGCCATCTTTTTAAGTGGTAAAATATGGATTTTGGCCAAGAAGCATCACAACCTGAAAACAGTAAATTTGTTGCAGAGCTTCTGCATCACAACACTGCTTTTCCAGCTTCAAGTTTCCTAACTTTCTTGCTTAATCTCAGATAGTTTTACAGACCGTATTTCTGAAGCCTTTTTTTTTTTTTTTTTTAAACTGAAATACAGTTGAGATTATTTTTGGCATGTTTACACTGGGTCATGAAACAGCATGTTTTGGCACCTGCTAGCCTCTCTAGCAATCTGCTTACTCCAGGCTGTCATCCTTGTGCTACTCCTGGGTGTGCATCTGACAAAGGTCTTGCAGGTTTGCTGGAATTTGGAGTTTTGCAAACAATGGAAGAGTGGAATGTGAAAAACTTCATTGGACTTCAAGTGTTTTAGATAGATCACAGACCATTACTTGTTGATTTTGTCTTTCAAATATGTAATAAATGCTGTTGGTCATTTTTGTATGTTCTATTGTATTGTTTATAGTTGATACTTAAAGCAAACATAACAGCAACAATGAACAACAGAGAACCTTTCTGCAAAAATCATTTTTTAGCACTTGGAAATCCTCATCATGGGGACTTGCAGCAATATTGCACTAACCAGCTTGTCTAGTGGGGAGTTTAATGAAACTCTGGCACTAACAGTAATGATTATGATGTGGATATAATTTAAATTAGTTTACTAGCCTAAATTGATTGCATATGTTCAGTTCTCTATCTATGTGCAGAGATTTCAGGTTGAGAAAAAAGTATTTGTTTCCCATTCTGAAATGCTTTACAAGGACCATTCAAAGCAATGACGAGATCCTGTACATGCAAATTATTAATAGACAGTTTAAAAAAATAATGATACCCCTGTGGAAATAGTGGAATAACTGATAATTATATATTATATATAAATTATAAAAAAAATAAAATAAAAAAATAAATAAATAATCAAATTATATAGATGTATATAAATTACCTATTTATACAACAGAATCTACTCAGTTTTCACATCATAAAGTATTAAATGGGAGAAGATAGGTGTGTATTTTTTTTATTTTATTTTTTTAATTTACCACCAAGTGACTGTAGGTCATGTACCCCAGTACCATGTAACCAGGAGTTACATGGAGGAGGAGAAGGTTCTTCCTGAAAAATAGGATACTCTCCTCTGACTTTGAGCTCTGACTCGGTACCTATAGACATAGAATTCATTTCACTTCATTTTAGATATTTCCAATATAGGCATCAGTGTCTAAGCTGATCCCTAGGTTTCCTTTATTCTCACTAGTAAGGAATATACTATTCTAGAGTGTGATTCATTTGACCTATTTAGTTGTCTACCTTATAAAGGGATGAATCATGCCCTAAAAGTGTCTATTTCTCTCTATTGACTATAAAGGCAGCCTAACCAAAGCCAATTTAGATACAAAAGACATCTACATTAGGACAGATAAATTTCACCCTAGAAGCCATGAAAAGGAGTACAACAAGAGTGAATATTATTTTCAGCAATATTTAACTTCTGTAGGATTTTGAAACAGAAATCCATCCACAAGGTCAGCTGGGGACAATACTACTAAGACCTGCTGAGAAGCTCTGCCTTGCTCTGTCCAAAACCACAGTCAAGTAGCTCCCTCATGAAAAGTGCAAGGTGACTGTGAAATGGAAGTCCTACTCCCTTTGCAGCTTCTCAAAAGTGTGTTTGGAAGAAAAAAGGAAACTTTTAGTGCTCTCTATTCTTTCTTTAAATTTTGTTTGTAATAACATTAATGAGATCATACTACAGTCATAAAATGTAAAAATGTATTTGTATTTGTATACAAAAAGGACAATGTAAACATTGTATATGTTTAATTCATAAGAATCTGCATATGGCTTGTCCTCCTGCCACACTTTAAAAATAAATAAATAAATAAAACTTAAAACAGTTTCTTATTATACCTTTGATAGAGTAGAATACATGTATCTTCAGTTGACTCTAACTACTTATTTGATATGATTCTTCATAGTTTTTATCAAGCATTTTCCTTTCCGTGACATTCTTCAGTACACTGAAGATTAATATATTACTGTAGAAATGTACTTCTGTACCTCTTTTGTCTCACTGTATGAAAGTTTTTACATATAGGTTTTTTTAATAAAAACTTTATCTCTATAGTATAAAATGTATAGTTCTGACCTAAATCAACCCTGATCTAAGTTCTACTTGACCAATTAAGTCTTTCTCTTAATTCCAGTTGGCCTTCAAATTAGTCTTCTGTGTCTTTCTTGGCTTCAGAATAATTCAGTTGCATATAGCAGCTAAGCAATACTTAATCATTCATCTGAAGTGGAAAAAAGCAAATCATGCATATGTGCTTTTTTTTTTTTTTTTGTCCACCAGAATTTGCAACTCAATATCCATAAAGACAAAAGAATCATTTATGATCACATAAAAAAGAAATCTAAAAAATGGAAATTGGTTGAAATAAACCTGTGACAACACTTCTTCATAAAATGCTAGGAAAAAAAAAAAAAAAGTAGAAAAGGGAAGATTCACCCTCAAAAAGAGAGAATGATTTAGCAAAATTAGTTTTTACCTCTTCTAATCTAATTACTCCAACACTTCCTAGGTGTTTGCTACAAAAAAATATCATCTCTATCAACATTAGATTTATCTTACAAAACATTTTTACTAATGTTTTGTTTCCACTTGGTATGTAGGGATTTAAACCTATAACTCCTAGTGCTGTGGTGAAAGACTGTGCCCTTGATAGTGGGTTTAATTTGATTTTATATCCCACATATTTTCAGGATGATTTAAGGATTAAGTATTCTGGCAGGCTGAGCTTTATATCCTTTAAAACATAGGATTTTTTTTTCCTGCTTCTTATTGGTGGTATGGCCCTGTCCTGACATTTTTAGCTTTAACATAAATGTTCTCTTTGGCCTGCTAACATCAGCAGAAGCCTGTGATCAATCACAGTTGGCTGGCCCATGCAATATAAACAACCATGTCTGTTCACAAGAGCAGAGATGCTGCCTAGAAACCGTAATTTAAAGAGCCTAGTGTCTCATTTTTAAAACCACTAAAGTCTGGAGAGAGAGGGGGGGAGAGAGAAAGAGTACAATTCTACATGATGATTTCTACTACTTAAATTTACTGTGGTAAATTATAAACTGTAAATTTAACAACATGTGACATTTCAATTGAGGAATTTTTCTTTTTTAGAAGGTCATATTAGGGAGGCTTAAACTACCAAGAACTAATATGAACTCATCATCATGACAGTATATCTGTAATACTCTGTCTGAACTAACATAAGGCATTATTTTGCTTTCTACATCCTTGCAAGTCTATCAATACCCTTATGTAAGAACAGTATGATAGAGAAGCATAGAAAGTTGATTAAGGAAGATAAGATTTATGAAAGTTATCATTGGAGCAACTAAGATACTGAAAAGACACCTGATTGTACTTCAAAATCCCTGGTCCTTAGGTCTTGCTGAATTTTGCTCAGTACTTAGCTAAGTGTCTTTTAGGAAGTTTGTAACATAGACAAAGTCTGATCTTGTCTTCCCCAACTTCAAGCTAATTCTCTAATTAATGGACCAGACGTTTTCTCATTCCCTGAGGCACTGTAGAACAAGCAGGAAGAATATAAAGCTGGCTAAGAAGAATGTTGCATACCACAAATTCATACACCGCCTAATTAGGGTTGCTTTACTATCGCTTTTCACTGTGAAGGTAGGGTAAAATGAATAAAGCAGCGGGGATCAGGTGGCTTAAGATTCTTAATCTATGATATTTTCTTTTATGGATCTGTATCACATAAGAAACCATCCCTGAAAATATCAAATAACTATATTTAAAAATACTTAAGATGTTATACTTTTCATTGGATCCATAATATACTACAAGTTGGGACTTAATATAAGACTCAGAATGGTTTTTCTATCTGTCATCTTTTGAAGTAAGCAATCCTCAGAAATACCATTCACACAGAGAAGGGAGCTTACATGGGGTTTTTGGGGTTAGCACCTAAGTTTTAAACTGATTTATTCATTTCAGTTATGTACAACTGTGTGCCTGTCAGCCTAACAGATAAAGGTAATAACAAAACATGAGCATCTGATATTCCTCTGCAGATATGAGATCACGTTTTAGACATATTTCATGCAGGCAAAAAGAAAATGATACAAATCACATTACAGCACGTTTTAATCTGCAAGGTTATACACTTACAGAACTCTAGCAGTCAGTAAGACTGCAAAGTCCTATTTGTAAGATATCAATAGTAAATTTAGGACACACAAGAAAAAAAAAGTTAAATATTTCAATTCAGAATCTTTGAGGTTGTGGGTAACTACTTATGAGTTATCAGTCTTTTTTGTTGGGGTAGGATTTATTTTTATTTTTTCTTTCCCCTGGGCAAGTAGTTCTTTAACTGTCTCATTCTGTGGAAGACTCTACAACACTGATATCCTGCCATGAATCCATTTAGTTTTCTCAAACTTTAAAATTATTTTATTTAGCAGCACACTAGAAAGTACTAAGCAAACTACACAAGATCCCAAAGCACAGCACAAGAGGTTTTATGACCTCAACCTGCCCAGCTGAGAAGACATTTAATCATGTCTTGCATATTCTCATCTTCACAGATTATTTTAATGCTTTCTTCTTATTACACTTATATTTCATAGAATCATGAAATCATTAAAGTTGGAAAAGACCTTCCAGATCATCTAGTCAAACCATCCCCCTACCACTAATATTACCCACTAAACCATGTCCCTAAGTACCACATCCAAACTTTCCTTAAACACCCTCAAAAATGGTAACTCCACCACCTACCTGGGCAACCCATTCCAATGCCTAACTACTCTTTCTGAGAAGAAATGTTTCCTAATTTCCAAACTGAACCTCCATTGGTGCAACTTGAGGCCATTCTCTCTCATCCTATCATGAGTTATTTGCAAGAAGAGGCTGACCCCCTGCTCCCCACAACTTCCTTTCAGGTAGTTGTAGAGCAATAAGGTCTCTCCTGAGCCTATTTCAAATTACTGTTGCTTTCCACTGTGATGTGCTGTGTCTCAACAATTCATCACAGTAGACTGGGGAAAATAAATCAGTTTTCTCGTATATTTAATCTAAGTTTTTCTTACAATAACTTAATTACTATGCAATTGAATAACTGATTCATGTTTTATCTTATTTTAGAGTGAAATATAACACCTCTCCACATCTTTCCTTAATTAGTATATTTGTAAGTTTTTTTCTGTCTCTATAACCACTTAGAAAATACGAAAAATTCTGCAAATTATTATTGTTGTTATTATTATTATTATTATTAAAGTAGAACATAAAACTGAACACAATATTGCATAGAGTATTGTCTGAAAGCTTGGTAATACACAGCACAGCAGGGAGAGCTACTTTGCTAGATTGCTTTAAGACATAACTTTCATTAACAAAAATGTCCTATAAACATAAATTTTAACTTTAATAGGTATCAGAATAAAGGTTAGGAAAACCAGAATCTAGACATGATTCTATTTTCATTTCCTGTAAAGCTTTGGTATATCACTCAAATTTTGTTTGCCTCAGTTTCCTACCTTAGAATGAAGATCACTAAGTCTATGTATCTAGACAAAAACTTCCATGTTTATAGAGAAAAAAATAATAATAAAATAATAAGTCCTCTAGAGAGGATAACATTAATCAGAATAGCATGTGCTTTTTTTCTGAGTAACATCAAATCAGATATTCTTATTTGTTGCTTTTTAGAATGTAGTATAGAATTCCTAAGTCTAACTACATTTATAACTGCTGTCCATCATCATCAAAAGAACTAACTCAACAGACCAATATATGTCTTTATCTTACAGTTTATTCAGCTTTCAGATAACCTTTTCACTAATATTCCTTTGACAAGTGGGACCTATGACTATTTGCGGAGTTTATTTCCAAAATAAAATATGTATTTTGGTGTTCTCTTTGAAAAACAGATAAACATGCAGGAAAATAACTAGCACAGCTGTGTCCTACTACATTAGTTCATAAAACTGCAAAAAACGGCTTTCCAACAGATGCCCTTCATGGAATCTAATACTAGCCTTCTGGATTTCTGAGCAACGCATGGGTTTTCCAGAGAATTCAGTAAAAGAAATAGGATGTAAAAAAGCCTCTATGATGAACACCAAGTATGTTTTGTATATTCCACATATGTGGAGTGCAAATGTATCCAGCATTTTGCACAAGTTTGCAAGCAATGCTTAAAAATATATACTTCAAAACCGAAGTGTGTTGTAACATTACCATTCTCTTAATTCTGTTCATTCACTTTTTGTACACTTATACACTCAGTGCATATACTTGTTTGTTTTTCATGCCAGTGTATGATAGCTACAGCAAGTGCCTGTAGGTAGGATGTCACTAAGGGAAGCCATGCTGTATGTATAAATACAAGTATACAAAGAAGTAAATTGCAATTTTGCCAAGCTCTCCATCCTGCCCAATGGAAGACATTGTTACAGTTTAGTGAAATAAATCCTCCTATTTATTTAGGGTTAACTACTTTTCTGATTTCACAGTGAAAAGAATTACATCACATCCAGGTCCATAAGGATTCATGCACTCGTTCCTGCTCTGTGCAACTTCAGCAGCAAGAATAATATATGCATCATCTACTTTAACTGCAAATGACTCTTTTAGCGTGAATTGTGTGTTTAAAGATGATGCACAACAGAACTCTTAGATGCATCCCAGAAGTCATGCAGCACCAGGCAGATAATATCACAATGGTTACCAAGAGTAGCAAATGGGAAAAGCACTACAGGAAATGAACTCTTGTCAATAATCTCAAGAGAGTGCTATATTTAGGTCAATTGTACCTGAAATCGTTTGGTGGGGTAATTGCTCTTTGGTCCAGACTCTGCTCTCTGAGCCTGTCAGAGTGCTTGTAGGTCCACTGGATTGGAGTCACCAATTTTCTTTCAGATTCATTTTCTAAAAGGAAAAAAAATAGCTTTACTACAGGATAGAAAGCTTACAAGGAACAGAGAAAATCACTTCTGTTATTCTAGCTTTTAAAATAGGCTGTCAATAAATGCATTTAATAATAATAATAATAATAAAAATCTAATATCAAAATTAATTCCTCAGTTTTCTGGAATAGAAATTTATTCAATTACTCAGAGTTTTTATTTGACCCTTCAGAGACTTTCCATATCAGTTAAGTATCTAAGGTGATTTAGAGCAATCTTTTGTTTTTGCTGATCACTTAATAATCAATGCAAGATTAGAACATTGTTCTTAAATCCTGTGATGTATCCCAGTGCAGCATTATTCTGGCTTTAAATTGGGTTGAGCCCTTGTCTGATAATACATACTGTGGTTTCATAATTTAAGAAGTTTTATGCATGTATTTAGACAAATCTGATAAATTCAGTTTTAGGAATCCAATATAATGAGCCACATACTGACCCTTTACAGCAGTTAGCTGGATTCATACAGGTATCAGAAAACAGCACCTAGCCTTTCTATCTTCTAATTTCTTAGAAATGATATAATATTCTGCTTTGATAGCACAAAGTCTCCAGCAGTACTATTCTTTCTTCATATTAAAGTGTCATTATTAATAGAAAGAATTTTAAGGTAAGGAAAAGCCTCCTCTGGAGGTTATTAAGCATGTGTTTACCTTTTGCACAGACAGATATAGCATCATATTTGTAGTCATTACTCAGTGCTTGTGATTAGTGTGTACCATAATTAAAGAAAATGTCATGGTATAACTACACTGCAGAAAAATAAAAATGTAATTTTTATTTTAAAAATTTACAAAGGGAATAGGATACACTGCTGAAAGCTGCAGTAGGTGCATCAGTTATTTTAGCTATTGTTTCTTGTGTAGAACTTCAAATTCAAAGACACTCATTAAATTGAGTAGATGGCAATAACAGATGAAGTGTTAATGGGGCAGCAGTGGAGCGTGTCGGGAAAATGAAGAGACCCCGAGGGGCTCACCATGCTGTTTATGCCCAGCTAAATTCAGCAGCATTACCATAAATCCTCTAAAAGATACTGTACTCAATTTCTTACATGTTACTTTTCAGGCAAGAAAATATTCTACAAGATTAAAAAACGGGAACAGAAATATGATTAAAAACTATTTACATTAAACAAACCATTTGCATGTAAAAACACTAAGTATTCTTTTATTACTTTTTTTGCATTTTTAGAAAAACAAGGAGAGGGGCTTTTCATCTTCAAAATAATGTATGAATCTATGTGAAAATTTCTGTAACTTTGCATAGGAAAAGAGTATTTTTCACAAATGAATCAACATTTATTTCATATTTTTTTTTCATAATTTAAGAATCAGTTCTCAATATCAATTTCTCACATACATAGTTCAACTAGCTAAAACAGAGTTATGCATAAACCCCATAACTTTTCATAAGAATCTAAAATTATTGATTTTTAGCTTTTTGTTATTCTTCTAAAGTGACACTCTGAGGGCATTATTTAATCTTAGGAAAGCATTTTATTCTCTGTAATTATATGAGTAAACTATTAATTCCAGTAATTTACTGCTTAAAAAGAAACATTAAAGTTTTATATATAGTTGTGCATGCATCATCATGATGGCCTTAATGTAACTTTGATCTTCGAATGAACTTTTCCAAAGTAAGGATAGACTGATTTACTGTTAGGGACAAAATGACTGTAATACACTGTGTAACTTCAAGCATAAAGTCAACTGCAGGTAAGAAATAATTATCTACTGAATAAAACTGCCAAAAAAAAAAAAAAAGAAGTCTTTTAAGTACTTCATATGGTCTACCTCTCTATTTTTGCTTAAGCTGTATATTGGTATTTACCAATACAGGTTAAGTAGATCTGGAGAACGTGGCGCCTGGGTTTCAGCACCAAGGCCAGAGGCCGTGAGCAGCACGGCGGGAGTGCAGCCCCGCACCGTGCATTATTCACTGCCACTGGCAGCTCCAGCAGCACGCACACAGCAAAACTTTGACTTTCACAGCAAAATTTGCCATACAAGAATGTGTGCACTCCTCACAAGTAAAACCTTTCAGTTTTCAAAATAAGATTTTCTTTCAAGAGGTGGTGTAAACAAAATGCATGTGATCTTTAAATCCTAATTTACTGCTGAATTTTAAGTATATTTAAAAATTAAATTGCTGTCTTTTTCTTCTTTTCTCCCAATGACAAAGAAGTGTCTGGTTCTACTTATGACAACATCACTCTTTTGACTATTGGAAACAATGGGCATTAAAGATGAAAATGAATCAGTTTTTATATACATGAAGATAAAGATAAGGGCCTCCACAACACAGGCCTCCACTGTGCACTCTTGACCTTCCATTTTAAATCTGAAAATCTGATATCCAACAACTCTCTTTTGTTTATGGGGAAGCACTGTTTTGCATATACAAATCACCTCTCTGCACGTGCAATATATATTCAGAAACCTGCCTTAATATCAGCTTAACAAATGCAAGCACAGCCATAGGCAACTTACTTGCCCTTGAGAATAATGGAAAAATAAAGTCCCTACAGTTTTATATCAAAACTCTGCTAATGATAAAAAATGTTTATTTTCAGGAACCCACCCCCCCACCCAAAAAAAAAAAAATCAATTACCCTTGCAGAAGCAGAAACATGGGGTACTTGTAAGAAGCTAATGTAGAGACTTTCCTTACTGCCTGCCACCTAAGAAAAGAATATTTACAAAGCAAATTAAATAACAGGGCCTCTAAGATGCCTCAAGTGATGCACTTAATACAAGAATGGAAAAAAACATCTGTAATGGATGTCTTATCCTTATGACCAATAGATGTTTTAGTAGCAGCCAAGAAAATTCCACAAAAAAGCTAAATTCTGAATGATACTGAGAACAAGTAGTTTCCACAAAGGTCATAAAGAGTTCTTAATTATTCTTATACTTGAATGTTCAGAAGAAAAAACTAAAACTGTAAAACAAAACCACAAGGAAACACCCAGCTCTACCCTACCCTCACATAAATGCCTTCTGCCTTTAATAGGTTGTATACTTCCTCTCAGTTGAACTGAATATTTTAACAGCAGTGGTCACTTACATTGTTTCTTGCAGTGATTTAATTTATTTTACAGGTTTTACAGGAAAAGGTGAAATAATTGCAACTATTTCCAATAGTTGGATAATTTAAAAAACTGATTTAAAGCATTGATTTAATATTAATATTTATGAAACACTTGTGATTATGGACAGATTTTAGCAGATGACAGTTTACATAAATTTACAGACACCAAAGCCATGCCTCTGATTATTCTGAATAATGAATGAATAAAAATACAGTGGGCCTAGTCCTGCTTCTGCTGACATTAGACGGACTTCTATCATGCTTTTCAATGAAAACAATATCATAAACACAAACTCTGGAAACAAACATTAAATCAAAGGTCAAAAAGTCAAAGGTCAACTGTAAAGATAGCAAATTAAGTTTAAAAATAATCTGAAGAACAACTAAACTTTTTGTTTTTGTTTTAATCAGAATATGAAATTTGAATCCAGCTATGAAAAAACAGAACTTAATATAAGGCAAAAAAATGTTTTCCCTACCATTAAATATTAAGGCATTACATTTTTTCCATTAATAACACTTTTAAAACTATAAACAAGTGTAAAAATTTATGTAAATCTATCAATAGACAGTCTTACTGTCATTCCTGCTTTAAGATAAATGTGTCCCAGACTTGAAAAACATTATTTTACATAAATTTTAAAAAAGATGATTAATAAGGAGTCTGAAATATAAAAATAACAGAGACAATGACCTTCATCATAGGAAGGAAATATCTGAAGTTGCCATTTAGTGCTCCTGGAAAATTTCAGAATATCAGCATTGAAAGGACACAGTCCATGAGCACCCTGCATATCATGTTTTTTGATGTCAAGTGTATCTTAGGTAGGACTAATGGCTCAAAGAATCAGTTGTTGCCAAGCAAGGATTTAAAACTCATGAATAAAATGCAGAACTGGCACTGAGGAGTTTAAGGGAAGGTTGCATCTATCTCTCAAACAATGGATAAACAGTTGTCTGACTGTGAGGCACAATGGAGATAATGGGTAACAGCACACTAATAGCAGAGTGAAAAACCTCAGGTCTTTCCTAATTCTAAGAGGCAATGAGGATGGTGAACACAGAAAGAAAGTCTTCAAAGCATTACTCATGGCTCTTCCAAAATGAACAACCCGTCCAATGTCAGGACTATAAGGAATCTGAAAATTTCCTTAAGTCAGAGGATGGCACCCCAACAGGACTGGGTGACTCAGAATGCTGTCCTCTGTCTTAAAACTTTACAACAAAGCAATTTATGTTGGGAGAAATGCTGTTATATTAAGAGCAGTTGATTTGGAAGCATTTCAAAAGTCAACAAATACTTTTTTTTTTATGTTCAGATTCACCTCCTCTCTACAGTGTTGCCTGGAGAGCCAGAGGAGAAGAAAATCAGGCAGGTAATCAAAGCAACTTGTCAATGATTAAACTAAGTGTAGGGCAGAAAAATTATGTGACTTTCTGGATCATTCCTGCTGTTCTCTGAGCAAACTAGAGGTAACAAAAGTGTCTTAATAAATACTAATAGCCAGACAAAAGAAAGTGTAAAACAATCAGAAAACAATAACTCATCGATTATAGATCTATACACCATACACTGTAGATTATGAACTACAGACAGCAAGAGTTATAGAAAATATGGTTTTACCCTTCTACGCTGACAGCTATTGGTGAAGAATTTTATTACAGGTGAATGTGGTGACAGGGCATGTGTTACTGATACACATAAATTGACAGATTTGGGGCACAGCAGTTTACACATTATGTACATACATGAGGTTGGAACTACATAATGATTTCATATGAAAGTGGTGAGCACCCACTGACTCCTCTGTGGACTAAGGACAAATTTTACCCTTTGTTGCCACAAACTGTTCTCTTTTTTAATCCTTAATTTAATTTATTTAACAGCAAGTCCATCCTTTGAAAAAAAATGACAACCAAAGTGCAATAACCAGCATAGTACATCATGAAGAACTGCAAAAGTAGCCTTCTCAGTACAGCACAAAGAAAGCCATAGAGACTATTCCAGGAAACACGCTATATTTGTCCATTGGATCCATTTCCTGTGTCTGAGTTTGATGGTAGCTGAAAAGGTCCTATGATGTACCTGAGACATGTTAATAAATAAATAAGTAAATCCTTAAAGCTTAATGAGCAAAGATGCATATACATTAGGTAGATAGTTATTGATCTGCATCTTTTATCCATCTATCTACTTCTAAATGGAAAACAACAAAGGGTACACAGCAGCTCTGCTATTTTACCATGTGCAAGGAAGCTTCATTGGACAGTGATATTTTTCATATGTTACTCTGCTGAAATCTGCATAATTGCTTTCAGAACAGAAAAGAGACATGTATGGGGAGACCCTCTTTCAGTGTGATACCCTGTCGCTCCAAAAACTGACATTGTGAATCTGCACATTATTATGTGCCTTGATGACAAATTCAGATATTACAATTGATTCCTCCCTCTTCAAAATAATAATTTATATGAAGATATGTTAAGATTCTCAGAGCCAATAGATAAACTGTGTATAACACAATTCAATGCAAAAGAAAGTCTGTTAGCACAATATTGATTACAAAAAACTGAATATGGAACCAAAAGCATTAAAGTAAGTCATATTTCAAGAAAGTGTTAATAGCAAATACATAAGCAAAATCATTTTAATGTTTATAGTACATTACACAAGCTAATGTTAAAACCCTACTCTGAACCTGAAAACTACCATTATATTTACTCAGTTACAATGATTTACATCACAGAAAGTAATGATTTGAATGAAACTTACTGTTGATTTGTATGTTGAAACTTACGTTGATTTGACTGCATGATATTCACAAACATTTGTTTGGAATACAAATAAGCGATCTTTGTGTGTCACAACAAAAAAATAGACATGTAAATATTGTTTACAAACTAGTCTATATTTGCAAATATATTGAGAAGAAGCTGGATTCCTAAATAAAAACTAATATTCACTATGAGTTATTCATCGTCCTTTAATTATTCTGTCATGTCAAAGACAGTCAAATCAAACCCAAAAACAATACGTGATCATTTACACACAAAGAATAATTGTGTACAAGTGTAAACAAAAAGAGTAACTCTCCTCCAAGACTGACATTTTTCTGCATAAACAATTGGAAAATACTTGAGAAGAATGAATAAGGTCCTACTGATTGGATTTCTTTGCAAATGAAAAGATTGCAAATCTGAACAGATTAGAGCCCTAAATTAGTTTCAAATTCAATTTATTGTAAAAATGTAACCATGGCTGTTACTTTCTTACATTATTTTATGATTTCTGACTATTTCTCAGGTGACATCATGAACAATTGATATCATCTACCTGGACTTGTGCAAAGTATTTTACACTGTCCCATACAACATCCTTGTCTCCAAATTGGAAAGACATGGACTTGATGAATGGGCCACTTGGTGTATAAGGAACTGTCTAGATTATCACACTCAAAGAGTTGTGGTCAATGGCTCAATGTCCAAATGGAAACCAGTGACAAATTGTGTTCCTCAGGGGCTGGTATTGGGACTGGCACTCTTAAACGTCTTTATTGGTGACATGGACAGTGGGGTCAAGTGCATCCTCAGCAAGTTTGCAGATGACAGCAAGCTGAGTGATCTGGTTGACACACTGGAGGGAGGGCATGCCATTCAGAGTGTCCTTGACAGGCTCAAGAGCTGGGCCTGTGTGAACAACATGCGGTTCCATGAAACAAAGTGCAAGGTCCTGCACCGGGACAATCCTAAACATGAATGGGCAATGAAAGGATAGACAGCAGCCCTGTGTAGAAGGACTTGGGGGTTCTGGTGCATGAAAAGCTCAACTAGCTGGTAATATGCACTTGCAACCCAGAAAGCCAACCAAGAAGCATGACCAGCAGGTCAAGCGATGCAATTCTCCCCCTCTATTCCACTCTCATGACATTTTACTTGGAGGACTGTGTTCAGCTGTGGGGCCTTCAGCGTAAGAAAAATATAGAACTGCTAGAATGGGTCCAGAGGAGGGCCATGAAGAGGAACAGGGGGCCAGAGCACCTCCCCAGTGAAGAAAGGCTGAGAAAGTTGGGGTTGTTTAGCCTAAAGAAGAGAAGGCTCCAGGGAGTCCTTATGGCAGCCTTCCAGTATTTAAAAGGTGATCTACAGGAAAGATAGTGAGAGACTCATGAAGTATAGTGACAGAACAAGGGGTAATGGTTTAGAGCTAAAAAAAAAGGTGGGTTTAGATTAAAGGAAGAAATTCTTTACTCTGAAGGTGGTGAGGCAGTGGAACAGGTTGCCCAGAGAAGCTGTGGATGTCCCATCTCTGGAAGTGTTTGAGGCCAGGTTGGATGGGGCTTTGGGCAACCTGATCTAGTGGAAGGTGTCCCTGCCCGTGGCAAGGGGATTGGAACTAGATGATCTTTAAGGTCCCTTCCAATCCAAACCATCCTATGATTCTGTGATATAAGCTTTATCACAAACACACTCTTCTTTCCTCCCTGTTTTCACTAATACTTTCAGGTAAGAGAACAATAACTTATCTCACCTCTTAAAACAGTTTCTCAAATGCGAAGTTGGGGTATACCACAGTTAGCTGGAAATAGACAAAACAACTGCTACAAAGCAACCCAACACAGAAGATTTTTGTGTGGGATACAGTGTCATGAATGCAAGAACAAAAGCCCAGGAAGTACAGTTGTAATAGCAGATAAACAGGAAAATGAAATATGCTTATGAACAAATGTATTAAAAGGACAAAGTCTTGGTGTCCTCTGGCAGGAGACCTCAAATAGGTCATGGGAGATTTGCAGAGCAATTTTCTACAACAGATAGATTTCTAACTGTGTCAAAGGTTGAAAACTAAAGTGGGATGACATACCAGCTACAATGTGAACTACATATCAAAGAGCTGTACTGGTATATCAGTAGAGCAAATGTAGAACATTTTTGAATGGAATAATAATCTGTAGATTCAGATACACAAACAGGTGTATAACTTGTCACCCAAAGGTCCTAAAAATATATCATTAATGAAATTAGATACATGTGAAATCCATTATCAAATACATCACTGTATGCTTTGTCCTTGTGCTGTATAATTGTATCAAAACCAAACTAAATACGCTTGACTAGCAGGTAAAACAGTTGCTGAATAAGTGACTTCTGGGTTAACAGGTACTGCAAAATAAAACATGCTAAAGTTCTATTTAGTTTCAAAAAGATTTGAAATAAGGCCATAATAATTAGAGACGCTGCCTTACAAGAAAGTACAACAAAATATACAGTAATACTGCCATTTATAAATGAAAGGAGGAAACTTCTGCCCTCTCATCTCCTCCCTTGAATAATAAAAAAGCTACACCATAAGCTCATTGCAGTGTCCAAGAGCTTTGGGTTTCCCAGTGGAAACAAGCAATGGCTGATGATTGACTGCACTGGCTGAAAAATAATAATAATACAGGAGGAGATAAAATAACATGCTGTGTGGAGCCAGAGAATGTAATGGCCCTAACAATCATCATGGAAGAAGCAGTGGAAGTACTCTTCCCTTAACTGTAAAACTGTTCAAACCTGGGGTGGGGCAAAGAGAGAGAGAACTGTTTCAAAATAGTCAATGGTCTCATGCAATAAATAGCCTGAGCAGTGGGTTATACACAGCCAACACTCTGCCACAGACCAAAAAGTCGTTTCATCATGAGTATGAAAATACAGCACAAGCTGGGCATCCTTTTTTCCCTCATTGTGAAAGGTAGAAGAGAATAGAAAAAAAACAATGAAATTAAGAGACACTGCAGAGAAGATGCTGAAGATCACAAAATGTTTGTATTGTCAAGTAAAAAAACAACAACAACAACAACAACAAACACAAAGCAATGTGAGAAAGCAAGCAAGAGGAAGAGATGAAGGAAAAGACAAGATATCTGAGTGTTGTGTTACTGAGGCAAATGGGAGAAGCTTGAGGGCAAGAGTGGATGTGATGACAGAAAAGCAAGCATGAATGGGTATTAGGGAAAATTAAAGTAGATCTTATTAACATTCTTGTTGAGAAAGTTAATGAGATGTGTGTATAAAAGGTGAAGGTTACAAATAGGGTAAGAGAAGGATTATTAAAATGAGCTGAAGCTTTCAAACAAGTACCAGAGGTAGTGGCAAGAAGGTCACAGAAATGCTATTTGAACATTTTTCATGATTTGCAATATTTTAACTTTAAAAAGAGAGCATTAATGTCATTCTCGACATTACAGATGACGTAACATGCTAATACCATCCAAAAATGGCCTTCATATTGTAATATTTGATCACCATGCCCAGTATGTCTCACACCATCACCATAATTAAGGTAATGGTATCAGGCAGTTTCTTCTTTTCACCTCAGAATGTTTCAAAAACTTCTGTTTCCTGTGGCATTTCACTGTTCTGGTTCTGTGGCTGTTGCTTTCATTCATTTCATCATAGTTTACTGTTTTGTCATGGATTTACAAAACAAAAGTTTTCAAGATTTTCTCAGCATGTTCTATTTTTGATCCAGGTCTTGTCTTCACAAAAGAAAACATTTTTCATGTCAAAGAGCCCAAGTAAGGACACACAGGGTGACACCCTGACCTTTTTCTAGTATATGTGTTGGACCAGTAGAGGTTGTTTTGTTATAGACATCGGAAAATAATGGTAGATTGAGTTGCCACTCAAATCCCAAAATAAGAAATGTTCTGATGCTGGAGGAACATATTGAGAATAGGAAAGCACCTCAAAATGCTGCCAGAATGCACGAGGGCCCCTTAGTCTTCTGAAAGAGCAATATCAGCAAGCGCAAAGGTATCCACCTGGATCTCAGCCTTTCAGCAGTGACTGTAAGAGATGTGATTAAGAACTGCAGACTTTGTCTCCAACTCTTGAGTCTTAAACCTCGAATGTGATTGTATTCATGGCTTCAAAAGACAACAAGTGACTCTGAGACCCAAATTCTCAAAGGTTTTTAACTGCCTAAGAATTTTTGAGGATCTGAACCAGAATGCATTGAATTTCCAAGGAATATTTAAGATTAAGAACTGAATTTAGCAATGGTATTGGAAGGATATTAGTTCTAATATGCATGAGTAAAACCAAGATGTATTTACAATAGGTTTCATCCTGTTCACATTGACGTCAATAGAAAACAAAACTACTTAACGTAAATGGCAGCAGCAAATATCCATAAATTTAGATAAGACACTTCAAAACTCACCCCTTGTGCTATCTAATTACTTGAGGACTATAGTATAAAATAAAACAACTGACAGCAGTTTAGATTAATTCTCCTCTTGTTGCCATTTATTAGTATCGATATAGAGAACTATTAATGAAATGAGGATGTTAGGACCTAAAACAATAGGCAATTGAACATCATCTGCTTAGACCTCAAGGTTTTTTTTTTCCTGTAGTATGTTAAATAATAATCAGTACTCAGAATCAAATATTTATTGCAGAAACTCAAAGGACTTCTCACCTAACTTCTCCCAGGGGTTAGTTAATAAGTCTAATAAATAAACAAATAAACAAATAAATAAATAAATAAACAACCTTCAATCATTCAGTTGCTCAGGACTTTCAGTAATACCAACTTCAAGGAGGAAAGGCTCTATACTTGCCACAATTAAGAAACTTCAAGAAATAATAGAAGCTAAGTGGAGATATTTTTGCTTGCCAGACAGATGACAGTGTAAAAATATGTCTGAGTCAGAGCAACTACGAATCTTCACGTGTAAAGTAGGTGACAGCCTAAACAGCTATAATTGAAAAAGGTCATCAGAATTCCATAAATGTTTCTGTTGGTTCAGGTGCTGGGAACAAGCACTGCAACATCCTACAGGTAGCCACCATCCAAGTGTTATAGTGTCACATGAGCAAAGAGAAGCACCAGGGGATCAGATGCAAACATGGTGAATACAAGACGGGCTCAAAGATTGTCAGATGGAGAGGAAGAATCAAAATTATGAAGACAGAGGGAAGGAAAGATTATGCATACCATGACCTGTCATCTATGATGCACAATTTCAGAACACAATTCTTATTTACAACATGCAAAACACCATTCACTGAAATCTGTGAACTTGTCAGTATAAAAGTCATTACTGTTTTCTATCCAGAGAAGATCTGATTTATAATTGCTGAAATATATTTCCGTTATAGAAGTCCTTATGGCTACTTCAAATGTACATTTATTTTCATTCAAAATGAACAAAATATGCTATAATTCAAAAATGTTCAGAAAATAAGTATTTCAGTAAAAATGCACACATTTTCATCAATATCAGCTGACAATTTTTATATTGTTAGAAGGTTAGGAAAATGTAGAAATATGAATGGAAATGAGAGAACAATTTTCTGTCTCATTTACTGAGACCCCTATTCAAACAAACAAAAAATTACCAGAAAACATGCAAAAGAATAAATTGTGTTAATGACTTCAATAACTGTATTAATCAAAAAATCTAGTTAGGAATAGGCTGCTAACATAAGGTAAGACAGGCTGCAGACAGTAGTCCTTTATGTAAAAGCAAATGTCAAAAGAAAAGCTCTGATATTTGGTTGTGGGCTCCCACTTTTCACATAGGCATTTCCTAAATCCATGTTTGATGAGCTTCTCCAGCTATAAATTCTGTAAATTCCCTCTGGAGTAGTGCAGAGTGTGCTTCATGAAAATGTCATCTGCCAGCACTGCAATTACTCACACTCCAGCAATCATGTGCACAATGCAGAATGGGTCGAATTCAGGTGAGAACGAGAACCAGCAATCAAGTCTCTGGAATTGAGAACAAAGCCATTTTCTTTCATTTGCCATCAACACAACCATCAAGGCCTTAATTACAAGGCAAGTGTCAAGCCTGGCTGCTGAAAGGCTTATTATTATACAGCTCAGCTTCAAATCAGTTTTGTATTGATGAACTGCAAAAATGAGGAAGCCAGCTTAGCCCCACAAGAAAAGAAATGGGGACTAACTGATTATGTGATTGGCAGGAAAAAACAAGGACATTTAAAAATACATTTTTTGATAGTAAAAGTATTAGTGAACAGCACACCTAAAACCTTTCCATAAACATATTTTCTAACTCAATAGCAAATCTAGGTGGTCTGATAATTCAAAGGACATTTTCTTTAGTTGAGATTATTGTACACACAACAGACACTGCAAAAAGTCTCTCTTTAGGTCATTCATTTTGTTTTTCAAACAGTAATGCATGTCTGTGATTGTTGTCACTGCTCCCTTAAATTTAATTGTATGCCTATACCTTGAACATGTATAAAGATGTTAACTGAATTGCTCACATATTCACAAGTCCTTGCACAGCAACTACCTATTCATATTAGATTAGTTGTCCTCCTATTGAACAGTATTATCATTCTTTAAATAACAAGATTTATTTATATTGATTCAATTGAATTATCAATAAGAAACACATTATGAGTTAAAGTAAAATGTCCTCTCTTTTACCGTTTTCTATAGGCAAGACTTTCGGTCATGATAAAATAATGAATGAACTGTTAGAACAAGGCCTGAATTTTGAAATGGTTTTTGATACAATGCTGCTGTTTTAATAAGTTAAATCTTGTTTTGTCTTGTGGTTATTTCAACCCATATTCTGGCTTTGCCTCTGCATGTCTTATGTGACTGGAGAAATATGTGCTCAGCTTACTGGTTTAAGCTGAATAAGCAAACGTATAGCAAGTAGGAATACACATTTAGGCCAATGAGAACTTTACTGTTAATTGTATGCATTTTGCCTAAAACATTAACAGTCCATAGGTCTGTGACGTAGGTCTGTGACAAGTCCCTTCTCCATTTTGTCATATCACTTTCATTGCTTGTAAACTGGACTTATTTCCACAGGATATATTGATATTACATACAATAAATACAAAAGTCAAAATGTAAAAATTCAGGAAATAACAGAATAATATCCACTGAAAAAGATCTAATGTTTTACTAACATATTTTACTGGGGGAAAAAAAAATAAAAAAATCCAGATGGAGATTTTAGGAGATTTTAATTTTTAAGGGGAAAAAATGTTAAAATATTAATTTTAAGGGGAAAAGGCTTCCAAGGAGTATATTTGAAAATATATACATATTCAGGTAATGTCAATTTAGTGGTAATACAATGTGCTTGCAAGTTTAGACACATAATCCTTTTTAAGTAGAAATGGGAAAAAAAATGTGGATGACTAGTTTTCATTTTGCTATTGAAATGCCCTAGATTTATTAATAATGTATCAAAGTCTTATAAAAGCTCTATTAGTTTTAATTTTCCTTACTATTAGTATTTGCACTTACATACCTCCTAATTTCCAAGAAATTTTAAAGGTCTATATGATTGATTTCAGTCAAGTTCCATCCCTTTCATTTAGGAGGATGTCACTTTCTCTTTGCAGCTCAATTTAGGGTTCTACATCAAGATATATTGCACCACAAATACAAACTTCACTTTCTTTTCTTAGTCTTTTTTTTTTCTTTTCCCAGTTTAAGGATAACAGGCAGAACAATGCATTAGTTCCTCAGTCTCAAAGAAATAAAACAAAAACTTTTCAACCTGCATTCTACTGAGTGAACCTTAATAGAGAAAACAGCCAACTGTCAAGAATTATATATACAGGACAACATGCTGATATCATTACAATATGTACATAAGATTAAGGATTACTGAAAAATATCATTGGCATATACTGTTAGTAAAACCACACTTGGTATCCAAATCAGAAGACTGCTCTAGTATGCCAGAAATATTAAAAAGAAAAATAAAAATATTTAAACAGTTGTTAAGAGTAGAATTGGTAGGTATGTGAAAAATACTGTGGTGCTTAAGGTCAAAGCCAAATGGAACTGGTGTCAGTGGCTGATCTGAAATTTACCAGCATTGTTTGATGGTCTTGATGTGGTTAGATTGCAGTAACTTAAACTCCTGGTTATGTAATGACAGGAGGAAGGCACTTTAGCTTGAAGACATAGGTAACATTTCTTGTATGGAATAAGAGTTATGTGTCATATGCTCTCAGATAACCAGACACCTTAGAGCAGAATGGAATAATGTTATAAGAATAAAATCTAAAGAACAAATATTAATACATAGAGGTGACAGATCCTTATGTGGTACTAATCTCTGACTGGCCTTTCAAAGTAAATAATATTCATAATAATGCAGATTAATTGCAGGCATAGATTAATATTTTTCTAAAGTAAACCCTTTAAGAAAGCAAAGTGAATTTTTCAGATGTACCCAAAAGATTTAGAAGCCTACATGTTTTCTTCAAATGGACTTGAGGTCTTAACAAAGAACAGGGTAAAACACATTCGTACTCTGAATTACTATGATTTCAGATATATTCTTGCTTTGAGAGATTAATATGAGAGGAGAGTAAGAAAATAAAGAAGCAACTTAAAAATCAAATATAATATTGTAAACAACAGTTTTATGTCTCATATATTTATTATTACAAGCCTATCTTTTTCTCTCATTTTAGAGCTCCCATTTTATTCCTTCTTTATCCTCAACAAACAAGTGCAGATTTCTTTGGAATTAATAGAAAGTTCATTCTGAGTTGCTCTATGTGCATGTTGAGGGAAGTGCATAAGACAACCTCTTCAAGTTTATTTTTAAAATTATTTGTATTCCATATAATCTTGGCATTCTTCATGTGTTTACAATTAAGCATCTGCCTATGAACCTTGCTAGACTGACAGAATAAGTACAAGTCCCTAGCAACTACCTTGTGAACTCTGCCAGTACAATACCAGTTATCTTCCAAAATACGAGACATTCAATCAAAGAACTTTTTTACCTAGGTATAGCCTGGTAAAATTAAATTACTACACTTTGAAAGCAAGTAAACAGAAGCAGTTCTCCAGTAAAATTTTCTCCAGTAAAAATTTTGGAGGATCAGTATGTACTCTTAACTGTTTCTCAACATTTCTGAAAAAGCATATGAGATTTCTGGAGTCTAAAAAGATGGACTCAGGATAAACAGGGGAAATGGACAAAACTATAAATATGTTACTTTTGGCTGTTTGAAGGCCTGTATAGAGATTTAATTCTGAAAGATCATGATTATGTATTGTGATCCTGGGTCCTTCAGTTTTGAGTATTCAGCCAAAGATGTTGGTTCTCAGTTGGCTGAGACAATTTTGAGATGCTACCATGTAAAAGGCAGATTATTTATGATTTCTTATGGTGGAAATCAAAGGATCCTCATCACTTTTGACAGGTTTGGTCATTCTGTACATTCTAGTCCTTAGAAACAAATGGACAGCAAAGATTCGTCTAAACATCTTCTCCAGAAGATCCTGATAAAATCAGTTGGTGAATGATGTTATCTAGGTGGGACAAGCTTATGATCACTTCAGAAAGTTAAGGTTTAAAATCAGCAAAGTTATTAAGATATTCAAATTTCTAAATTATGTACCAGCTTCATTCAGCCAAGTTTCTTTCATATTTTTTATAAGAATTTTATGGCCCAATTACATCTTTACATGATAGAGCTCATTCAAAAGATTATAATTTCAGTGTATAATTACTGCATAGACCAAAAAGGTGTCTATCAGATATGAACTTTTATACAATCTTTTTGGATTGGTCAAGGTTGCTTTTTCACATTTTTTCTTGTCTAATTTCTTATTTTGAAGCACTTAATGAAGCCTTTAATATTTACCTCATTATATATGAGGCCTGGTTTTCTCTTTATAAAAAGCTTGAAATATAAAACAAAATACATCTGAATCTTTTTCTCTACTTTCACTCTTAAATACTGTACATTAAGGATGGAGCACCCAGCACATCTTAAAATAAGATAGAACTTTAGTTCTTTCTCTGATTTGATTATCACAATACAGTGTATATTAATGTAAATACATAGTTATTTTAAAGCTGATAATAATAAAGTAGAATTGCAGAGCAGGAGAGGAAAGAAACAGCGATGTATCTATTGAGCAGGTAGTACTGAATGAACTTGCATAGGTTCAGTGGGCCTAAGTAAAACTGAAGTCCCAGAGGGTAAAGACTGTTGTGACTGTAACTGTGAGCATTTTTTTTTTCCTGCAGTATTTTCTCTCATCTTGTGTCATCTTTAATTTCATACTTTTACAGATAGACAACACAAAAAAAAAGTTTCAAATCCTGTAAAAGCTATAAACTCTTCAAAGATCATTAGTTGTGCCCTCGTGGAAGACAAAGCAAATGGAATACTTATAGCTTTACATGGACATAAAATAAATTTTCCCTCATGTTCTCTGAAATCAGTATTGGCCAATTTCCGTCTTTCTAAATCTATTACTTCATAGGTTACTATTATCTATTGCTGTTGCACATATCTTTCTTCTTTATTAAATCATTCTCTTTACTCAGAGATCTGCATAAACAGAGTTGCACAGAAAACAAACAAACAAAAACAAAACGTGAGATCAAGCAAAATGTAATATATAGGTTAGCATTTATGTACACAATTAAACAACAGAACATAGAAAGGAAAGTTTCAGGCTTTGTTTCTAAAGGGAATTACTTTATCAGACTTCCAATTATATTACTGGGAATAAAAAAATGCTATTATGGTAACCTAAAGCATACAATTTCATATTAATTCCAGGAATATACATATATTTTAAGTTTTGTATGTCTGGAAAAATAACAACTTCTTGTACCATTGCTGTTTTTCATGAATACCCATTGGTTTTTTTTGTTGTTTTTTTTTCTATATAAAGTCATGTGCTCTGAATTATAAAAGCACTATCAATGTAAACTAGCTCTTACCAACAGAGTCCATCCATACTATCATTTGATTTTTTATCCTTCTCCTTTTGCAAAGTATAAAAATATCTAATTGAAAAAGTAGTAAAAATAAAATAGTTCGTTTCGACATCATTATGAGGATAGTGTTCTTTCCTGAATAGGAAATTCCCCCAATCTAAATTCAGTTTGGTCATACTTGGAACAAATCTAGTGGTTTAAAGAACATCTGGGCTCTTCATGTTTTAAAGCTTCTTTTTCCTTGATCTTTCCTGTTTCAATCCTGGCTTTGCTGGTTGCACTGTCCCAGGACAGTGGCAGTTTTACAGCACATGGCTGGACAGAAGAGAAAACATACAGTTCCAATTGCAAATTAGCAGTAAAATGCAACACAAGTGGGCTTTCAGAGGGTAGAGGGACCCTAGGAAGTGCCCAGCACTTCCTAGGACTCACCAGGAAGGTGCTACCGTCTGTGTACAGTGTGGTCTTTCAATTGTTCATACCATAATCCTCAAAGACAGCACATTTTGGTAATCCATTATTAGAATAGCCTGGAAAAGAGAAGGCTCAGGGGTGACCTTATCACACTCTACAGGTACCTTAAAGGAGGCTGTAGAGAGGTGGGGGTTGGTCTATTCTCCCATGTGCCTGGTGACAGGACAAGGGGGAATGGGCTAAAGTTGTACCAGGGGAGGTTTAGGTTGGATATTAGGAAGAACTTCTTTACCGAAAGGGTTGTTAGGCACTGGAATGGGCTGCCCAGGAAAGTGGTTGAGTCACCATCCCTGGAGGTCTTTAAGAGACGTTCAGATGTTGAGCTTAGCGATATGGTTTAGTGAAGGACTTGTTAGTGTTAGGTCAGAGGTTGGACTCGGTGATCTTGGAGGTCTCTTCCAACCTAGATGATTCTGTGATTCTGTGTAATGATGCACACAACTGGCCTAATCTCTCTCTAAACAGAAATGGCCAAACAACAAACATTTTCTAATCAGCAGGAAGCAGAGAAACACTGTATTTTTGCTTTTAGAACCAAGTTTTGTGGAAACAAGATACCAATAGATTATTTTTATGGAAAGGAAGCAACTGTCTTCAGTACATAGGACTACAAGTACCTATGTCTGCACAGAGGAATTGTCTCTTTGGGTTATCTTATTTTGAGTTTACCATGGTAAATTTCACTTTGTTGTTCTTCATCCAGTTGCTGAGCTCTTGTTAGCAAAACTGACAAAAGAATGACAAGGTCTCCCACAGTCTACAACAATCAGAGGATTTCCAGGAGACAATTTTATGGCTTTTGCCAGACGAGGTACCAGCAAATATGGCTACATGTGTTCCTGTTAAGAAGACTGATATAGCTTGGTATATGATGGAGAATAAAAACATGAAACATGATGAATTTATATGGAACAGCTAGCTGAGGCAGATTAGCCTCTGACCAATTTTAAGCAAATATTTTGATTTGACAAATCATTTTTTTCCTGTCTCAGTCAATATAAACAGTAATTTTTCTGTCAAAAAAATTAGATAGAGCTTCCACAGCAGTTCTACTTGCAAGTCATCTTAGTGGCAGTGAATTGCATCTACAGAAAACGAGATATATGCATCTTCTTTGAAAGTGGGTATTAGTCCAAGAAGCCTCCTGAAGATGCCGGTAGAGAAGACAAGTGAAATAAAGTCCATATGATTAAAATGGAAACCTCATTAAAAAAAAAGGAACAAGTTACCCAGGTCATGATTTTTCAGATGTTAGTAAGGAAGAGTGACTTGAGCTATTGCATTGTAGTACTATCTATTCCTAGCCACAACTGTACACAATGTGAACAATTTCCGTGCAGATATGTCATCAACACTTGGCTATCTACTCTGGCAACAGCTGTAGAGCACCTGGTCACTATAGGTCTCCAACTTCTAGCAGAGCTTACAGGTATTCTTGCTATCTTTCTTCTTAAATTAGTCACTGAAATAACTATTTCTTCAATGAAAGCTGAAACACTAAAAAAAAAAATAAAAAAAAATATTTTTAAAAGAGAAAAAGTCCATTCTAGCATTAAAAAATAGAATAGAATAGAATAGAATAGAATAGAATAATAAAATAAAATAAAATAAATAAAATAAAATAAAATAAAACCAAACCAAATAAAATAAAATAAAATAAAATAAATAATAAAATAAAAATAAAAATGTTTTAATGCATAATGAGTAAATACAGAAAATGAAGTGTCTTGCAGCCAAAGCATGGCATCTTTATATATTTCCTTTCAAGGAGAAAACTGAAGCAGTTGTGAATTCTCTGGAATGACAGGAGCAGACGTTTTAGCTAGGAAATATCACCTATTCACCAAATATTTTAGTCTGTATCAAAAGTTACCACAGTCACAGACAAAACTTGGGGGGGAGGGGGGGAAGTTTACTTATTTACTCCTTTCAAAGTCCCAGTTTGATAATTCCATCAATCAAGTGTTCTTCTTGCTAAATCAGAACTAATAACATAGTATTTCTTTGCCTACTGCAATATGACATCATTTAGCACACTACTAACGTTGTATGGGGTTACCTGCTGGGGATGATGTGTCAGAGTCATCTTTGATGTTGTAATATCATTCTCTACAGTAGAGACTTTAAGAGGTGAAACCTCTGGGAACAATCTCAAAAACATTGTGGCTCCCTGCAGGGCACAGGAAGCTCTGGTATCAACATTCTTTTAAGCAGAGACAGTTTGTCTTTTAATCTTTATGGAATTTTCTAACCCCCAAATTGCCTTTAATATTTATTTCTTTTTACACACTCACCTTTTTACAAGATCAGAGAATCACAGTTATTCAGGCTGAAAGGGACCTCCAGAGGTCTCTAGTCCACTCTCCTGCTCAGTACAAGGTCAATTCTGAATCTAGACAAGGTTGCTCAGGGTTTTGTCCTGATGAGTCTTGAAAACCTTCAAGGATAGATAGCCACAGCCTATCTAGGCAACATGTTACAGTGCTATTTTTCCCCTTTTGTACTCTTAATATGCACACACACAAACAAACAGACACAAAAACTTAAGACATACATCAGATTCAACAGCCTTGTGACCAAGACTTTGTCACAAGATTTGTTTCAAGATTTTTAATATCTTGAAAAATAGATGAATAATTACTTTTCCACCAGAATCAGGATTTCACAATAATAGAGACAACGCAGTTGTGATACACACAACTGTCACATATATTAACTTTGTTTCACAGAATCACAGAATATTAGGGATTGGAAAGGACCTTGAAAGATCATCCAGTCCAAGGTCTTGAAAGATCATCTAGTCCATCTCATTTCTTAGGATTCCTGATGTTTTGAGTTTGATTGCTGATGTTCCAATATCTAGAACTGCTTGAATCAGTTCACGGGCAAATTACAGAGTAAAAGAATGAAATATCTTCAGTCATTCTGGTTTTTTAAAGTTTTATTTACTTCTGATTTGATTTAATAGAAGAAAAGCATACACAAATACTGGAAAAACATCAAACTTGTTCTAATTACTGGATTATTATTAGAGTTTCAAAAGGTCTCCTGATGGGGTTTAATGCTATTTTACTGGCTACATTATCAAAAGTGATCAAGCCTCTCATATTACATATTTAGCAATCATTCGTTCAGAACTGAAAAAAGGGTCAGCTCATTAGTCTGATTCAGTTTCTTTTAGAGTCAATGGAAAGATATTATGAAAGATGACTCAGACACTATGGCAGATCAAACATTTCAAACACAAATATAAGATAAAATGTTAATGCAGATTGTAAACTGGATTAAGTCCCTCACAGCAGAGCCAGGATTTCTCCCAAAATATCCTTTTCCAGACTGCTTTTTTTCTTGTCTGCTAAATACATGTAACTACTTCATTGCAGTAACCACAACTCAACCCATATCAAATATTTTAGTGGTTTTCTCTGTGTGTGTGTGTTTGTCTTTCACTGGGCAATCCTTGGTAAACCCCACATAATTTTAAGTTTTCAATTATTACTAGATTAGTAAATCGATAAAAACTGTATGTATGAAAATAGAAAGCAATTTCTGTAGAGCAGTCATAAACATTCTAGAAAGTCTCTTGTACTTTGATTTTGGCTATTACTTCTCTTTTCTGGAATGTGATTTAGAGGAATTCACTAGGGCACATGTTTTTTACATTGGAGAGGAGGGTTACAACAAACAGTTTGCCAGCATTTAAAGACTTTCATAGGGATTCTGGTCTTGTTTGCCTCAAGTAGTTCCTGAATGCACTCAGAAATGTTGTGAAGTACTTCTTTGATCCTTCAGGAGTCAACAAATATAATCTTACCTCATTTTCATAGGGAAAAAAAAAGAAAAAAAGAACCCAGATTCGGGAAAAAAAAAAAAAAGACTGGATTAGATGAATCAAATTGAAAAATAAGACCCTTATATTTCAGGAAACATCTCTCTACATGGTTATTTGTGATTGCAGGTAGCAAATTCTCTTACCCAAATTACAGGCTTTCTTGTCCAAATGGCACTTGTATGTTCAAATTTTAGGGTTAAATAGGACCTAAGTGATTTACTGGTTACATGCTAGTCCCATGCTCGGGGATGAATTTCATCCATCTCTGGCACATGTATTCAGTCAAAATAGTGAAAATAGTGCCAGAATCACTATACCAGAACAGAGATAGCTGGAGCTCACCTCAGATCAGACACTGGCTTTGTTTGTTCTTAATGGATTTTACCAGCTGAAAGGTACCCTCAAAAAAAAAAAAAAATTTTTTCTTAACCTCCAAGACCAATAAAAGTAAGTCAAATACTTTTTGTTTTCTTGTTAAAGTTTTTAATTTCATGTCAGCCAGTCAAGAACACATCTGAAGACTTCAATATCTCATGTAAATGGCACTTGATCACTATTTTTCTAATTGTTAGAAATCTACAAAAGAATTTTAAGTCAAAAATAAAAACAAAAATGAAAGGAAAACACAAAATCCCTGTTTCTAGTGATTTTGCCAATTAAAAACCCTGAGGTCTAAAACTTTCCTTCTAGCCATAACAGAGATAGAGTGCAGTGCAGAGTGTCAAGAATAATCCTATCACAGAAAAAAAAAGGGCAACTTTTACTTCTGATGCACTCAGAATCACTAGCCAGATGAAGTAAATCTGAATACTTTTTCATTAGTTTCATTATCATTAATCATCAAAGTAGAGAAAGTAAATTTTGTGTCTGAACTGAATATGATACAGGGCTGAACAAATTGATAACTTGCATGTTAGTCCCTATTTGATGTGGGCTTTGTATACATGTATATGGATATGCTTCTCACTTTTGCTCAGTAGAAAACTGTGAGAATCTAGAAATAAATGGCAAGCCTGTATAATTTAAATATGTGCTCTTAAATAAAGCAAAGCTTCTTTTTTTTTCTCTGTATTTTTGCTCTTTAATAATTGTTAAGTAGAACTCGTTTTAAAAATGGTCATAACAATTTATTTTTAATTAACATTAACCTCAGTAAATCTGATTTCCTCTGTGTCCACCCCCAGCAGCATAGTGAAAGCTCCCAATCCAACATGACACACAGGCCATCATAGAGCCCAGATGCCAAACTGCAGAAAATATTCATCCCGCTGCAGCATCTGGCCCCTTGGTGGGCTCTGCAGGCAGTTAAGTTGACAGCTCTGAAGTTGCCTGTGGGTCTGTCATGTACTTAGGCTGCTAGCTGAGCTGACTTATTCTACTCAGTGCCATTTTTCTTTGACTTACCTTTGATCCTGAGATATTTGCATATTGTTATGTGCTTGGGAAAAAAATTCCCATGTAAATCTCTGATGAGCCCTCTGTGTTTGTTTATTCTTAAAGTAAGAGGTGATATTCTGTGAACATAGAGTCATAACGTACATTGCTCGTGATTTTGTCATGAGATAACCTCTTACAACTTACATAACAGATCATATAGTTAATACAAACTGATATGAGATGTCATGAGAAATTATACAAGATCTAATAGCAGCCCTATAAATGACACAAGACATAACTGAAGGTAACTTTTAACCTACAAATTAATGTATTCATGTATTAGTCTCTTAAGAAGGATGATTTTACTATTTCTTTCTACCCTCACTACTGTACCTGTTAACAAAGGTCTATCATAAAGTTGAATTCCAGAGTCCTGGCATACTGGGAGGGTGAAAGGAGGGGAAGACAGCAAATATGAGAAAAGATGTAAACTAGCCAGCACAGAAGGAACAGAGACTGAGATAAAAATAGAGGAGACCAAATGATGGTGAACCATGTTCAAGGACGATTATTGACATAGCCAACTCTTAAGAATTCATCTAGCTTGCACAGACCACTAAGTCCTAGGTAGGGGGGCAGCTCCTATTAGCTTTAAGAAAAATGTATATTTTTGTTTCTCAGACGACTGTTTCTTTCCTGGAAGTTACTTGTCACTAAGGATCTTCTATTATAATGCAATTCATGACAATAAAGTGATATACATTAATAACTTCCAAATATTATCAATCTCTATAGTAATTTTTAGTGTGAGGTTCCCTTTCATTTTTAATACCAGAAGATGTAATAAATCAATTCACTCAATAATCAAATTTAATTCTCCTTAAATCTGGAAGTAATTACCCCTAAAAACCAAAACTGTCTTGATTTTTAACTGTTTTAGTATATAAAATATTATAGAATTAATTATTAATTCTAGAATAGGTTCAAAATGAGAATTTTTCTAAATTTTCCTCTTCAACAAAGTTATTCAAGGACTGACCTAACAAAAACTTTAGGAGCTGCAAACAATTTACCTGTAGCTGAGGTTTGTCCAGTAACTAATCTCAAGACTTTAAGCCCCTCTCTTCTAATGACTCCAAAGCAAATCATGGGGTGATTCACTGAACCTGGTCCTACAGAGATGATAAACTATATGTGGGTCAAAATAAAACCTGTTCTATATGTGAATATGTAGATTGCTATTGGAAGACAGAATCAAAACAGGAAATTGCACAGTTCATGTTGTACAGGCTGCCAAAATCTTGATTCAACAACTACTATATCATTTCTAAATGTTGTACTAGCTTTTCTACCATATCATTCTCAACCAAAGGAAAGCAGGAGCCTGTTGTGCCTTCAGCCCTCACAAGCTTTGTCTATTGTAATAGTCTCACTGGGATGCTGAAAGATAATACACAGTAAAAATTCATGCTCATACTTATGGTGTAGGACATAATTTGAACTAAATATCAGTCATCCAGAATGAAAAATTTGGGTCAAATCTTTTGAGAGACTTTTTTATGATTTGGGAATCATTTTATGGAATGACCCAAATGCTTAGGTTTCTGGATTTAATATATTTATGTCAACTTTTACTTTCTGCCTGGCAAAATTCAAGATTGCTTTAAATGCACATTAAAAGGTGAAACTGAAAATTTTTGTATGCTTCAGCTAAAAGAGCTAGAACTGACAATTTTGTGCAAAGATTAAAGGAATTAAAACCAAAACAAAATAAATCAAACAACAACAATAAAATCAAATACACATGAAGTTCAATAATCTGTAAAACTTACTTCTTTTTCTCATATATCCCACACCCAAAAGGATTGTTACCTCTACATGGCACTGAAGCTACAAGAATAGTTTAAAAAAAACTCAAACATGGTCTACACATAGTTTATTACACCACATTTTGCTGTGTGTGCCCTTCATAAAAGAGAATAAAATTTTCTTGCTATATCTTTTATACAACTCTTGAACCATGTTAAATATCAAAGACAATTTTCAGAAATGATATTTCATTTTGTAATCCAATTTTGTTTAGCTCAGAAAACAAAATCACAGTCTTCAGTACTGGATCATTTAGAAATATGATGCTTCCAGATCAGATATGAACTTATAATTGCATTTCCGTTTAATTACCTAACACACTTTAATTTGTTTGTGTTGGATTCATGGGCTTTTCTGTTTTTCTGGCTTTATGACAGCTGCAAAGAAATTAATGTAATCTGATCAAACAAAGCTAGATTAGGGTAATATGATTCAGAATAGAGTCTACTTTGGACAAAGTTTACCATTCAAAATTATGTGATCAAACTTGAAACAGCAGAATAAGTGATACCCGTTCATGACTTCATATAATGTACACTATCACTGCACTTTTTGTATTAAGTACCCCAAAAACTAGGTTTTCTATCTGGTTGAAATTAAGGTCTGAATTTTGGGTTTACTGCATAGATAACAGCCAATCCAACTTTGCAAGCAAGTAAATACAGGTTACATGTTAAACTGTTGAGGCTCTTTTTAAAAAACAGCCTACAGTGTAAAAATAATAAATCTGAGATACAGTCTCCCCTGTAAATTTAAGCAGAATTTAGCTTATTAAGAATATACATCAGTATTTTCAGTAGCAATTCAGTGCCTTGAATGCTCAATTACTCTCATTCATTTAGTAGCCACTTAGAAAAATCTTTAGATTAACAATAACAAAATCTGGTACAACATTACCCAAAGATCTGACATATCCTATTTTTTGAAATTAGAATTAAGTTTTTAAAGACTGTTACTATCCCTGCTTCTTTCAAATGCTCAGATTTTCCATGTTTTTCATGGAAAACCAGAGAAAACAAGCTTCCAACTCCTAATAACTTAAGGTCTGATTTGGTATAATATGATAAATTTTCAAATGAGTATTATCAATGAATTTGCTCAACAGCCATTGACCCACAAGTTTTGTTGAAAATCTGACCTTGTTTTGGTGTTATTATCCCTTTTGTGCCACAAGACAAACATGTGCTTTGGTGAAGAGACTATTACACTGCAAGGTTGTGTAACAGCTGAAAGTTTTAACTGTAAAATTCTACAGTAGTGAAAAAAAATTACGAAGTATAACAGATTCTATAGAATACAACAGAACTTCTCATCATGAAGTGTCAGGGTCCTAAAATATGGTACTGAAACAAGTGCTAAAAAGCTAATCATAAAAGCACTTTGGATGTTTTACAATTATTCAGTAGTTTTATCAATGCTGTTGAATTAAAGAATAATAAAATAATAGAATAATAGAATAATAATAAAAAAGAATATAAAACAGTATAAAAACAGAATAGTAAAAAAGAAGAATAAAATAATAGAATAATAAAATAAAGAATAATAAAATCGCAAAAATAAACAAATCAATCAAATCTATTAAGTTATCAAATTAAGTGCCTTTTGATCTCTCCTACAACACCCATTTTCCTCACTTGGCTGCAAAACATTTTATTCCTACTTTTCCGTGGTTGTTTTTTCTCTACCTCCAAAGCTCACTTGCTCTTTCATTTGCCATCTTCCTCCTTATCTTTCTTCTTCCTTCTTTTTCCCCTTCCTTCCCTCTTTCTTTCCCTCTTTTCTTCCTCCTTCCATTCTCCTTCCTTTCCTTTTTCCTTTCATTTCCTTCCTTTCTTCCTTATTTTTTAAGCCTTTGCTCTCCCTGTCTTCCATCTGGTGAACTCACTCACTCTCTGCCTGTCTCCTCATGTTCCTTCATGTTGAGTTGTCTGATTTAGGTTCTGCTTTTGCTCCAGAGAATCTATATCAACTCCCAATAGTTCTCCACCTCCTCCAAGTCCCCCGCTCCTGAATCTGTAGCTTCCCTTATGTCACCTCTGGACCAACTCTCTCATTGCATTTTTGCTTCTCTAAGCAAGTTCCCTTACCAGCAACTTACTCCTTTCTCTCTCTTTTTTTTTCTTTTTTTTTTTTTTTCTTTTTCTCTGATCTAGTTAGACTGGCTGTAGTGAATAAGATCTGTCAGACAATACCCTGTCACACACACTCATCTAAAGACATCCTTGGAAAGAAAGTATTTCCAATGAATTCTACCTGTGAAAAACTTCCTTCTGTCTGAAATTTATGACCTACCAATTTCAGTAACTTGCACATTTTCCATAATGGAGGCTTCCCTATGCCCAATTAAAATACCTGTTTTCTAGAGTAATATAAACAAAGCTGAGCTGTAACAGTTCTTTTGCTCTGTACAGACAGGAAGATTAATCAAGTTCTTTAGACACAGAATAATTACTCTATTTGTACTGCATTTGAATTTGTGATGCAAATAGACATGGTATATTATCAGAGCTTCTGAAAACACATGAATCATTCAGGGAAGCTTTGGTTACCACACCCTCATTATTAAGAAATAAACAAACAAACCCCCCAAAACACATACCTCACTTTTAGGGCACTCATGTTTTAAACAGAAGACAGAAGCCAGTTACCGTATGCTAAATAGCAGTCCTCTCAGATGAAGACATTTCCTCCCCTGCTTCTCTTCTAGCATCACTTACCAGTTTTGAAAATTCACATCTCATTTACAACTATCCTGAACTGCAATATGAGAACACATGGCAACTCATTTCACAACCTATTTTGTGCTAGTTCTATCCAAAATCCTTTCAGAAGATAGAGCTTTATGTAAAATGGATTTAAAAAAAAAAAAAAAAAAAAAAAAGTCAATATGGTCTGATTCATATACCTTAGAGCTTTGTACAGTTAAGGCTCAGACCTTTGATGCAATGGTGTACAGAAGAGTTAAATGTCTAGTACAAATATTTCAAATGTCATTATCTTTTGCAACACACAGTAACTCTTGCCTATGCTTTACTTTACTACAGGTAGTTGTTCATTTTAATGAGTGTTTCTCCACTACTTCCTTGCAGTAAATCCCAGCAGAAGAGAACAAAAACCTGACTTTCATGAACAATACTTGCAGAAAGTTAAAGCAATTTGTTTGTTTATGCTGACTAGTGCAAAAGACTATCCCAGCATTACCTGGCATGAGTTGGAGAACAGAAGAAACAGAAGAAAAGCTAGAAATACTCTCAATAATTTTTATATGAAAGAGTGCCCAATTTCACAGTCTTTCCAATTTTGTAAGTATCCACTTGGATACTTACATGTTTACTTTCCTATATAACTGTTAAAGGTAAGGTAGAATTCAACAGCAAACATGTCCTAGACTGACCAAAAAGCAGAAATGATTGAGAAAGCGGTATTGAAATAATTTCAATATTTTAAAATCTGAAAACATTTTGTTCATAGTGAAGGATTTGCTGTCAAAATCTAAACAATTTGAGAGCTACATGTGTGCAGGACTATGAGGTCTAACTCATGAAATTTGTTCAGTTGGCCTACTCCTGATACCCTGAAAAAACACTACCTAAAAAGAGAATACAAGAATGGTAGTGGAACAAAGCTAAATAAAATAATATATCACATGTATATCACTGTATTATACTATCCTCAATCATGCTTGGACCATGAGCAACATATTTTCGGAGAAGTTGTCACACAGCCTGTTTCTAGCAAAAACTACCATAAGCATAAAATACATCCATATTTCCAAATCTCAGTTTTTCCATCAACCTGATTTGCACCTGCCATCGGGTATTAAATGCTACATATCCATTCACTGTAAATACAAACATGCATAGCATCTTTTTTGAAAGCCCAGAGAGAGACTTCAGCAGTGAGATCAGTACTATCTCGACATCCTTTAGTTAACTGATTTGTTCAGGTATCACTATTTAGAAGTCTAGATAGACTTTATCAATAAATGAATAGGACATCAAAAGCTCTTGTGGAGAATATTTTTCTATCAGCATGAAGAGACAGAGCATAAAGCAAAGAAGGCGTGCAAAGAAGGTAGCAAACTAAGTGCACTGTTTTGTGTTGACTCTGTGCCACCCAACCGTATAGTGTACATGCTTCCCTGAGAATAAAATTCATGGCCTGATTTCAACAGCACAGGACTCAGATACATACTAAAAGAAGATTTTATGTTAGATACAAATAATATCAAACCACTACCCTTTCAAACTGCCAAACTAACTTATCTGGCCAGCTTATATAAATAGTGAAAAAAAATGGAAAAAAAAATATTTTACCTGACATCCTCTGTAATCAAGATCTTCAGAGTAGTGGACAGCATCTGAGTCTTAGGCAGACTGGAATTAGTCAGCCACTACACCGTAGTTTGCAAGTACAGAGACAACACAGTTGTCAGTAGAAAATACAACAAACGACATCCTAGAATTTAAGTACTAACAGTCAAATTTAACCATCATTTACATCTTGTTTCTCAGTCAAGCCACTAGAGGGTGAGACAATTGCAAAATTGATCAGATTTGAACAGGTCTATCTGGCAGAGGGCACTGATGCATGTACTGCTACATAAGCAAGCAACGCAATGTGAGGAAATGAACTCTTGATAGCTGGTGTGAGTTTACAGATATTTCATTTTATAAGTTAAGACACAGTCATCATACACCATCATGCAAGCGGAAGTATGGATTTGATGGCCATGCAGCGGTGATTTTTCTTAATGTACCAGAGTTGAAAATTTACTATAAGTGCAGAAAAGATCATTTCAGTGGATTGATAATAGGTCTGTCTCCTTCAGGTCACTGATTCAAGCACTGAGCAGGTCACTAATGACTAAATGTTGTTAGCATCAAATGCTAACAACATACTCAAGGGCTTCCTACAGGGAAAATAATTTGATGTTTTCTGTCCCTGAAGACATCACTAAAACCTCCATCACAAACAAACCTTATTAACATTTCTGTTAGCTCTAAATTTACCATACATGACAACAGTAGCCCGACTTTTTAAATAAATCCCAGTTTCTTCACTGAGTACACTTTTATCTCTTTAAAATCAAACTTCAACCTGGCAGAAGTCGCCCCAGTCTCAGTAGAGTCCAAGATACCAGAGTTGAACTGTGTCTTGCAGGTCCAAACCATATCATGGAAATGCTTTGATACAGCAACTAGGAAACTTATTTGTGCAACTGAACTACACATTTCCCAACAATGGTTGAATATCATATATAAGGAGCCTGACATTTCTTCTATCAAGCTTAGAAATGTATCTATATTAATTGATATTTTATATGTAACTCTGCATTGCAAATTGCATACAGATGCTCTGGTTCAAACGAAAAGACAGAACAGATTTTACAGCATGAAAGAGTTTTCATTCGTGGCTTTGCCAATACAGGAACTCTAATAGAAGTCATGACGTGTGGAGTAACCTTTCCAATAAAGTTAACAAATACATTTATTATGGTATTTCCATTCTCTCCTGCTGTGGTAGGTTCTGGCATTTGTGCATTTTTTTTCTGAAACTGATGTGTTTCTTATGGATTAAAACAGTTTGTTGTTGCTGTTGTTGTTGTTGCTGTTGTTGTTTTAGAGAGACTATCTTTCCTTTAGGCTTTTACACTATTTAAAACAATATTTTACTTATTAAATCAATTGTTTTATTTTTCTGTTTTATTTTTCTTGTGTGCTCTCTAGATTACCAAAACAAACCATCAAAAACAACAACAAAACACATTTAGTAGAGAGAGAAGAAAACATTTTCAAAGCTGCCACAGACAGTGATGGTGGAATCAACGACTGTCTGTGATCTTAAAGATTAGGAGATAGGGTCAGAGCAAGACCAGAGCTACAGAACAAGCTCTGAAACATGCTTGCTGAGACAAGGGAACAAATTTCAATGTCAGCAAGGCAATAACATGGGATCCTGTAAAAAAACTGAATGAGACCTGGAGAATTCCTACCTACATTTCTAGTGCTATTATTCTAGGATGTACTTTTGCTTACTCATATTTTACAAAAGAATGATGCATTGAAATGTCTAAGTGCACTGAGCTAGCATGATGAAAGAGATGCAGTAGCTCTTATTACCATGGAGGAACAACAGTGATTGATTACAATCTTTAAGAAATTACTTGTGTGTGTGTGTGCATATGCTCATCTTTCAATACTTTTCCTTTCTTATGCAGGAGAAGCATTTTCTGCATGGAAATTTCATATCACGAAGTGATATTACAGACATGCTGGGGAAATCTTATCTGGCATGCCTCTGTACTTAACAATTTTTTTTTTTCTTTTAAATGTGAGGACACTCAGAATAAGGGAGATATGAGCAACAGTGACTTATTTTCCAGGTAACAAAATTTAGGAATTATTATGTTTGAATTTATCTTATGTCTAATGACTGTGAGCCCTTTTTTTTCTTTTTTTCTTTATATACAAGAGCCTGTGTTATAAACAGAAACTTTTATATGTTACTATATTTTGTGTAAAATTTGATGTTATATTACCAGAAGGGTATAAAGAACCCCTGACATCTTTAAATCACACACTTTCCTAAAAGTTTGGTATTTTTCTTTGTTTGTTTGTTTGTTTGTTTTCTGAACAGAGATCTTCCCCACCCCTCTAAGGATGAAAACTTGTAAAGTTAGAAATCGTACTTTTATTTCTGCTGCTCCATGTAATTATAATTTTTTTCTCCCCTAATCTCTCCAAGTCAACTCCCTTCCATAAATCCGTCCTTAAAAATATTCTTTATCTTCAATTTTAATTGATTTATTTTAAAATGTTTTGTGGTGCTCTGTATAAAGGACACATAGCAGGTATAAGAAGTACTCTTTGGAGGTACTCAGGCAGAAAATCTGTATACAAGACCACTTTCAAGATTAAAATGCTAGATTCCCTCCTTGGTTATTTAGCTTTGCCATAGATGCCATAACCCCACACACCCTCTACAAATGCATTTGTAGAACTTCAGAGGGTATTAATATAGCTTTAAAATTTTCTGCCTGTTTGGCAGAGTCAGCATATGAGATTCTATACAAGAGTTACACAGTCAGGAATCCTGCCATAATAACACTGCCCAGCATCACCAACTGATCCTGCTGTCAGCAGTGGAGCACTGCAGGGGAAAAGGAACTGAAATTAAAACAGAATCATTGGGAGTACAGGTATATGCACAAACACCTACCTGATAGAAATCTGAAGACCTCAGGTTTTCAAATTCATTGCACACAGAATTATATTAGAAGGCAGAGGAAGTGGTGCAAAGAAAACATATATTAAATGTGGATTGCAGGGAAATTCAGGATATACTGATATGGATTTTTGGAACATGTAGATATATCCTTCTTCTATGTTTATTTATTAATTAACCTGGTTCCTGATAGACATCTTCAGGATTAATTACTACAAAAGTATTTTAAAGATTAAATCTAACCCTAAAATACTACAAATGCAAGTTCCTACCAACACTCATTTTTAATAAATAAAAATGACAGAAGTTTGACCTTGGGTCTGTTCACATATGCTGCAGGGATTTCATCTCCAGTTATGAACTCTGCTCAAAAGACAAGCAAAAACCACAGGAAGCCTAATTTCACTTTAGTTGACTGAAGTTAGGAAGAGCAGCTTGCAACAAACCTTTTTGGCTTGTATCAGAGAAAATGTCCATGCATAAGTGTCCTTTGCATTCTTCTGCAAAGACTCTCTCTGCTTTTGGTCAAAGGTAAGGGCTTAAACACACCACTCAAGGTGTGCTTTGCAACATATTTTCCTGACTAGGTGGGGAGATGACATAAAGAAATAGTTGCAGAAGTGTCTTAAATTGCAGACTAACTTCCATCCTGTTTCTAGGTCAGTACAAACAAACATTTTCCTTTATCTGGGGCCACGCTGCTCTCATTTTAATGCAGCCAGTGGACTGTCTTATATATAGTCATCTCCTTCAGCCTCTTTCAATTCCCCTGCCTCTAAAAAGGCAGTGCTGAGCAATTTTTGCTTGCATAACTGAATTTTGTGGGGATCACTTAGAAACCAGGAAGTACGGAGAGGATGAAAAGTGCTACCATATCTGAGTGTTAATTGGTATGTGAAAATGTGCAAAGGCAGACGTTCTAAAAACACCTGTCTGCAGCATCCGGCAGCTACTTAATATTCTACTCAGTAAAAATGCAACATGAGACTAAACCCTACCCCAAGCCAATCTAATATACATTTGGATTTAAAACAATCAAGACTTTTCATACTCTCAGGGACGCTAGGTGCTTTAATTCCCAAGATAATATTTCCTTTTTCTGCTATTTTTTAATGTAGACTTTGCTGCCCTATTCATAGCCTCTAACAAAGCAATAGTTGTCTAAAAGTCAGATATTTAGTTTAAACAACTGTAAGGTAGCTGCTTATATTTCCAGTGTAAGGAAGACCTTGAATATCATTCTACAAATCTAGGCCAATACAAGATAGCTCTTCTTTATACTAAACTTGGATCATTTATGTCCCTATATCATGCATGTTACAAAGTCAGCTCCATATTAAACTAAGCTAGACAAGTCATCTAGAAGCTCTCTTTAGCATGATTGGAGATAGAGAGACATTACAGGTCAAGTTCTTACCCTGAAAGTTCCTTAAATACTTACATGAAATTATATACAGTATCACCTTCAAAAAGCTAGATTTGTATCAATAATTATCACACAAGGATTGAGGACACCAAGCTGAGTGGTGCAGTTGATACAACAGAAGGAAGGGATGCCCTTCAAAGGGACCTGGACAGGTTTGAGAAGTGGGCCCACGTGAACCTAACGAGTGCTGCACCTGGGTCAGGGCAATCCCAGACACAAGTACAGACTGTGCGAAGAACTCATTGAGAGCAGCCCTACAGAGAAGGACTTGGGGGTTCTGGTAGATGAAAAGCTCGACATGAGCCAGCAGTGTGCGCTTGCAGCCCAGAAGGCCAACTGCGTCCTGGGCTGCACCAACAGAGGAGTGGCCAGCAGTTCCAGGGAGGTGATTGTCCCCCTCTGCTCTGCCCTCATTGAGGCCCCACCTGGAGTACTGCATCTAGGCCTGGGGCCCCCAGCACAGGAAGGATGTGGACCTGTTAGAGTGGGTCCAGAGAAGGGCCATGAAGATAATCAGAGGGCTGGAGCGCCCCTCCTATGAAGAAAGGCTGAGAGAGTTGGGGATGTTCAGCCTGGAGAAGAGAAGGTTGCTGGGAGACTTCAATGTAGTTTTTCAATATTTAAAGGGGGCTTATAAAAATGATGGAGAGACTTTTTACACAGGCAGATAATAATAGGACAAAGGGGGATGGTTTTAAACTAAAAGAGGGACGATTTAGATTGCTCAGAAGGTGGTGAGGCACTGGAACAGGTTGTCCAGAGAAGTTGTGGATGCCCCATCCACGGAAATGTTTAAAGACCAGGTTGGACAAGGCCCTGGCCAACCTGATCTAGTGGGTGGCATCCCTGTCCATGGCAGTGGGGTTGGAACTAGATTATCTGTAAGGTCCTTTCCAACCCAAGTCATTCTATGATATGATTGTATGGTATGATATGACATCATTTTTATGTCTGTTAATAAATGAGAGGGTGTTTACTGGGCTTAAGGACATAGTATAGTGGTGGACTGATAGTGTTAGGTGGATGCTTGGACTTGATGATCTTGAAGATATTTTCCAGCCTAAATGACTCTTTGGTTCTATGAATTTAATTGCATTCTTAAAATAAAGGTCTAAAATTTTACACAGTTTAGACTGAGTGAAAACTTGAGTAAGAGCTACAAAATATGATGATTCTTTCTGAAAAGATCACTTCAAGCTAATTCACATAATAAAGCTAAAGAGATAGCACCATACTCCACAGCAAACTCCCTGAAGTTATGGCTAATTTTGTTACAAAAATCAAGCCAGATTAAACATGCCCACATTCAGTTTGAAATGAAAGAAAGTGGCAGAATATTTTCACCAGTGCATATATCTATATATCTATATTCTATAGATATTTATATTTAAACTTGAACTCTAAAAATACTTCTTTAATAGTCCTTATAACTGGTATGAAAACTACACATTGTACTGAATCATCAGTGTCCAAAAATCTGAAATTTTATTTATTTGGTGAATACTCTGAAGAGAAAATTGAAGTGCTTTTCCATGGCTTACAAGTCTAAACAGAAACAAAACCTAAGGAAACTAAGGAAGACTATGAAAACTTAAATGACCAGTTTAAAATACTAATGTTTCTTGTACCGACTTTCAACTTCAAACTGACATAAATACTGATGATATCTAGTGTATATAAAATGTCTCATTATATTTTTTTTTCTTTTTCAACTTGGGTGTATGTTTGTGGCTTATTGTACAACCTTGGGTATCAGTTCTATTCTCAAAAATATGGGCACTTGTTGCTTTTTACCATGCCAAATTGGCTAGGATCCATTTTAGTGTCTGCATGGTGGTGGAATAAACAACATATAAAAAACTGTGTCTGCTTGTATCTATAAGAGCAATATCAAACCCTTCAAGAATGTCAGAAACTAATAGGCATATACAATGTATTGTCTCACTCACATGTGCACGGTCTTTATGCTACTACGCTGGCTAAATGTTCTTTCTTTCTTTCTTTCATTCAAAACCATTCTTCTTATGAGTAGACCCAAACCAAATTGCCAGGTATCAATATGCCTCAGTTTTGCAGTTAGGGTCTATTTTGCTACATTCTTGTATGAAAATGCTTTATTAAAACTCATAAAACCCATATAGTGTAAGCTTTGTGTGTGTTATATATTTGTAACCACATAGTAAAAATCACTGATTTTACAATCCTCTGCGTGAGGCATCAGGAAAACATAAGAATCTCCCTTGCCACTGTTCTAGGAGCATTAACCATTGCACAAGCTGCTTCTTCTATAGATGCAATATGCTATCCCTTTTTTGACTGTCTTCTATGTAGCTGGTGACTTGCAGGGTCCATCTACTTCACTGTATTTATCTGGCTCTACACATTTAATTGCCACATAGATTTGTGTACACAGCAAGCACTTCTTCAAATCACACAAACAGGAAATACAACACGAATTGTAAATCACTGTACAGAACACAATGCCCAACGCACAAATCAAACAAAACCCAAGATCACCCCAGACTTAGTTGCACTCAAGACTAGGAAACCAGCACAAACTTTTCTACAGAACATGGCAGTTTTCAAAATCTTCAGAATCAGAAAGTTACAAGATTACGTTAAAGATACAATCAAATTCTGCATGGGTGAAAAACTATCATTATGATATCTGTTAACTATCAATACTAGTTCTGCTAATTTTAGGCATTATTAAGACAAAAAGTCCATAGTTCCAATTGATGAAAAATAAATGAGTAGATTATACACCTTGCAGGGCTTCATTTAGCAGAGCCCTTTGGATCTAGGAAGACACAGAGAAGACAATTTTTGCAAGTGTCTTCTTTGTACTATAAATCCAGATAATTTGGAGCTAACAGGCATGTAGCAGTGAGTATCCTCAGGTGCTCCCACAGTAATACTGGGAACCTGCTGGGATGGTATAGTGGATGGGGAAACTGGCAATCCTGCAGTTATATACATATTCACACAGCAAAAGGCAGTGTTACATACCCAAACAGGCCTCCTGTGGTGTGCTCTAATCCAAATTACAGGATATTATTATCTCATCTTGCAAAACTTTTAAAGAAATTCAAAAAGAAACAAACAAAAAAAATAGTAGTCCAGTTTAAAGTACAAAATTGCATTTTATTTTTTTTTCCATCTATTTAAAATAACAACAGTATATGAAGCTCTTGAGTTATCACCAAAGGAGTGGGGTTCAGACATAGTTCATTGCATCCAGCAAGGTTTCTTCTGTTCCAATGTGGAATGAATCCTTGGTCTCTGCACCTGTGCTGGATGCAAACCTATGACATAGACTGATTCTTACTAAAAAAATGTGTTCTTCTATCTATTACCATCTGCATATTCAAAAGGGGAGATAATTTAAATGTAATTAGACCTGAGAGTTTCCTAAAATCCATTTTGTCTGTAGTCAAAACCTTTTGGGTAAACAGACAACAATAACATATTTACATTTTAAACATCTAAATTATACATATGTTCTAGCTTTGGTCATTCAGACTATTTGAATGCATTTCTAGGATTTAAATGATGCACATTTAGCCTGCTCTCTTTGTGCTGCTGATTTTCACCTCAGAGCATAAAACAATTATAAGATATCTCAAGTTTCCAAACAAGAATCAGAAGCTCTCCAGAAATACCTTACGACTGATTTTGAAGCACCCTAGCAAAGAAAACAAAAAGTGAATGGTGCCAATCTAGCTCCAGAGACTGAACTGGGAAAGAATCTGTAGGCATCACAGTAAAGGAGAGTTTAAAAGAGAGATTTGAAGAAGAAAGTGTGGATAAACACTGACATAATAGCCAGGGCAACCCTGGCTATACGTACAGACTGGGCAATGAGACGCTGGAGAGCAGCCCTGCAGAGAGGGATCTGGGGGTTGTGGTTGACAGCAAGTTGAATATGAGCCAGCAGTGTGCCCTGGCAGCCAGGAGGGCCAACCGTGTCCTGGGATGCATCAAGCACGGCATCACTAGTCGGTCGAGGGAAGCGATTGTCCCGCATTACTCTGCGCTGGTGCAGCCTCACCTCGAGTACTGTGTGCAGTTCTGGGCACCACAGTACAAAAAGGACATTAAACTGTTGGAGAGTATCCAGAGGAGGGCGACGAAGATGATGAAGGGCCTAGAGGGGAAGGCATAAGAGGAGTGGCTGAGGTCACTGGGCCTGTCCAGCCCGGAGAAGAGGAGGCTCAGGGGGGACCTCATCGCGGTCTACAACTTCCTTGCGAGGGGGAGTGGAGAGGCAGGTGACCTATTCTCCGTAATCACCAGTGACAGGACCCACAGGAACGGTGTTAAGCTGAGGCAGGGGAAGTTTAGGCTGGACATCAGGAAGAGGTTCTTCACCGAGAGAGTGGTCGCACACTGGAACAGGCTCCCCAGTGAAGTAGTCACTGCACCAAGCCTGTCTGAATTTAAGAAGCGATTGGACTGAGCACTTATTCACATGGTCTAAACTTTTGGGCAGACCTGTGTGGTGCCAGGAGTTGGACTTGATGATCCTTATGGGTCCCTTCCAACTCGGGATATTCCATGATTCTATGATTCTATGATAATTTGAGGATGGCCCTCTCAAAACAAAGAGAAAACACAGAAGAAAGTGTCTAGATGCTTCCAGATAGGAGTTTGGAGGAAGGAATCAGCTCACTAATAAACATGAGATAACAGAGATAAAGAGAATATCCCAGGAAAAGCTCTGAAAGTTGAGTGATGTATGTTGATATGAGAGAAAGAAGAGTTAGAGGACAAAAGCAAACAGATAGGTGACATTAAGTGAGGCTGCAGTGGTCAGAAAAAGTTCTGATGTTCATCCGAACCCTCTTGTGTTTATTCCCATTTCTCAGAGTAAAATTATTAAGAAATTAATTTGAGTATTTAGAAGAAAAGAAGCATAACAGTCAAAAAAAAAAAAAAAAAAAAAAGAGAGAGAGAGAGAGAGAGAGATTTCAAAATTCTAGCCTGGAAAAGAAGGACTATAAATGAGGCTTACATAGTGTGCCTCCCATTCAGATGAAGGTGAAAGTAGCAGAAGGCCAACAAGGGAAGTCTTAGCAAATAGACTGGATAAGATGCTGTTCTGGCAGCCCTGAACTTCAGAAGAGAGATTGAATAATGGGGAAATGAAGTCCAGAGAGACTCATTAAGACATGTACCAAAGAGAAGAGACATCTGCAGCACAGATAACCCTAAGGACTTCAGGATCCTGCCTAGGGACATACTATCATAACCCAAGGGCACAGTTCCTCTACAGAAGCACAGAGATCTCTAAGCTTTAACACAATAGGTTAGTTTTAATTGATATTCAGTTTGAGCTAATGCTGATAGGAAAACAAGAGCCAGACCCTTTTCTAAACATCAGAGGGAAATATGCACGGACAAAATGTGGTCACTACTGAATACTTCACTTTTGCTTTAATTAGAAAATTTATCTAAGATATTTAACACATTTTCTGTAGTTCCTTAGGGAATAAAATGGTAACGAAGCTTAGTTACAAAAGCAATGTGTGATGAGTTTGTATACACAAACTCAAACACACATGCACCTTATTAACATCTATTTGTGATTGTCATGTGATAATTCTCAAGACCAAACTGTTTTCTAATTTACTGCATTGCTCTGATACTTTCTTGCGATTTTCTGCATTAAGTTTGCTTTTGATGAAATAATGCCAAGACCAGGTGCTTGCCTTTCAAACAAAGTACATCCACAGCACCTCACTAAGGAGCATGGCCATCCATATCCAGTTCTCTGCTGTTTTAGGCTGATATCAGTATCTGAGGTAACCTAGCTACAGTCTGAAGATAAATCTTCTCTGTATTTCACTACAGTGCATCACATCACCGTGACTTCAGTACAGATATACCCCCATCATGTCTCTGTCTGGATCTCCCAGTCTACCTATAAGCTTGTCAACATTTTAGTTGATCTCCTATGAGGGTATTCCCTTCAATTGGTGTATGACGGCTGGCATTTCAAAGGTGAGCTCAAGGATAAATTTTGCACTCTGGCATTTGTATATTGAAGACTTCTTTTTACACAGATGGGAAAGTGTGCTATTGACTGAACTAATAAAAGACTACTTGAGTTTAGAATAGATCAGAGAAGCAGACATTTTCCTCTAAAAAACACACAATTCCTCTCCCCTCTCTTGAGTGCAAGTGTGTGTGTGTGCATGTGTCCACCCACCTTTCCTCTTTCTCTAGCATTTTGTTTCGTTTGGCAATTCACATCTAGATTTTTTTTTTTAATTTTTAAAACTAGTTACCATTCTTACCCTCTCCGTTCATTCTTTAGCAACCTACATCCTATACAAATTTCATTTATTTATTGTTACATATGAATGAGCAGTGTTCTTAGTATTTTTGTTCCTAGCCATTCAGATATATTTTCTTCACTAAAGTCTTTCAGAGAGCTACTCATCTACAGACCTTCCCTGAAATAAAGACTTAATTCATTACTAAACACTGTTTTGATTATGAGAAATGGCATTATTTGGTAAAAATTATAATTGGACAGCTTAATAGGTTTCACTTTTAACATGTTGCAGCATTGAGGAAAAAAGCACTGGTCTAAACACAGTAAACATAGTTAGGGACAATATTTAAGGCAAGTTAATGAAAGTACAACCAGAATATACACGTCACACTTTTTTTACACAAGATTCTATTTAAAAAGTAGTATTCATGATTAACTCTTAGATTAACGCCAACAGAACATTGTTTCATTTTGTAGCCAGTGATACATGCCATGTTTTTGAGTAAAAGGCTTAGATGATGACAGTAAGCACAAGAACTTTAAAATTCAAGCCTCTGGTATATCATGATGTCATTTTCCTTCAAATGCTTCAAGATGTTACCAAAGGAAAAATACCTTCACTCTGCAATATCAACCATAATATTGAAAATACTTGCAGCTACCAACAAATTCTTTGAAAAACCTAGCTCAGAAATAAGCTGCAGAGGCAGGGTACAGAGCAAGAACTTCCTAATGTTTCAATGAAATTCCCACAAGGCATTCAAAACAACAAGCCTTTTCAACTTCAAGGATATACATGATGTTTTGATTATATCTACTTCCACACAAGTGTTGAAAGAAATATGTACGTAAATAATGTGTAAAATTAAGTACCCACGTGATTTTAAATTTTGTTGCTAATGTGTAAAATTATCATGCCTTTTGAATACGGGAACTAAAGAATGTATTTCATTCTTACTTAAATATCTTTTTTTTTTTTGAAATTTTACTGTTCCTAAATGTTAAAGTAATATTTATAAATAAAGTACTTTATATGTAGATACACACACATATATAAGACATAAGTATAAAACATACAAGGAGGAAAATGCTCTGTTCTAGTACCTGAGGATACACATACTTATCTCCCTGTTAATTCTACTCAATGCTGTGTGAACAATGCTTTCTAACAATGAATGAAGTATTTTCATACCTGATACTTCACTTGATCACTGAATTTCCAAACTTGCAAGACATCCACAAATAAAACTGAAACTAAATATATGATCAAAAAAAGGAGGAAAAAAAACAGTGATTTTTATTTCTTTTTGTGCAGATTCTACATTCTATTTTCAGCATGAATGATGTGCTTCAGAGAATCCGTGTGAGTGGCATGCATCAATGATTTAGTGAATCATGTTCTTTAATACTGGACCTTTAATGTCAATGAAAGGTCAATAGTTAGAATTGTATTCAGCGACCTCTGAGCTGTGTAGCAAGCATGGACAAACCTGCCTTTCCTTCATAGGAAATTATTCCTCAACAAGAGCTCAGTATATCCAAAATGCTGGACTCCTTTAGATTTAGCTCAGTTCTTTCATTCTGATTTTGTTCTATCCTTAACAATTTCCTATCTTTTTACTCCTTCAGTTGGTATAGAAATAAAGCCATACACAAAACAAACATGATTATTTGCATGGTAACCAAATGGTTCATTTAATTTCCATTAGAATGTCAGGATTTACTAAAGTTGTTAATAAGTGCTTGCCTGCAAGACAGAGAATATCACTGAATACATTGTTGATATTTGGTAAGTAGGACAGGTATTAAATGGGAACAGACACTCTGCTCTCATTTTCATTCTGGGCTATACCAGGAGAGTTAGAAGGGTTAAACTATGGTTAAATTAGGGCACAGTTTGACCCCAGGAATGTTAGAAAGCAGGAACTGTAATCAACGTTTTCTTACATATAGCTTCAAAATCACAGCCCTTTCACAAGGCTGCTCAGTGTCAATCCTTATATGTTCACTTAAAATTTAAAATCAACATTGAAACTGAACTGTGATAAAGTTAGACTATGAGTTCGTTTGGAATATTTTTTCCCAGACTTAAGCCTTTTTATCTACTTTTTGTACTGCATAACACATATCAACACATAAGACAATAAGCAGCATCAAACGGGTGGAGCCTGTAGCTCTCCTAAAAGAACAAGTTTAACACCCCACTTTTAATAAGGTGCTTAAGGAAAAGAATCAGGGTACCAGAGTTTCTCCTGCAAATTTACAGAAGGATCCACACTGCATTCATTACTCTGAAAGACTGAAAAAAAGAAAAAGTTAGGATTATAGATTTTTTCTTTTATTCTTTTTTTTTTTTTTTTTTCTTCTGTCCCTGTAAAGTATTCACAACAACCTCCTAAAGCCTATCCTAAAGCCCAGGTGCATTAAAAAAAAAATAATCTTTTCCAGGCCCCTTACAATTCTTACACCCAAACAGGCATGCTAGAGTGGATTTCTTTCTCTTACCCTTGCACTGTGAATTTACCAAAAGACAAGGCCAAAGTTCTTTTTGTCACTCCCTTCATCTCAGTTGTTACTGTGGGTCTTACAAGACCAGGTGCAGAGAAGAAGCAACTTCCAAACCATACACCTACTTGGGAGAGAAGAGGGAGGAAGGATCAGACAAGAAGACAGAGACAGAAGACTTCCAATTCAAAAGTAAGACAGAGTAGAAAATGATGGGAAGAGGAAAAATTTTAGTGAAGGGAAGAGAGAGAAAATGCCCAAATGCCCTATGTAGAAGGAAGAACTCCAAAGTGTGGAGCTGCAGCCAGAAATTCACAAAAAGCATAACTGCAGCAGCAGAATCTGATCTTTGTTGCACCAGTATCATTTCATAGAATCTATGTGAACTATACACACACACACACACGCATGTAATTAAGGGGCTAATAACCTATTAGTTGAGCTGAACACCTAATCTCAATTCTTAAGCTTCTACTAAATACATTAATGGGAGAACTTCTATAGGGGAATAGTATTTTTGCTTTTCTGATTAATTGTTCTTTACAAGCAGTTGTGTGTTTTTTCATGTCTAAATCTACATAACACAATATTTAGCCTACTTTTGGGCACATCATCTCACTTTCTGTTCTTGTGATCAAATTCTCCCTGATATAGTCTCATAAGCACTTCAACTCATTACCAGTCAGGACTGGGTGCAATGAAAATGAAGTATACCTTCTGATAGGTACATCTCATGAAGTCTTTTAAATTTTCTGGGAGTGAGATTATATTGTTCACCTTATATTCTATGTAAATAATATTTGATATCCCTCCCTCTGATCTGGGAAGAAACTGTGCCTTTAGAGGCACTTCCACCAATTCATCAAAATGGAGCACTGAAAATGGCAGCCTGATGTATCAGTACAGAAGATGAGAGCAGAGATACCTGGCAGTTTGTACAACTCCAGGTCATGATACAGACTTTATTTGTCTCTCTCTGCCTGCAGTCCAAGAAATCATATGCAAAAATACCTTTTCTCACCCTGAATCTCCCAAGATCAGAGTGGTGTCCCATATAGATATAATATATGATGGTCACTGTATGTTCTTGTGAACTCAGACATTTCAAGAATCTTACAAAAGCAGTGAAAAATTCAGAATCTGATGTGTTCCACATTTTGCATGTCAAAATAGGATACACATCCTTTCCTTTTCCCCTGGCACAACATACTGAGATCACTGTTGCACGACAAAGAAACCGGTGACTGAAACTGCAGGTTCCACACTTTTTAGAAAAGTCTCTTTGAATTGAAACCATTTTTTTCTCACTTATTTGTAAACTCTGCTCATCACAAATTGCTCATAGCTGAGCAACAAAATGTACTTCAAAACTTTGCATCCTGGTTTAGCACATTTTGTAGAGTGTGCTTTGATTCTGAGTGAAACTGGACTTAAACAGCAAGTGGATTATTTTGGCAGTGCCATGCTCCAGTAGACAATTTGAAAGATGACATTCTCATTCACCTTGGAAGGACTTTTTCAATATTTTAACTGTAACACTTCATTACTCTCTCACATTTTATTACATAATAATGTTGTTTATATAGTAAAAATCTGTTATTTTCTATCACTGTTTCTACATGTTTACTATTCATATGTTCTTTCTCCATGCACACATGCATACTAGAAGAACTCAAGACATGTTTCTTACCATGAATATAAATCAGAATACAAAACATATTTTGAATTAATAAATTTGAATGCTTGTAATTAGGACAACTGTACTTTGCCACATCTGTTAAGAGAGGCATGCTATGTGAATTATACATCTATATGATTCCCCAGATATCAGTTATATCTCATCCTTTGCTTGATTTTATAAACAATTCAAAGCAGCTAATACTGAAAAACTGCATGCAGTCAGATATGCTGATGTACAAATGGCATATCTTACTTCCATAAGAGCCACCAATCAAAAATTGTTTGCCAACGTCAAGCAACAAAAATTTGGAAGGCAAAGAGTCAGCTGGCCACAGATAGTTCAGAAACATAATGAGAAACAATTCATTGAATAAATTATTTACTGTAAATTCTTCTCCTGCACCAATATTTTACTTCTGTTTAGTTTTGATCTCTCAAAATGTATTCCATGACAGTTAAATGAAGTTACTGATAATTACAACTTAAATTGATAACTCATTTGGAATTAACTTCGTCTGATGTAGCTTATTAATACTTTTAGAATTGCATTTTGGAAAAAAAAAAAGGGGGGGGGGGGGACAGATAAAGGGTAAATAATCTAACCATTTTTAATAGATTCTCCATTGTCACAAATCTACAGTTCCCAAATACTAAATATTATATTCAGCCTTCTGAGTTAGCTGAAAAATATGTAAAATCATGAGTAGGCAGAAGCTCCCTATTGTCTGTGCCTCTGACAAGGCACATTGTTTATTCCCCAAGTACATGAAACAGTTGCAATTATGAAATGTGGAACAGCTCCAATGGTTTGCAAAAAGTGTTTGAATAACTAATATACAGGGCTTAATTTTTCTGATTTGAGAGACGTACACTGTGTACATACACACATGCTAATAAACATTCAATTGCATTCATATACGGTTGTATGCTTGCAAATAGCACACGTCTCTGTTACATGACCTTGTTGCTTGGTTCTACAATATGTATTTTAAACTATTAAAAAAAAAAAAAGGATTGTTACTAACGTGAATTGTGGCTGTGATCTAGTAGTTTAGACATACCAACAGCTATAGGCTTAATAATCCCCTATTAAAGCTATGCAACATGGTTAATCTATTTTTAAGCTAACACTATGCTGTCATCAAAACCATATAAGGAATATTATTTCTTCAGCATCTCCCCTAAAACCAGGCTTATACTCCATCCCTGTATTTTCATCACATTGTCAAATTGCCTGCAAGGTTATCCTTAGCAGAATTCAAATTCTTTAAAATTAGCTAGAGATCTGATTATCTAGATCATAGAAGTAGCAGCTTCTTGGGAGGAATATCTTCCTTCAGCAGTTTTGTTCAGGACATTTTAGACAATGGACTGCACAATGCCAGAACGGCTTGGAAACTACTTGTCAGCCTGTGCCAGACCTGTCTTACTCAGTATGATTATGTGGTAATGTTTGGCTTCCTTAGGCAGGAGCTGGGTCATCTGCTGCACTGGGCTGGGCTGCCAGCAGATACCCACCTCCCCAGGTTCACAGATGCCCAAGTGCAGTGGACATAGAATCACAGAATGGTTTGGGTTGGAAGGGACCTTAAAGATCATTCATTTCCAACCCCGCTGCCATGGGCAGGGACAACTCTCTCTAGATCAAGTTACTCAAAGCCCCATCCAACCTGGCCTTGAACACTTCCAGGACTGGCGAATCCACAGCTTCTCTGGGCAGCCTGTTGCAGAGCCTCAGAGTAAAGAGATCTAGATCTAGATGTGGAATTAACTAGAGATCTAGTTACCTAGTATATATAGTTTAAGTAGATATTTAATTAATATCTAATTAACTAGAGATCTAGTTACCTACTATATCTAGTTAATCTCAAATAAAGATTTCAGAATTATTTGAAGTTAAGCAATCACATTGTAAGATAAGTAATGTATTTTCAGTAAATATTCAAAAAGATTTATGGGAGGAAGCTGCAAAATTTCTACTACTATTTCATAATTTAATCAATTTAGCATGCCTTATAGGTATCAGCTGAGCAATGACTATATAAAAAAAGAGTTATGGTATTATGTAGTAAAAAAAGAAAAAGGAAAAGAAAGAAAAAAAAAGAAAGCTTGAATTCATTTATCTATCTGAATATTTTATTTCTATATACTGAAGTCATTGGACCAATTTGGGATCTAAGTCTTTGGGAAGCATCTTTCAATTGTGTGACTTGTAGGGGCTCGTAATCTAGTAAGAGCTCCTGTCTGTCAGAATACATCAACTTCCCAAACAAGGGCTGGAGAGACCTGAAGTGGAAGAAAAACAAGCAGCAAAGTTTCCTACAAAATCTACACGTTGTTTGGGTTTCTGAGACCCTAAACATTTAGTATTTTGAAGAAACTATACATACACACATATACGCAGGCATAATTTTAGAACACATTTACATCGGAAAGGTGGATGAAAGGCCCTGTACTCAAGCATATTCTCAAGCACACAACAGCTACAGTCTTTGGAAGACAACATACATGTTTAGAATCAAATTCTGTAAAGTGATGCAAGGATTTGGAGTAGGTCCTGACTCCAAAACAAGGATGTCAGGTGGAGGGCTGGCCAACAAAAAGCAGTGGCAGAGAATGTACCAGGATGCTGCTGTGGGAGGCTGTTCTCTTCTCTGTTGTCAACGACCATCACGCCATACTATCAGCAGACCTTTTCAGTACCCCTTAGTACCTGCTAGGGCAATTCTTCCAAGAAGGCAGAGCACATGCATCTTTTGCAGGATCACTAGTATTTTCTCTTACTATTTCTATTCTTTTCTTCTCCTAGTTTGCTGAGCTTCCAGGAGATGATATGGCCAAGGGTGAATTTTTAAACAGCAAGTTGGGGCAGCCAGAGAAGAGAGGAAAATCTGAGGCTTTATTACTCTGATATGTTAGCACATATGCTAGTCCTTTTCTTAGCAGGACACCTCAAGGTATTCATAGATTTAACCTATAGGGAATAAAATGTTATATATATACATTTTAACAGCTGGAACTTATGTGGATCAGCCTCACATGACATAAGCTGCATGCAAATTAATCTGTATGGCAGTCTGCAGTCTCAACATAATCAAAATACAGATGAAATCTAGTTATCTACTAACAAATGACTCATTATGTGGTTAATCATCTGAATTATCGGAACTTCCAAAGGATCCAGCTAGACACTCCAAGTCCTTTGTCCCTGAACTACTTTTCACATACATTTAAGTATTGCTTTTGAATGAAGCTAGGGACTGAAGAGTAAAAAGACAAATGTTTCTGACTTAAAGACTGTGTCCTATTTCTCAGATCAGGGAGCTATAGCATTACAGAGACCTGGTATAAGACTTGCATTGCATTTAATTTGGAGAGGTAAAGAGTTCTGAACACTGCGCAGAGCCTTAATCCTTATGTGCACCCACAGGCAAAATTCTGTGTGGGTAGATAAAAGCAAACTGTCTTACGTAATTCCTTGCCTACGTGACGTTCTCACAGCACCCTTTATAAGCACAAGTAACAATTTTTTGCTCCTGCATTTTCCCCCTGAATCCTAAATTCACTCCTGCCTAATCTTTCCAGCTTGCATTAACTCATTCCTCATTGGTTTTAAGCTATGAACTTCTATCCACTCAGGGCAACGCTCTGCTCACAAAGCATATTTCACCTGTGCTTTTGGCAAGATACAATTCTAAGCTGATGTCTGACAGAGTGGATCAGCATATTAACACGTGAACCCTGCTTGCACTATGGCGTGATTTCTAGCCTCTGTCTAGCAGCCAGCTTGGGGAGTCTGTTGTTCCAGATAAAAGGTGCTGTTCTTTAGAGAGATTACTCTGAGGGGAAGGGAGAAGCTCTCCAGAGTAAAAATACAGAGCTGCATACAGGGCTCCTTTTTTTTTTTTTTTTTTTAATAAAGTTGGACAGAGGAACTATGATCATTAATCCTGTTAAAGGATGCCAAAGACTGAGCTGCTCTCAGTTAACAAGTGACGCTTTTCATAGTAGCAAAATTCCGATTTAATTAATTTTATACCTTTAAGCACCACTATGAATGTTTCAAAGTTACATTTTGCATTCATTTGTTATATCTTATTTTTGCTTAGAGCATATGATATTCTTTCCTGTAATTCCTGCAGATCAAACATATTGCAGTGTGACTGAAAAAATTTCTCTGAATGTGTTTTATTTAAGACTTGTTTGTGTTAACTTTTGTAGCTCTGTGAGGAACCAGATCTCCAATACAAATAACTGCAATTCAGTTTAAATAATTATTACTTTAAAGCTCATAACCATAATACATTTGTCTTACATCAGATCTAGCCAAGGCAAACTTTCCTTTCTTTCAAATGAAAGTATCAGGGCCTGTAACTTCCCAGCAAGGCCTCCATGTCCTCCAGGTTAGTTCCAGGGGTGTCGGGCAGCTGAGCTAACAGCATTCATGAAAATACATGACCTTGTAAGTCCAGAGAAACTTTTTTTCCCCTTTCTGTATTGAATTAATTGGCAAGTTATTCATTTTCTTTCCCACTAATGCAAATGGAAAGAACTGAGGTGTTACAGAAAATAAAGGCCTTGATAAGGGGAGACACCAGGAACAAGTTAGGTGAAATGATGAGTATGAAGTTATTATTACTACAACACATCATCTCTTCTACTATTTTTCCTGTTTTAATTACTCTCTTCTAAATAATTCCTTTCCTTAGTTTGATTTTAATCATCTTATCTCTATTTCTAGTTCAGTTATTAATCAGTTACTTTGTTTTTCAGAGAGGAGCAGTACTGTTTCCACCAGTCTTTATTACATTTCTTTTCTAGTCCAGAAGTCAGTACCACTGCTGAAACAAGCAATATATTCTGTTGTGACTGATGACCATTTTATATGAATGATAGTTGGCTTTTATGAAAAGTTAAATACAGTACATAAATAGACAAACATGATAAATTAATTATGCTTAGTATATTCAGAACTTAAATATTCCTGTTTCAAAACAAATCTATGTGATCTGAATGTAGGCATCAGGATGACTGAGCACAGCTAGCTGACTATTGTCTACTACACAGGTCCTCCTTTCCTCATCACTCTTACTATGTTCATCATTCGTGGTCACTTCAGAACAGACCATCAGAGTTGTAAACAAAATCCATAAAACTGAGCATCCCAGATGTTGCTCCAGTTTACTTCAGGGAACAATCAGTCTTTTGGTGAGGAGAAGATGAAATGGCTAACAGAAATCTCTGTACATAAGCCTGAGAGTGTCAAAACTTTGTAGTTCAGCTTTCAAGGTACTTGTTTGAACTGTTGTTCTTAAGGACACCGAGTAAGGAAACTGTTTATAGTAGTAAGAACTGGATATCAAATAAATATTTATATAAACAGGGGGAAGAATTTCAAATATTTCCCTTGTCATTTCTCTGTGCACATCTGTGTAATACAAAAGTTTCTTCTTGCTTACTCTTACCAATAACAGAAATCAGGAGTAACTAAAATGAAGCTAGTGTGACATGGTACAACTTGTTGGGTCAAAGGCTGTTCGTTCAGGAACTGATTTAATATGAACATCAAGTAAGCACCACATCAGGACTCTTCACTTACTAAGAAATGCTGGCAGCAACTGGGTTTGTGCAACCCTTCAAGGCCTGAAAACTTCATCTTCCTTATTGCTGAACTACTACATACTCTTTGCACTATTTCCAAATCTAGTAGAGATATGAAACAGTCTGCTCTTACTTCTTCCTGTAACCAAGTCCTTAACCAGGCTATTACTTCATATGGAGGGTCAAAATTAAGCTTTTTGTGGAATTCCCTTATTTAGAGTTTTTAATTTGTAATGATCATTTATGTGTGTCCAAATATGAGATTTAAGCTTTCTAGTAATTGTCACACATTGATCACATGTAAGTGTTTGTTTTTAGGGCCTACCAGCTTCTGCTTCTCTCATCTGCACACAGAAGAATGACATAGTATCTCTCTAATGTGTATATATACATACACACATGCAATACATTTATTTCTTATGCATACAGACCTTATGCAGGCTCCTTCAAGTTTTGTTTTTTTGTTTGTTTTTCAGACAAATCCTTTAAAGGCAGTCACACAGATTCCACATTTAGCCATTCTATGAGGTTAAAATTATAACTGATTCATGACAATAGAGTAGCAAGAATGAGGAGGGGAAAAAAAAAAGGAAATAAAAAGCAGTAGAACCCTCTAAGTACAAACTGTGAGAGAACAGAAGTCTCCAGAGATGAAGTTAAAAGAACAACTTTTACAAGTTCATCACAAGGTAAAGTGATAAATACGATAGGTTGATGTATAAATTAGGTGTGTGACTGGAGCTGAGGAAATATTTAGGCATAAAAAGGGCAGTACTTATGGCTTATCCCCCCAGGTTGTCATTAGAAGAGAACAGGAAGGATAGCCCGGATAGACAAATTAAGTAAACTGTCAGGAAAGAAGGAGGAGAAAAGGTCAGAGAGGAACAGAAAAAAATAAGCAGAGGCAGGATTGAAAGAACAGAAGCAGAGCTGGATTTGGGAGAGATCAGATAGATTAGGCAGTGAAGGTGACACAGGATGCATTGATATGGTCTTGTTTCCTGGAACAAGACAATAGTCTTGCCATAGCAGTCTGAAAACCTAGACAATGACCAAGTATGCAACTGAATTAATAATGAAGCATTTAATCAGATAGAAGTAGACAAAAGATATGCATTGTCTTAGAGCTCAATGTAGAAACCTTCTGTGCTTCTTCAGTGTGATACTCGTGGCCAGTGTGGAGACTGCATCCATATTTTTTGGCTATTTTTAAGAATAAGCATAAATGAGAGGCCCTTCCTATGGTGAAAACAGCTTTTAAACGCAAACTCACTTGCAAGTAGCCTACAATACTCCTTCTGGGAAGCTGATCCAGTGCCTCATAGATCTGCTAGTCTGAAATTCTCTTCTCATGTCTTATTAATTACTGTGCCAGTACCGCCCTTTAGGTTAAATATCTCTTTTCCCTACTGCATGTGTATATCTACATTCCAATATATTCATTGAAGCAAAAATACTGTTAAATAGAAGTTGTTGTGCAAGCATGGGTCTTCTTGAGTCCCAACTAAGGATGTCAGAACCATGCCAGCCATTTTTTTCTTCACAGTTAAGTAACAGAGCCTATGGATCACAGCTTCAAAGGTGTGAGAAATTAAGTTCTTTGACATCATGTCTGAAAGCAGATCTGTTCCCCAGGAGTTGATACACTCCAGTGAACAGTTTCCGTGATATACAACGTGAGATAGAAGGCAGGACACTTTCAGCAAGTTGTTAATTTAGAATTGCTTAGCTAGGTTAGGTCATTAAACTCAAAGTCGTATCACAAAACACTTTTGTCCTTCCTGATTCTCTCTTGGATGAAGAATGACTGAATGGGAGATTGAGAGAGAGATCTGCATTTCAGGAAGGATCTGGGCAGATTTTGCTTCTGATTTGTAGTCATTTACTGCTAGGAGTCATGAAGTCAGAACTCTGGGAGAAGGTATCTTAATTAAACAGAAGAAATAAACGTCTCTAATGAGATTAAGTCAACTACAGGACTGGAACCCAGCACAGGCATCTCAAAAGGAGATGGTTAGGAAGCCCATAAAAGGAACAAGAAAGGTGTCCACCAAGCTGCACGCCCACAAATATTCAATTGAGCATGCTTTAAAACCAGCTGTTTTTAGAAGAAATATATTTCCTTCTACTTTGCAATGTGTGCAATTAGCTGATTCCTGAAATGATCTTTTGACATAGCAAAGGACTCAATCTAAGCGAGTATGAACATTGAAAACACAGCATCAATGAAAGACCAAATCCCAGATGTTGAACTTCTACAGCTCCAAAATAGTGAAACAAAATAAGCACAGGAATGTCTCAGAAACATCTTAAAGGGTAGGTGCAGTACCAGGAATCACAGCACTGATTTTCTAGCTTAAATTTCAGCTGGATTTGTTTTATCTTTTCAGTATCCATCACTTTAGGATGTATCCACTACTATATTTTATCATATACTGGTATGGTATCATACACTGTTATGATAGGGTATTTTTATAGAAAGAAAAACAAAATCAATAAGAAAATAAATGGTTCAGATATGAAAAATACACTTTGACGTGTTTTCACATATCAGAGCCTGAACAGAACAAAATACTAATAATATTAAATTCAGTAGAAACAGGAGTCTAAATAATAACAGAAAAAAAAAGTCAATCAAATGTGTATGAACACCTTTTGTGTTCACAACAGCATAGACAATGGTCCTCCTCTTTTGAAAGAAAAGGAAAAACAAGTCCTTCATCTGTGTGGTTATTTGTATTACATGTTTACTTATTTAGATTAATCCTACAGTTTTATTTTCTTTTCCTGTTGTTTTCTAGTCATAACACCCTGAGGAAGAACTATATTTTACTGCTAACACTTTTTTTTTTTTTAAAGGATTAGTATACTCTTTTGTTAATCAGGTAATCGCTATAGGTTTTTAATTCTCTTTCCATAACCTTTCTATTCATTTTGTTTTCATAAATAAATGTAATTCCCCTGAAAAGTACAGGATTGGCAGTACTTTTAACTCAATATTCAACACAAATTCTATTAAGCCTGAATGCCTCGTGTGTTTTGGAGGGTACACCTCCAGGAGCGAGAGGCTAATTCATTCTTCATGCTTATTCAGTCCTTAGCCTTTCTACTGATGCTTCCAACAAGGATGCCAATTAGCACTAATTAAGGTACTGGATTTTGTGATATGGAAGCTTTTACTAGAAACTGGACTGACATCACCTGCTCTTTTCACAAAAGACAGAAAACAACTGTCAAATGTTAACTCCTGGTGGTAGCCTCATAAAGGGAAATCCTGGATTTGTCTTAGGTATGGACATACACCTTTAGAAGGTCTGTATTTTGGCTTCAGCTTATGAAACACATAGTTTTATAACCAAGATACGTTTAAAAAAAAAAAAAAAAGATTTGAAAGAGCTATCTATGGAATGCTATATAATGCACACTTTTATAAAATGTGCTTAATAAAATTATGGTTATAAAAGGCCACAGAATATATATAACCCCATACCAATCACAAAGATTTTTAAAGCAGTATGTATAGAATTATATTAGTCTGAATTAAATAGAAGTTTTCCATACAAGTGAAATAGTCAGACTTCTTGGCCCACAAAATTATGCAAGAAAACACAAAAGACAAAACTGATTTTTTCTCTTGTGGTTGGATGAAATACAGCAGAAAGAAAGTAGGCCCTGCACATGCTTGCATGCTTGTGTTTAAATTTTGGTGAATCATTTCTTTTTCAAATAATAAATTATTGAAATTAAAGTTTTCAAAGTTTTTTTTTTATTTTACATACATACATGTACATCTGTCTATCAAACCTGCCACAGGAGAGTCAAAAATGTTTGTGAATGCATATTTTAAGAGAATTGTGCTCTAATTTGATTTATACAATAAAGGGGGGAGCATCACTAATTAGCTGCAGTTATCCAGTCTTGTCAATTCTTAACTTCATTCAACCTGTAAGAAATAGATTTCAATAGTGTCAAATTGAAAGGGGACAAAACTAGCAAAACTAAACACAACTTATTTTCAAATTTTATTGTGCTTGTCATGTTTACTTTGTTCTCCTTTGCTGTCACAAATTTTCTCTAGACAAACTCACTTCCTCCTCTCACTTTCTCAACCCAAAGGGAAACATTACCATATAAATTAAAGTGCAGAATGTATCCTTGAACTTACACTCTGGAAACTTAGCCTGTATTTCCAAATGCCTGTAATCCACATTATAACCATCCACAATGCCAATTATTTTAGTTTGTTAATGTGTATATATTGTTGATGTTACTCTTCAACACACACAACTGATCCACTCTTTCTGACAACTTTCTTTTAGAAATGTGAAATAGCAAACTTTGTTAATACCATTATGTGTTGATTGACATTGTCTGTCTATCAAAAGCCCACCCATCCACTCTCATTCCCCCTCCTCAAATGGACAGAGGTAGAAAATAAAACAAAAAGGCTCATAAATTGAGATAAAGATAGGGAGATTGCCCTCCAATTACCATCATGCTCAACTTGGGGAGAATTAATTCAATTTGTTGCCAGTTAGAGTTGAATGGTGATAAACAAAGACAAAAACTAAAACACCTGCCCTTCATGAACCATTTTCCCAGGCTAAACTTCGCTCCTCCATTTCCAAATCCTCTACCTCCACCCACAACCCTAAGTAGTGCAAGGGGAATGGGGAACAGGGCAGAGTGGTCAGTCCATAATAGTCCACCTCTGCCACTCCTTCCTCATCACACTTAACCTACTCTAAAAATAGTTCTTCTGTGGGCTGCTGTCCTTCAGGATAAATCTGCTTCAGCATGGAAACACCACACACTTCCCTTTGAGGAAATATCTACCTGCTCTGGTGTGGGGTCTTCAACATGCTGCAGTATGGCTATCTCCTCTATCATGGTCCTCTCCATGGGAAATACCTGCCCCACTGTAGTCTCATCCACAGACTGTAGGGGAATCTCTGCTTCAACATCTGCAGTACCTTCTCCTCTGATACACGGTGTTCACAAGGTTGCTTCCCCCTCCCCTTCTTTTGTCACTCCACTCCAGCTTTGCAACACTTCTGCCCTTTCTTATGCTATCACAGAGGTTCCACAGAGCTGATGGGGTCAGCTGTGTCCTGAGGTGTGTCCATTGTGGAGGCACCTGGCAGTGGCTGACTGCCTGCCACAGAGACCACCCCTGCAGCGCAACACCTTTCTCCCTCAGCACCTTGCCACCTACACCCAATGCACGTTTCTAAATATGTTGATTATCTCTTTTACAGGCTTAGCTGAAAGATACTTGACATTGACCCCATTATGCAAACTTGCCTTCAGGTTAGAAAGAAAGACCTAAATCCTATTTACCTCACAACAGAGACCATAACACTTGGCATAATTGCATGGTAAAATTGTGAGTCCCTACCACCATCATAATAAAACCTAGCTGAGTAACATTATGGTGTTTATTTAAAATAATTGCTCATTTTTGATACCAAAGACCTCAACAACAATAATGCTGATAACGTCTATACAGTATTTGATTTTTCTGGTACTTAGTTGTTATCTTTTAACAGATCTTCCTCACTGTGTCTTTTATACAGAGACAAAGTTACACCAACATAACTGCTAAAAACTACGTCAACCTCTGCAATACTCCTACAGTAACATCTGTGAGCTCAGGATGAAAAAGACTAAACATTGTATTCTGGCCTTCTTAACAAAATATATTCTGTAAGAAAAAAAAAAAAAACAAACATGTTAGAATCACCATGGCTAGTAGTACTCCAGTGGAGCTACCAACACATTATTTGTTTTTCTTAAATGATGAAAAACATGTTTGTTGTGACATGTGAAGTATTCTGTATTTCTGCCCCAAAAATCTGATGGCTGCTTAATATTGTTATTGAAATTAAACAGGTGTCATGAACTTGTAAGTGCACACATTTGTTTTTCTTTTAACCATAGATTAGATGGATAATCATGTAAAACTATTAACTATCTAAAAGTAAGTTTCCCTACATGCATTGTTTATTACTACAATGATCACTGTTACGCAGGCTGGGGGGGGGGGCGGGTAGGAGAACATAAAACAGGTGAGGATTATGCTAAGTTTCCAGTAATCATTACATTTCTTATTCACTGAATTTTGTAACTTCATCTACGTGGCCTTGTAACACCCTAACAAATATTTTCACATTAAAGCACCAACCCAGATGAGACCACACTTGGGAAATAATCCCTGGGGTGGAAAAGAGGGTCACAGCATAGATTTAACCATCTGCCAAAGTGGATTTACAGTGTCTACAGTTAGCTAAGTTATTCACTGCAAATATACTCTGTGTGGAAAATAGCCCTTCTTTTCTTGCCATGCAAACTGACCTTGACCCTATCAAGAGTGTTAAGTATTCCTAAATCTTACCAGAGAGACTTTTAACAACAATTGTATCCCTCGTTTGTTCTTTAAAAGTACACCGCAAGGAATGAGCAGCTGAGAGTGGTCACTCAGGTCACACAGCAGCAGCTCAGTGCCCTGACCAGAGAAGAAACACAACCGATACTATATGGGCAAAGCCATCAGCTGTCTAACAGTAATGAGAACATGGTACAAAGCAAGTCCACCAGCAATGCATATGTTTAATCTGTTCACAAGATACATTTGTTAAATAGTTTGGAATAGCTAAAAAAATGAGAAAAATCTGTTCATACACAATTCACAAAGATGGAACAAGGACAAATTTGCCAAACAAATTGTTTGCTATGCATAGATATCCCAGCTGTCCTCATTATCTTATTTACCCTGTTTAAATCTCCCTTCCACTCCTATCTTCTTGCTTGGTTTACCTATCTCCGTCATCCCTGCCTTTCTCATGCCATGTTTTCTCAAAGGCATGGTCATTTCTGTATCTGAAAAATGTATTCTTCCACTCACACTTATTTTAATTTTTATTTATTTATTTATTTATTTTTATCTCAGATAGTTTGGAATGAAATTGCAAAGCAGTTAAACATAAAATAAAAGCTTATAGAAATCTTCTTATGGACTGTGTGACATTAAGTAACGAGTGCCAGTAAAATGGCTGCTTTCTCTGCAGACAGACACATTGATTAGAATTTTAAAGGCACAGAAACTAAAAGTACCCAAATCTCCAATTGTATAAAATATTGCTGCTAAAATGAAAAAGAGTAAACAAGTGAGTGCCATGCAATCAGTACACCAACTCTGCAACAGTCTTTCTCTGCGACTTTGGGAAAAGGCACATGGGTTCCTCTCTGTAATATGATCAAGCCTGTCTTGAAGGACTGTGGTGAAGATAAAAACATTAAAGATTGCCAGGTGCATAGGAATGGTAGAAATGGGATTACATTGAACATACATAGATCGCATGTAAATATTAGAGTGAGAATGCATATGTGCATGGATGTACACACATACAAGGTAAAAAATGACAGGTGGGGGAGGGTATGCTTAGAAAATTGACTCTAAGGCATCCTTTACATTTTGGAAGAGAAATCTTTTTATGTTGGAAAATTAGGACATCAGTCCCACTTGGATGCATTTGCCTTATGGAGCAAGCAATACAACTGACTTCAACAGTCAGGGATGTTGTTCATACTTAACATGGATTAATTGCAACATCCATGATATATATATAGAACCTTTTTTCTACATCTTTCTAGTATTGATATGCTTCTGATACAATTACATTTTGAAAAGGGGGAAATGGGAATAGTGTGTGGGAGTCAGACAATGTTAAAACAAGGAGAGCAGCAAGGGACATAAGTCAGGAGAGACAGATCAAGCAGGCTGTTCACCCCGCTGGGACTGCAATTGCTGCAAACACGAGAGTCAGAATATAGAGCTTCACTAATTTTGTGTGTATGAATAGTAAATGCTTTCAATTTGAAGCAGCATTTACATGCAATTTAGCTACATCAGTTCCAATCTTGCTCTTTTTTTCATAGCCAGTCAGGTTTATTGTTAAAAAATGTTAGGGCACAAACATGTACAGCAAAGTGCATGTGTAAGTTGTAAACAAGCCCTCTGGAACACCTCAGAATGGATCATCCAGCCCTTGGTGAAACAGAAGCAAATAGCATTGCTCTAGATTAATAGCACAAGGCTTGAGGAGAAAAGAAATCACCTACTAAATCTTAGCTGTTGAGTTTCTAACGAGAGGGATAAACATTTTGCACATCAAATGGGTATGAACATCTTGAAAATTACATTTCTGTTAGAAAAATTTATAATCACTATAATAGAAGGGGCCCATAAAATTACTGTGACTTAAAAATAAATAAATAATGGGTTTTTGTTGTTGTTGTTGTTGTTGTTGTTTTTTCAAATTTCTTACTTATAGCACATGTCAGAATGTAGTGGACAGCCAGTCTAAGTCTATTAAGGTAAAGACAGTGACTCTTAAATCTTTCAAAGGCCAAAATACTCAGCTTGATGATCGTTAATAACCCTACTCCATTCAAGGGGAATATTCATATTTTCAGGTTAAGCACATGCTAAAATGCAACACCAGTATATTAGATGGCTTCTTCTTTGGCAACCAGATGTTTAAGCATTTCAAATGTCAAATAAAGGTGAACAGAAAAGGTGTAATAAACGCATTCAAAAACTGAATCCCAAATTCATAGGAAAAAAAAAATAAGTACAGATTGATTTATCTTTGGAACAATAATTAAAGATTTTTTTCCTCTTTTACTTAGTTTGCAAATTCCATCCATCCTTTCCAAGTTCCATACATAGCAATGGGTTATACATGTGGATACTTGTGAAGGCATCACCTATCAGAAGCTACTCTTTGATTATATGTCATGAAAAGTAATTTAATGGCATATTTGTTATTTGATGTATTGTAGGTTAACGCATTGCTGCTTTAGACTGCCTCAACCCAAATCTTACGGACAGTTACTGTATTCTGCAAGCTATCAAGTAAACCATAGCTCTCTGCCCTTCCCAAATGCTTACCGCTCACTTGTAGTCGTATACTCTACTGTCTGTCTTCCAGTCTCTAAACTCTCTCCTCCACAACTGCTTTGCCAAATTTAATCAGGTCACTTGCAAGAAGATATGAATTAATATAGGAGTATTCTCTCTCTGGCCTCTTCGGACCAGTTAAAATGATCTTCTCTACCTCAAAACATCCTCTAGAGGCCACTGTCTGCCGAATCATCCTTATCCAAGAGGTCAAACACTCCCTCTGTACACTCTATGCTTGCTCAAGAAATGTTACTCCTTCCCAGCTGCCTTAGAATTTGATATATCTTTACTGTGGTCTCCTGTTATTAAGTGACCTACTGTCAGTCACCAAAACATACGTAAACATTTAAATTCACTGCAGATTCTTGTTATCTACCAGTACCGCTTATCTTTAGTTAGTTCAACATAAACTCTTCTTATGACAGTCTTGTTTATAAAATCCCTACAAAAATAATCAGGTAACAACATAAATTTCCTGTTTATCAGAGGCAATTTCTTCAAAGTCTAAAGGGACATTTTTGCCTTTATTGAGTACGTTTGCATGCATGAATGTGAACTTTAGTGAAAAAGAACTAAACCTAATGACAAGGTCTTTCCAGTACTCCCAATGAACCAGAACAAAAATGCCGGTCCAATCAAGAAATTGTAGATTATTAGCATCCAAACTGCTGAAAGAGTTCAATAATATTATAGTCCAAAAGAACTGTAATATGTAGCCTAAGTTCAAGCTTATTATTGTACTCTCAAAGACACCAGGAGGATCATGGTATTTCAACCTTCTAAACTACTTTGTGTCACAGAAAAATATAAAGGGCATACCTTTGTCATAAATAAGCAATGCCTTCAGAAGTGGCAAGAAACTGGTCAGTCAGAACATGCCGAGATGATTCAGCAAGTGAAACAAACCCCATACTCCACACAAATACTCCAAACTTCCACTACACAGTGGGAGAATTCTTCTCTAATCACTTGGCAATCACTTTGAACTTGAAACTGAGAAAGATACAGTCACCTGGCTTCTTAGAAAGAGAAATCTATGTACTGCTTTAGAACATTGGTCTGCCTTTTTCAGCATCCTGTCTTTAACTGTATCCAATCATGGATATCTCAGAGACATTTCAGAAAATATTTGCTTTAATCAAATGTTTTAAAAAATAAAGCATACAGAGGGGTAGCTAATTGAACTAAGTTCTGCAGTATGATATTGCAGAGTTAAAATAGCTTGAACATGTTGGATGTGGTGTAGACATCCAGGTCTAGTCCAAGATGAATCTGAACAAAAAATTTAGGTTCTCCATTCTACACATTAGCCAATTATTATCTTTCACATTTCATACAAGCCCCAATATATATATATCTTTATATACATAAAGCAGAGAACATATTCTGAACTAATTATCAAAAGATTTCTTTGAGCTGTTTGTTTCCTAAGTAGTTTCAATTCCTGTAGGAACAGTCTTTCTATATCAGTGTGTTAATTTGCATTTGATTAGATTTAAGTGCACATTGTTTTATGGTCATTATGACACCAGGTGATTCCAATCTTTCTGTACTAGTGACCTGTCCTCTGCATTAATTACTAAACTTTTTTATCAGGAAGGATTTTATAATAATCTGAAAAGCTGGTACAAACATTAGAACATACTAGATAAAGCGTACATCCTTTACAACCTCTTCCTTTCAATAGTTTGAATGTGCATATCACTGATGGTGTCATATTTAATCTGTAATAAAGAAATGTGGCCAGGCCTTGACAGAAATACTTGGGAAATTACTAATTTCAGATCTGTGTGTCTTAGAATGAGATCTAAGAGTGAAGTTCATTGTTTAGCCTACAGTATATCTAATATGGAGCTCTTATTTTTAAAATATTCTTAAGAATTTCATCGTGTCCAGAAATTGTTCCCCAAATTAAATCATCATGAAAACACAATGCTTTTTCTTTATTTTGTAGACAGACCTTAAGAGAGATTTTTTTCCGTACCATTCCTAAAATCCTACAACTTCAGTGTTGTTAGTAGGGCTTACATACACATCATAAGTCATAGAGGATATTAGAGGAAGCCTTTGATAATTAATCATTACAAGATTTTGAAAGATTATGGGTTCAAATTTTAAATGTCCACATGCATAAACAAGTTGCTCTGGAATAACAAGTTAACTTGATCCATGGTAATTGCTTGAATGTGAAGTTTTACTTTGCAATAAATGTAAATTAAGATAAATCATCCTTCACTGGATGGGCTGAGTACTCAGAGAAGACCAGTTAAACTACCTGGATTAACCTCATCTTTGCCAGAGGAATGAAGCACACACATACAGATAATGTGGTTGACAAAAAAAAATAAAAATCCTTTCATGATTCCTGCATTGTTAGTTGAATCATTTGAACTCTTCTCTTTCTTTGATAATGCTGAGGAATATGAAAGAGAATAGTAAGCATCTGTTTGCATTGAAAAGTTATTTGGTTATTAAACTGATGAAGATCAGGCTTGGGTTCAGATTTACTTACAGGAAAAGAGAGGATGAGGAAAAATAAATGTTCTGTAGCTTCCCGATTGCTACTGCCTGGTGTTCTGGTCATGTGATGCATTGCTAGTTAAATGGTTACATCACTCATTTCCTCACCTACACCAGCATTGCATCAGCACTTATACTCATGCTTATAAAAAAAAAAAAAAAAAAAAAAAAAAAAAGACCTTGAAAGACCTTGACATTTGAGTGTTACAGTAGTTGGCATCTCCTCCTACTGATAAATCTTTTTTTTTTTTTTTTTTTTTTCTTTCAAGGAAGACAAACAGCTCAATGCATTCAAATGGATAGTTCGGAAGGGCAAATTGCCCCATATCACTTCAGAATAGATCACATAGTCAATAAAAGGACACAGAAACTAGCAAAATTCACTGACAAATGCATTGCAAATATGTCCTGCATATATACAGTCTGCTCCAAAAAGTATAAACAAGTCATGTGAAAGACTAAGCACAACATAAATTCTAAGTTATTAAATTAAATGCAAGCATTTATCCAAGGAATGCCCATTAGATGTCCGTTTTATAGTATCTTTCTTCTGCAGTAGAACGTGACAATTCAGGACAGCCAGTGAAAAGTACCCAGCTGGAACTTGTTGGGCTCAAGGTATAAAATATTAAGTGAGGAACAATGTTACGCACTACACAGGAGACCAGACTTGTGACCTCACAGTCTCCTACTTGACTTAAAATATCTGAACTATAGCAAGTGTTTGAAGACTTGTGGGGGATTTCTATTTCAGATGTAAAGAATGCAGGTGAGGATCAACACTTTGAATTGAGCATTCCTGGAAACAAAGTTCAGAGGTGGCATATTACTTGGAAATTCAGCAGTAATCCTTCATCTTCCCTTGAAAATGGGAAAATTCATTTCCGGACTTACTGTGTCAGGTAGGGATCAGTGAGAAATAACACTGAACAAGGCACAGATACTATCATCCTGCAAGAATGAAGAATGAATCCCCTTGGCTAAATGACAGTCTTGGAGGTAATTAAGGGAATTCTATCACCATCAGACTGTACAGAAATACAGCTTTTAAATTCAGTAAAAGAAGGCAACCAGTGAGACAGAAGGAGCCATCATAAGACAGCTGAGGCCAGCAGCCTCTTTCTACAAGACTGCCAAATTCTACCCAGTGCAGGTTTACTCTGAATAAAATATTCATTGAGACTATTGTGGCCTCCTGCCAACTCTAAAAACCTTTCTTGGGCCCATGGTGGAAAACACACAAAAACAAGAATACTCAGAGATGTTACAAAGCTACATTTGAAAAGTCTACTCTGGACTATGTTCTTACCACACTACCTAACAATTATGGGAATATTTCTGTGGGAATACAGGTCTGTGCAAAGATTTTGAATTTGAACTTCCCAAATGTAGAAATTTCACATGTAAACTTCCCTAAACAGTCCTAATAAGACTGCTTTCGGATATAAGATTACTTTTCAATCAGAGCTGTCCTTTGTTATGAGAACTGTTAATTCCCTCTCCACCACTTTTTAACATCAAGTTTTAGTTCAGAATGTCTGAGAACATAAAACTTTCCATTGAAGTTCAATAGCATGGTCTTGCAGGCTCTGAAATCTATGTGGTACAGCATTATAATGGATTGGTGTTTTACCTCTAAACATTTGGTTGCTGTCCACTTTAGGATAAAAGACATAAGTGAATGTAAAGATCTTACCTATAGTCCTTGACTTTATCTCTGTCACAGAAGCACTACTCAGTCTGCACTATTTATACTAGCGTATATCACTACTATAGATGCTATAGTGACATAGTAGGGGAACTGTCTTGCCAGCACTACAGCAGTACAGGTTGAGCAATTGCATACTCCCACTTGCACTATACTTAGTTCTAGCCAAAACTAATAATTTCCAAAAGACATCTACTAAAGTTCATTTCCTCTCAAAATACTGACTGATGGTGAATATCAATACAGCAAACTGATAGGATATATTACTTGACTATACCTGTTTCACACACTGAAAGAGTTTAAGGAATTTGTGACCTATAAAATGTTCACTGAAATTAATGATTAATTAATTATAAAAGTGCATACCTTTGCTCCAATTACAGTATTTAACCTTATTGTTGTGCTATAGCAAAGAGCTGGGCTTTCTGGTGTGTTGCTGTTGTTGTGTTTGTTGTAGTTCTGTTTTTTGTTTGTTTGTTTGTTTATGTGTGTGTGTGTGTTTTGTTTTTGATTTTGAATTTTTGTGGGATCCATATAAATCACTCTTAAAGATGGCTTCATTTCTGGAGCCCTTTCTCACATTTGCAGTGCCCCTCAACCTCAGGCATCTGTCATAACAACAACTATGCTCATAGCACGGGAGAAGGTGAAGGGCTTCATCAGAAGCAGATGCCAAAATTCTCTTTATGTGGGCTGCAGCAGAGTGATCATCCATTCTCAGCTGCAGTATGATCTGACTGCTGTCCTGGAATCCTCCCCAACCACAGCAGGTTCAAGGACAACATGCCGTTCAGAAGCAGAAGCCATGATTCTGCTGATCAGTCTGTCTCCCACACTGCAGAAAGTGCTGATGGGAAGGCAATTACACAAGCTCAAAGGGATGGATTTTGGCCTCGGTTATCCTTATGTCAAATCAGTAACAGTTATTGCATTATACAGGGCAGAAAAATGACTTATTTTTATAGCTTCATTTTGTCTTTTATTCAATTATTTTCAGTTTTTATACAAACATAATTGCACAATAGAAACACAACTGATATTTGAAAATGGCAGTTCTGAGGAAGGAAAATACATAGATAAATAACATATTTCCAACATATGTTTATGAAAAGCCTGATCTATAAGTCTTGAAATTCTTTCCAATAATGAATGACCACTGGATCAGGCACAAAGAACCACAAATGGGATTACAGACATCTCTAAGCTACCCCGTAAGATGCAAAAATGCAATGCCATCAGAAAAAGAAAGGACCAGGAGAATATGGGAAAGGGAAGATGTGGGCGCGTGAAAAGAAAAGAGCGTATGCAAGAAGAAATGTCTAACGAAGTCTACAAATTTGTTTTTCATATTAAACAAACTTTTCTGTAGCTTATCTTTTGTTGACTCCTCTGTGATTCATCTTGCCAAATTTTATAAAAGATCTCAAAGCATTAGTTCTAATTCCTATGAACTTACTGACAGTATCTTGATTGTCTGAGGTGACTCAGTTTCAACACAATTTTGACATAGAATTACTTGCCGTGAGCACAAAACCCTATCCAGGAAAGTCCTTTGCACTCATAGACTACTATGTTAAATTACCTATGTAAGCAAATATGATTATCTGCTATCAGTCTTTGACCATAGGATCTCTTATCTCATACAACAGTTGCTTCAGTTGTCCTGAAGCTCTTCCTGCCTCTTGCAGAAATCCTTCGTTCTTTCATATATTCACCAGTGTCAACTACCATTCTTGAGTCATGTGTCTCCTGTCAGCTCAAACTATTTGTCTTCACTATTTGTCTAAAGAATAAAAGATAAGTCTTTCAATATGGAATATCTAGTGTATCTTTGAACACGTACAACTGAGGCCTAACCAGTAATCAAGACCAGCTAGCACTCAACAAACTATACCACTACTTCAAACATGTATAGATGCAGAGATATGTATCACATTTAGATCTCTAAATTCCCACCACAAATATTGGTTCTAAGAAAATTGTCTACCTTCACTGCAATTAAAAGTAGCAGCCAGTGGAACAATCAGTTCCTACAATACACACAGTTCCATCCCACACCCTTTGAGTACAAACTGGGAAAGAGGACATTTACGTGCTCTTTGAGGAACCTCTCCTACAGTCCTGGATTGACTGATACCCTAGGCACCACCAAAATATAAACATTAAACAGCCAAGAGATCCTAATGACTTTAGGTATCTTTAGTGTTTCTGTGGAGATTGACTCAGAGGGACCATTACACCATGCTTAAAGCTTGTACGCTTTCAGACAACAGCTGCTTCCTTTAACTTCTGAGAGAAGGGAACCTTCCTATACTGAATCAAAGAAGGACTTTGGTTTTCAAAGACTTGCCTATTTTCAAAATATATTACTTAGAGTAAACAAATACTACAGAATAGTTACCTTTCTCTCTAAAATTTTCATTATGATACTCCTAGATTTTCAGAGGTACCACAACGCAACTAATGCTGCCAGATGTTTACAGATTTGCATATATTTGATTAGAATTTGACTTGTGTCTTTGCAGCAGTATTTTCCCCTGTAAAAATTCATAGTTCTCAAGCATTTGCTTTCCTAAGAGATTGCCCCAAGCCAAAGATTAATTTAATCAGAGCTTAGACTTTTTTTGATTTTGCACCTTGATGAATTAGTCAGCACCAAGTTCCACACTGCTGTGACTTGATCATTACCAATATCTGCAGTCGCTAGCTAGTCTTCACCTGCTCTGCATTTATTGAAAGACAAGATCAACCTTGTTCAATAGTCAGATCCTTCAGTTTCACTTCATTGTACTGCTTTTCTTTTCCGTATTTCTCTGTTTTTCTTTTGCAGCTATGCAGTTACAGGAAAGAAAGATTCACAGGACTCAAAAGGTCACCTTACCCATCCCTTTGTCCCAAAGAAAGATCAAATATACCAAACTGTATTACCTAATTACTAGAAGTAAATTTTTTTTTGTTTTGAAATAAAACTTTTTTTTCCTACCTCTTATTTATAAAACGGAGTGACCACACAGTTTTTCTCTAGGGTACAGGAAGCAAACCATGTCACTTATTCCAAGAAAGAACAACAACTGCAGATTTTAACTAAAAAAAATTGATGTATTCCTAAACATTCATTTCAAGAGTATTTTTATCAAAATCATTTATTCAGGAATTTTATAATTAACTAAGACGTCTGCCAAATTTTCAGCTTGCCACAGAGTCCCATGCCCATACGTTACAAAAATCAAAGATAATTACTACTGAAATTGTTGAATGATGAAGGAACACTGAGTCTTCAGTAAGGACTACACTGTACATCAAAGAGATGTCCTGGTATGGAAAAGCTTATTTTCAGCAATGCCCTGCACAGGGTCACTTCCACACCTGTATTTGAGACAAATGAGAATTATGCCTCACTTACAACCATAATAGTGTATTTTATCTTATCATATCAACAGTGGGCCTGATCTTTGCCTTGCACATACTGATGTAGATCATGACTAACAATGGAGAATTAAGTTCACATCACTATGCAGTAAGTATGAGATTGTACAGTAACCATTAAGTATACACAAATTAACGTCAACCAGTTTTATCATTGTGGTTACTGATACGGAGTACATAAAGAGTATTTATGTTTTTTACTTTTTTAAAAAAGGGACCCATATTATTTCACTTTGAACTCCACAGTGAAAAACAGACTTAAGTTGCCACGTTAGCCAGTTATGTCAGCGCCATGTTCTTCACCTGCAGCTGACCTTGACTCACACTAAAATAAGTCTTCTCTCCACAGCATGTCTAATGTGAATGTTATTATTACTAGTAGCCCAAGTCATGAAACTAAACACCTTGTGCTAAATGCTGTTAAAAAAAAAAAAAAGGTCCCTGTAGAAAAAGTACACCTGCTTTGTCAGTCACAGAGCTTGAAAATAAAGATTCAAGTGATGCCACATCTCACTATTCCCTATGACTCTTTCTTTATCTCTTTTTGACATTGCTGAGAACAATCTCATTTTGACTGAGTGAAAAACAGATGTCAATGCATGTGTGATATCATGTGAAAAAGTATCAAAATCTCAAAGGTGAGTGAAAATTCTATAAAATGCTAAATCATGTCAAACCTGAGAGCATTTTGAAGTTAGAAATGTGCCTGAAGGCCTGCTATAAAAAGTACACTTGTGGTTTTTTTTGTGTGAAAAAAAATCTATCTCTTTAAAAAGACCTCAAAAATACTGCAGTTTTGAATTTAAAAAATATTTGTTTGTTTGTTTGTTTGTTTGTTTCTAATTAAAATTAGTACCTGTAGTCTGTTTTCATAACTGACATTCTGCCAGGTCTGCAGTGTGCTCTCCAAATTAGCCAGGTTCTTCTTGCAGTAGTATCCAGATGCTTTTAAAATGCGTAAAACCACTGGGTACATTGAATTTCCTAGTAGAGTTACAAAGAGAAGTGTTTGATCCTTAATGTGCTAGCTGTGTCCAAGGTCCTGTTTGTTTGTTTGCTTTCTATACAGTGAAATCAACCTATCTGTGTCCTTTGAGTAGAAAATGAAATAGAATCATATTTTTTCCCATTTTTATTTTTGTATAAGGCAGCTACATGTCATTTCTGATACATGAAACAAATAATACTTAGGGTCAACATAGATTAGCATAAAGGTAAACAGGAGACAGAGCAGCATTATGTTTCTTGTGGAGACAGAAAAACAACGTTTTCATTATTCTACAGTGTCACTACTCATATTAAAACCAACATAATCCTTAATAAAAAATAAAGATTTATTAAACAAATATATAATATGAGCACTCCTACCCCAGTTTTATTTCCAAATTGTATTTACTGAAGTGCACGCCTCCTTATTGTGTCCCACTCCTCTGGACCTTATGACTTTTTTCATAATTTCTATTTCATTTTAATTTCTGTTATTCTGCAAAAGAGCTCAAAATGGAGAGGACTTATTTGGCCATCCATGGTCTCTTCCCATTGGTGTTGACTTGTTTCCTACTGTATCTTTTCTAACTTGAAATTCAAGTGTGATCTTATGATTAAAAATAAAATCTGCTTTTCCCAGTAATTTTCCAGAACAGAAAAATGAGTTAGGCATTTTTAAAGATATTTTTCACTGACACCGGACTTCAGTTTTGCATTTTCCTCCCACCTTTCTGACCTGTGCATATGTTGTGGATTCCCTTTCACCACCTGATCCAACAAAAGAGTCAGCTCTTGGCTCTAGGGACTTTTCTATCCCCAGTGACATGTTGGAGATGCCAGAAATAAAATTACCGATCAGAGCAATAAAGGGTGAAGTCAGCACAGTCATAGCAGCATACTCTATCTGGGCATTGGATCATTATGTTGAAACAAAGTTAGAGAACATGATTTAAATGCACTTTGTTTTTGCATAGCCTCTCACATCTTTCTGCAATACTTCCATACTACTCTGCAGACTGAATATTAGATCTTATTATGGCTCTCCTGATTCAAACCCCTTTGAGCAGAGGATTAGACTGGATTTCCAGATGTCCTTTCCACCCCAAATTTTTCCATGATCCTGCCAATTATGTACATGATACAGTCTCTATATCAAAATAAACTCCTGGATGAGACATCAACTACTAAGACTACCAGTCAAAAACAGTGTTTTATTTTTGTCATCTAAGCAAGTAAAACACTGTTTCTTCTACATTTCTTAAATTCTTAGATCAGAATACACACTTTGAACATTTCATTAAGCCATATTAGATAAGAATGTTTTATGTCACTTTTTCATAACATGCTCTTAATAATCAACTCTTTCTCAAATAAAGCTTACTACAAAACAAAATAGGAGTGAAACATGAATTATGCTTTATTCAACTAACTGAATTGCCTATCTTGGTACATTTCTGATCCTTTTGAAATTCCACACTCAAGACTCTTACCAGAGTTTTAAGGGAAGAAACAGAAAAAAAAAAAAAAAAAAAAAAGGCGGGGGGGAAGAATCTTGTTTTCAGCTACACTTTGTACCTCCTAAATCCTCTATTCCAACAAAACCAGCACAAAGTGAGTATAATAGAAGTACTGATCTACAGGGCCACATTTCCTTTGGGACTAGTATCCAACCTGAAGAGATTAAAGCAAGCTCAGGTATATTTGCACACCTTGCACCCATACCTTATCAATTTGATGTGATGGAGACATACTCTTACTGGCTTATTAATAAATAAGTAGATGACAGAAAGGATGGAAAATTTGTTGAGTAGAATAAAGATGTAATCACACCCCACCACCCAGTTCATCAGCCAAAGGCTAGTAAAAAAGACTGATCTAACACTTTTGTGCCTGTTATTCTTTTAAAATTTACTTCCCAGCTGGCATCATCAAACTGAAATCCCTTCAAGCCGTAGGGTCTGTCACAGTTGTAAGAAAAAAAAAAAGTCAAACACAATATCATAATTTTTATGATGATCAGGGGAACCTGTACTTATTTTCCCTTCTAACTTTCTTTTTCTTGCTGGCCCAGAATAACTTTTAATATATATATATACAATTATATATATATATATAATAACAATTGAAAGAAAAGGGCAAAGGGATCAAGATAACAGTTCCCTGCAAAGCAGTGTACTTTACATGCAAAGTTATCTCTAATTTGCAAAAACATTCCACAAGACAAAGGAAGATGCATGATGTTACACAAGCAATGAACTGTATCCAAATCTATTTTCCGTATCTCTACTATGTAGTGACAAGCCAAGAAATTCTATAAGTGCAAGTGAAGTTCAAATGATTAGAGTTATCTTATTGAAAATAATTTTTTGACTATGCAAGCCCAAGTTGAGAGAATGGTGTGCTCTGATGTCTCCTAACCAGAGACGTGAGGCTTTCAGCAGTGTCTGCTGAGTACTTTGAAAAACAAGCCACTTTGTACCACACAAATTCTTCCAATTGCAGCTTAAGAAAGATTTTGACATACAAGATGAATTTATTTATTCTTGTTAATTTAAAATTAGATGGTTGGCAAGTCAAAGTCATATGAGTTCTATGGGATTATTTGATTTAACCAAAAGTATTTTGGGTGTAATTGTAGTTGACTGTGCAATATAAGTTAACGAAGTACCCCCAAGATAGAAATTTTCTAATAGAAAATCAAACTATTTTATTTTGGAAGGAAAAATATTCTGTGCTTTTTTTTCCCCCTTGTTGTCACATTTACATTTTTTATAACAAGAACTCATAAATTTATTCAGTTTTAATGAAGGTTTAGTTTATTATGTCTTGAAACTTAATTTAGTGAACCTGATATTTGACTTGCATGCTTAGGCCTTGATTCTGTAGACATTTAAATTTAACTTAAAAGCAACAGATGAACTCCTATTAATTTCAACAGGAGCACCAAGGTGAGTACATCATCCAAGAATCAGGATCATATTCTGCTATGATTGTTCATAAACAGCCATCTCATTTTCTAAATCATAAGATTCTTCCCAATATACCTAGAAGGCATCTGCAATTATTAATAAATAATGTAGGAGGTTCTCAAGATTTGCAGCAATGTATTCAAACTTGTGTATTGTCTCATATGATGCATATAAGTGTTTATGTACTTAAAGCAGTTGCATGCTCTTCATTTGCATGCAGATTTTTTTGAATTATATCAGTAAAATCTCTGTGCAGAGTTCAAGGAAGCAAAAAAGCTTCAAGTAAGATGAAGGAGAAGTGGCAACAACTGGATATATTTAAAAGATTATTTTCCAGAAGTAGTCAGGATCTTACCACAAATGATTACAAATCTAAAAGTCATACACAGTAAAGAGAAAGGTTGATTAATATAGATATCCCATCCCTTTCAGTTTGATACTGTTTTGATCATTAGTGTTTCAGGCACTTGTAAACAGGTACAGCATCTTTCCTCTGGAGAGGACAATAAAATATTTCTTGGCTTGTGTCATGGGTGTGATGCCTCCTGAGGAAAGATTGTTTTCAAGCTTACCACAATCAAGATTTTGGTTAATCAAAAAATTACTTACAGAAACGACATGCCAAAGTCAGACCTTCATTTGGGCAAAATGTTAAAGCAATCAATAATTCAACTGATAAAGCACTGGTTAATAATTATATTTTAAATTTAATTGCTTGGAAAGCAATATTGGAATAGTGTATAGGTTAAAATCTCACAAATCTAAAAACTAGTACACAATGCATCATTCCCCTGAAGAAATTACAAATGACTTCAGTGGGACTAGGATTAAGCCACTGGCTCTGGGAAAGTATCCATGCAAATGTATTGTCTCCTTGTTCTAACACAGCTGTCTGGCAAATTCTTTTTACTGTTACCATGGCTCTAACATTTTGATGTTTCAGCAGAAAAATAACAGTTAAGTGTATGTGTGAACACTAGCTGACATTTTTAGTCATTTTAGGGTTATAGTTAACAGTCAGGTCAAAGCTTCTCCTTCAAAAAATGTTAAGCTATGATCTGAAATCTGTAATTCTCATACCGGAAAAGTCGTAATATGTATCAACTATATATTTGTCATGAAAGCAGCTACTGATTCTGCTTTCTCAGTTTTCAGTCCTCTGTGTTTATTTATTTGTTTTCTTTTTATCCCTCAGCTGGCCAAGACAAGGGACAGGTGGAATCTTGTGACTTATTTGCAAGGGTGAGTAAGAAAAGGCCTTTTTCTCTTATAGGCATTCGATTTTAAGTCCAGCCTATGGTAGAAACCTTTCCAAGAAACAGTTGTGCCGCTCTACAGCTCTTAGGAATGCCTTTTTTTAAGAATTCATGCTACACTGAAGGTCTTTACAAACACAGTGTTCTCCATAAATGATTCCACTAGACAAAGCTATGTTGGAATTCTGGATAGCTAATGCAGTTTGCAGAAATTTGGAGGCAATGCAATGTGGGATCCCAGCATTCTGCCCAAGGAATTTTTAAAATTTAGGTCCAGCTTCCTCAATTCTTATTTCCTTGTGCTTTTTCTTTTACTTTTGTGTGTGTGTGTGTGTGTGTGTGAACACCCCTTCTTTTTCCTTAACATCCCAATTTTCATGCTCATGTTATACTTCCAGTTTTCCATACTCATTCTATAACATCAGAAAGATACACAAACCAATGGAGTTCTTATGTCTGTTACAGAAGGCAGCACCTATCTTCTCTGCATGTGCAGAGCTTAAATTTAATCAGCAGATTTTTCAAAAAAAGAAAGAAAATTAAAGAAAAGCAGGTGATGGAGGCAAAAACTATAAGTTGCCACAAAGTACAGGTATTTGCCTGCTGGGTAAACACAGTCAGATTTTTAGCCCTTGGAACACTCCTACCATGGTCAATAGAAGAAGCAAAGCTTTTAGATACAGGAGAATGTAATTCCAGCTCCTGTAATTGTGTGCTGAGAACATACTAACCTTCCAGTGAAATGCCTAAAAATCAAAGGTATTTGCATCCTAGAAAACTAGAGGCATACTGGCTCTGGGAATCTGTAAACCCTGATTGCTTCCATTGGTTAGCATTTTGGTGTTGAAAACTCTGTAATAAACATGATTATTGTAAAGGTGTAAGGGCTGATAATCTTTCAAAGTGTGGGAACGCAAAAAAATAAATTAGTAGGCAAGACATCCCATTTCTGCTTCTCTTAACTTTCATCTACATAAACACAAATGACACTTATGAGTTTTTGAATTAAGCGATGATGGCTCAATAACTGCAGTACAATTATGAAACCTATGTAAAGCTTGCATTTTTAGGAATGCTTTTGCAGTGCAGTAATGCAAAGACAGTTTTATAAATCACAATATTTACAATGATACAGTTATTTTATTAACCATAGTTCTCAATAAATAAATAAATAAATAAATAAATAAATAAAACACCACTCTATCTTTTCTTTCCTAGCTCCTGAAGTGTCATCTGGAAATAAAGATACAGGAATTGCCCAATGGCTTCTGATGTATATCTGGTAAATTAAAAAATACCTCTAAAACAAAAATGAAGAAGTTTTCAGTGACAGTAGAAAGACCGGAGAATCTGAACATGAAAAAGCAATTATAGGAGCCAATCTGAATATAACTTCTAGAAGCTTCAGAAGCATACTCTCATATGTGTTATTGGCAACACTGCTTTGGATCTGCTTGTTCTGCTCTTTGAGTAAGCTATACTTATGACTGCTAAAAAAATTAGTTTAAAGTTATCCACATTTTACTGAATATGGCGACAAGAACACATATAGAAAAAGAGAATTCCATATCATTTTTTTAAGCAGAAAAAATACATCACAGTCTTCACAAAATAAAACTTTATTAACCATAACAAACATACAAAATGACAAATAAGAAGTGCAGGGTGCATGAGTCATTAACATATGTGCACTCCTGTCATATGCCCTTGTTTTCCACTCGAGTTGGCTGGAAGTAACACTGTGGCAATCTGTGCTGGCTCTTGGGCCGGTAGGAGGTAAAGAAGGTATATAGGATGAGATCTAGTCTGTAGAACTGTTTATGAAGCACAATGGCTTCAAGGTACCCTGTTCAAGTGTGCCTTTCCTCCAGACTGCTCCAGGCTGTTGTGTCACCAGGGCCAAACAGAACTATGGAAAAGATCTATCTTTTTCTTTCCTTTCTTTCTTTTCTTTCTTTTTTGTTCCTTTTTTTTTTTTTTCTTCTAATTATCATCTGGTGCTTCTCAGCCAAGGTCACCGATAAACATTAACAAAATAAAACAAAACAAAAAAATATATTATTGGGTTGGAAAGGCCATAGATAAAAACTTCCACCCTTTTCCCATACATATGTTTTCTCATAAAATATGAAATGGGTCAGACTTGTGACAGACAATTCAGAAAGCTGGCATCCAGTGCATGGACTGCCATACATACCAGCTGTAAAATCATGGCAGTAAGTGTGACTGAACAGGCAATGGTCTGTTCATAAATTGCTGAGGTCCTAGAAGGTTCTTAGAGCAGATGAACCCACACACGTTACCAGCCTCTATGCAACAAGGCCTTCTCCAGAGCTGATGAAGGTGAGGCAGTGTAACTGTAAAAGGAGAAGCAAAACAGGCCTTCCTAGAAACTCACTCTCAAAGTTGAAAGAGTACATGCTGAAAAATGCTGACAGGGTCATGAAGGTAAAAGGGGATGTTCATGTAAAGATCAACCTGAAAATCCACTAATGGAATGGACAGCTGTTACTGTTTAATTCAGTGAGCAAGTTCTCTGAACCAGCAACAAAATCTATCTACTTTCTTTCCCTGAAAAAATAACGTTTTGAGTTTGGTTTCCTCTCAGAAAGTGAGGGACTGCATGTACATGCAGTTCATACTACACGTCTACATTTCATTCACAAAAAACAGTTTTGGTGACAAGACTGTTTGCAAATAGTCTTATGTTTCCCATCTATCTTAATGGAACACTAAGATATATGTTTCAATGTCATTGGTTTTACCCCTGTGTGCAAGGAATTGATCATTAGAATCTAAAAAGACTACATGACCACACATATTTGTGTATATTTGTGTATATTTGTGTACATTTATGAATAGCAGGTGTGGTCTATTCATCTTATTTATATTTGTCATTGACCGTCCATATGGAAATGTTGTTAAAATAATCTGGCTATTTGAATGGCATGTTATTTGTTCACTGTTCCCATATGGTTAGATACCATTTTGAGAGACGGGTGGAGGAACTGAGAAGCAATGAGTTCCTAAGGTTGTGAAAGAACTAGCAGAAACAGTATATGTGAATAAACCTACCTGAGCTTTCTCAGCTTTTCCAACTGGTCTGTGGTTTCATGAAGTACTCCCGACTTCCATCCAAGTACATTTCCTGACTTCTCTATGTCTCCCTTTTCAACAGGCTTGTTGTCCATATCCATTTCTGAAGTTCTTTTCTTCTCTTTTTTGAGGTCATATGTCCAATGGTCATGGAGTTCTCATTTTTGTTAGCATCAAATTCTGTGTACTGGTCAATAGGATCTCATTTTTCCACTAGCAGCTTCCTTTTAATTGAACTTGATTCTCTTTCCCTGTCATGACATTGTTATTGCTCTTATCACAGCCTTTGTATCTTTTACTTGCAATGTCCAAAAATCACCTTAATTCCTGTGAGAATGCTACAGCCTGACCTGCATCTACTATCCCCAACGACTGAAGAAGTATGATACTTTCCTGGAATACAGAGATCCAGTAACTCCACACAGAGAAATGCCTTACGCTCAGGCAGGTCCAAACATGTTGAGTAATTTAAAAGGTCAAAAGAAATGTTCTTTTTTTTCAAAAAAAACAGAGTTTGAGATTGGGAGCAGGATGGTCACAGCCAAAGGGTCAGAACATTATGAAATTGTTGATGAACTTACTAAGTTTGTTTGTCTAAGTAAACAAGTAGTACACAACCTATGCAGGTATCTTACCATTACTGGAATAGTCATTTTATTCTGCCTGTGAAGGTAGTTCAACTTGACCCATGTAAACTGTGTTCACTAACAAGACCCAGAATGGACTTTGTGTGTGCACGGACTGACAAAATATGAGCCTTACTTTGTAGTAGTCAGCTCCAAGTTTATTTTTTATTTTTTATTTTTTTAATCAGTCAAACTATGCTGCATAACTAAGTCACTGCAGAAATACCATTCTGGATTCATTACTTGCCTTAAACATACCAAAAGCACTAAAAAGATGCACAGAAAAAAAAAGCCCTGCACTCAACCTTACCATTTCCTATGACATAACAGTTTTATTTCTTACTATGGACATGCCCAGAAAACAATCCTAGATATTTATGGATGAGATATGACTGTCACAATGTATGCAAAGTTTTTATAAACATAGTGTCTTATTCAAACATGGGCCTTTTCCCCTTCAGACAGCAGAAGAATTTCTAATATTTCTGAAAATATGCTACTAAAACAAATAAAGATTGCTTTTTTTATAGGCTGGATGGACATAAACTACTTGAAAATTCAGAAAATTAAGACATTTGATTCAACATCAAATTCTGAGGAAGGAGAAAAGAAATAAACGGAATAGCCACTGGCTCGTTTTATCACAAGAGGCTTGGGGAACCCCTTCGAAGGGTATTCCCTGATCCTTACGTGATAGAATGTCCCTGCTGCAGCACTGAGAGGAATGCCAGCACATTTACTCCAACAGAAAGAGCAATCACTCTCTAAAGCTTACCCACATAGCAAATCTTGGATATCTTCTCTTCCTGCATTTTGGCTATTTTATTTGAACTGAGAAACTGTTCAGGAAGTGACAAAAATGGACTAGGTTAAATGCTGTAACATGATACTTATTCACACTACATTAGGCAGAGGTACACTAAAATTAGGCATAAAATTTTATTCCCTTGGTAATATCCTCTAGTACTGGCTAGAGACAGGAGGACAAAAAGGAATTTCCCTTAGAAAAATAAAACAAGTTATTTATATGTAACATAAATACTTGTGGCATTACGCCTCTCTAGTATCACCATTTCTATCTATGCGTGTGAAACATCACTAGACTAGAAAAAACAAGCCACCCATTGACCAGCCTAACGGCTCTTTCGAATGGTTCAAATGGTAAATAAACTTATTAATTAGAAAAATATGAGACAGAGAGGGGATGTTTTCTTGTGATTTTACTGGAGCTGCATGAGAAATATGTTTGGCCTACCACTCTATAAAAAGATATTTCAGGCCTGATCCAAAGCTCATTGCTGTCTTTCCATTGGGGTCAGGATCAGGCTCATGTAAAGTAGGAACAAAACAGCAGCCTTCTTAAAATCTATCATGAAAATAATTTAAAAAATAATAATAATAAAATAAAAAATAAAAATAAATAATGTTACTTTATACTGATTCTTTTCACCACTGCAACTAGTGACAGACAGCACTTGCCAGATTCAGATTGAAGCAGCTGAAGTTTTGCCAAGTGAACATACATTCATAGTATACCATGTCCTTTTTAATCAACTTCCTGATTAAAAAATGTCATGCTGACATGAGGTATGAGAGATGTACACTTTTAATACTTCACAAAATAGGAGACCTCAGTACTGGTTATGCTGAAAATATCTGTGATCTTACAGATGTTTGTGAGTTTGCCTGGTGCAGAGCTATAATCAATTTGCTTATGCTGGACCCTCAAGATACAGAAAACGTATCCTGAAGGAAACTGGTTTCTGAAACCAATTGCCCACATGCATTAGGCAGGTGGGAGTTTCAGCAAACCAAAGGGTCTGCTGGCAGATGCAGCATTGATTTCTTAATGTTTTCAACCTACCAGACAGTTCTATACCAGACCTGATTTGATGGATCTCTATGGGGTGCCCTGCAGCCTTGATTATTTCCACAACCAAGTTGGCTAGTTCTGTTACTTAGTGACTGTGTTCCACATCTGCATCTTCAATGCAAACATATTGAACTAGTATGTACACTGCAAATCTGATCTGAGATCAGATTTTAAATCCAATCTAATAATAACGTTTATGGTTTTCCTGACTAAAAGTATTATCCCTTTTAAAGGATCAAAAATCCTATTGTGCTTTTTGTCTGTATGTCTCCACACCCTACTCCCCCTCCCAGCACAAGACATTCCCCCTTCATTTCAGTTTCATCACATTTTTCTGCTTTTTCCTCTATGGTTAAAATAGTCAGAGTTGTTCTAATAATTAATTAATAAATAAATAAATACTGTGAAGGATTCTAAAGAGATAATCTTTGTCAACAGCCTACAAAAGCTTTGATTTGTTCTCCTTGTGACTTTTTAATCTAGGATGTATGGAGATGATGCTATTTTGTCTGCACCCATTTTCATTGCATAGAAATCTGACTGCATTTCTGTTTAAACCATTATTGATAATCTTATTAGAATTGTTAATGACTCCTATTATGAGAAAGAAAAGGTCAGTAAGTAATCTACAGCCATAAAGTTTTCTTGCACTATACTATCAAAAACTTTGTGTCTTTATTGAAAGTTGATCAACATGATGCAAACATCTATCAAGTTCAGGCAAGATGATATCAAATTCAGTATTTCCATAAGGATAGATTTCAGTATTGCATATGTATTTAATATCAAAGTACTTTTCCACCACTGAATCTCTCAACAAAACAATTACTGTGCTCAGAGTTGATCAAGAAATAGGTTTTATCACAGAGAACTTTGTTTTATAAATGAGCTTGTACTATGCATTTTAAAATGAAATGCCCATGCTGATTTCCCATGGAAATTCTGATGGATGTGAATTAAATTTTCATTCTTTTCAAGTCTACATAAAGCCTGACTTGTACAGAACAGTTTTCAAAACCATACATTTTTTTGACATTCATATGACAAAGTTTCTGTGCCTAGCCAATAAATCCCCATATATCCATTTGCATGTATGTGCAATCAAAATAGTCTTTGCGTATCCTATTCATCATCTCAACATAAAAATTAAACAAAAAAGAAAAGAAAAAAAAGACCCTCAGAAATGGACCTTAACAAATCTGGAGAAATAATACACCTTTGAATACACTGAAGTAGGTCCTCTTCTTTCTTAATTGTCTTTGTCTCCAAACACACACAATTCTATAATATGTATGATACAAGACTGTAGACTAAAACAACAAAGTCATACTTTGAACTAAGAATTACTATAATAAAACCAATGCCCTTTTAAAAAATGTGGGTATATAAATGGGTATTTAAATCTAAAACAAAGAAACCACTTCAAATATTTAGTTTAACTATTGCCTTTAACTATTTAACTATTGTCCTTGTTGGTTGAAATAATGGGGTGGGAAAAAAAAAAAAAAAAAAAAAAAAAAGAACATTGCCTCTCCAGAAAGTTCAGACTGCAAAATACATGCAAAATTGAATCCTACTCCGGTTTGTTTAAAATGTGCTGAATTCTGCATTCACTCACTGTGATTGTTTACTATTCTCTTTGTTTCACTTGACAAATCCCTGTAATTTTTTTTAAAAAGTCATTACTTCCCCCCCCTCCCCCCCAAGGAAAAATTCTTCTTTATTGTATACAGTCTCACATCACTCTGTATTTCTAATGTTAGGAGTGTTATGTTGCTACCTCAATTGTTTTTAAATGTGACATATTGCAAACAAGTATACACATATACATTCACCAGACAACATCACAGCAACCAAGTTTAACCTTATCATTCCAAACTTGAAGAACCTTGAGAAATCAGCAGAAGTAGCTGCTAACTGTCTACAAAGGGTTAACGGCTTATTCCAAGATTTTTTGTTGTTGTTTGCAGTGACATGACAAAGACTTTTATTCGTTTTCTAATTTTTGAAAATAAACTATTATGTGAATCTGAAATGTTGATTTAAAAAAAAAAAAACAGGAGAAGAGAGGTAAATAGAGGTAAAAATGAAATACTGTTTGGAACTATATACTGTTGTTCTCCAAAACAACATAATTAATAGTACAAAACCCCCCACACCTCTAAAATGGAAGACAATCAGTCATGGAATTGTTCTAAAATAGTCAAAAAACCTGCATAAAGACAATAAGAGGATAATCATTTCTACTTAACCCCAACCTTAACTGCAGTTTCAAAATTAGGTCAGTTAAAATGAAAATCACCATTTTAAAGGAGATTAAGAATCATTAAAATTGGATAAAAATATTCCTTAATGACTATACAGAAAAAGCAAATGTTTCTAAATGTTAAAGCACCCCATATTTTATATACAGCATCTGAATTATATAAGAAATGCCTATCAGTGGATGCTCTGTTCAAGAAGTGGGATTGTGGTCTGACTCAGTGTTATTATCTGCCAAAATATATGTATTTCAAATATAGCTTGTTTATATTCTTTTGTTTTCTCCCTTCAACAAAGAAGCCTTCATAAAGACACATATATATTGGAGATATCTGGAGCTGAGAGACTCAGTTGTAATTTGTCGATCAATAACTTCGGTTTTTAGAATTACTAGTGAGTTTCTGTTAAATAAGCATTTCCCCCCCCCCTTTTCAGCCACGAAAATACATACCACGCCAATCAAAACTAATCACATCAGGGTTTTCATTGAAACAGTAGCTGTTAATTTTACAGGTCTACCCACATTGTTCTGGAAAATAGGAAACAGAATTCTGAAATTTCCAGCAGTCATTCTTAAAACAACAGCCACTGAGGGCTCGATCCTGTTTTCGCTGGAAGCAATGTCAAACTCCCCGCAGACTTCAGTGAGAGCAGGATCGGGCCCTGAGCTGCTCAGCTTCCTCCAGCTCTATGCACAAGAGGACGTGTTGAGGAGCTGGGGTGGGAGAAATACAAAATCCGGCTATTCTTTTGTTAACTGCCCAAAGAGTTGAACTTTCCATCACTTTGTGAACAACAACAAAGTGCCCTGCAAGCAACAACAGTGACAAAAGGACATATTTACCTTGAGGGAATTGCAAAGGGAAAGCCGTAGAATTGCAAAACAAAGTAGTCCAAATGAATTAGCTACGCATGCAGTCCAAACGAACACCTTCAAGTAGGCCACAGTCTGTCAAGCAGTCGTCTCAGCACCAGCCACCCTGCCTTCCATCTTACGAGATTCAACCAGAAAACTGACAAACCTGCTCCACGACAACAAAACTCTCCTAATGCTTTTGAACGCCCACCATTTGTTCTCCATTCATCCAATCAACTTTCCACTGCACATCTTCTCCTGCAACTGAGGCTCAGAGGCAGGATCCCTTCTCATCTGTATGCTAATTATTTTGCCACATGGACAAAAGTAATAATGCCTTCAGACAGGAAACCGACGGGCCTGAAGTCGAAGACAAGATATTAATAAGTTGCCACCACCGAGCGCCGAAAAGAGGGGCACGCGTGCGGCTCTGCGCCCGCTGGATCAGCTGAAACCTCCATTTAATAGCAGCAGAGCGGCGGCGGAGGGCTGGAAGAAGCCGGGGCAGCGCGGCAGGCAGCGAGCACCGCTTCCCTTAGACACCACATCCCTGCGGCAGAACGGCCTCGGCAGCGGATCTCCGACTTACCCTGCCTCCGCCCGCATCCTCTAGGCAGCGCGCCGCGCATCCATCTTCGGCTCCCAATGCGCGGCCCGAGTTTTGCGCCGCGGCCGCGCACGCCCAGCCCCCGGCGGGAGGCGGGCAGGGATGGGGTCGGGGTCAGAGACGGTCTCCGCGACCCTCCCCTCCACCCCGTGCCACCCCAAGTCGGTCTCCCCGGCGGGCCCGACCTCCAGCCGCTCTCCGCCTCGCCGGGGAGGGGGCAAAGCTAAAAATACGGCCCTGGCGCTGCTGCCGGCGTAAAATGGTGTCTCCGCTACGGAACGGTCCCCCCCCCCCCCCGCCTCATCACCCTTCCCCTCCACCCCCCTCCCCCCCCGCCCCCGAAATCATTCGGCCTCCGACTGTATCTTTGACGGAAAATAAGGACTTAAAATAGGCATTGCCTTGCCTCTGGGGTGCCTCTCCAGGGTTCACAAGAGTTAATTCAGCCGGATCGCTGAGAGCCTCGCTTATTTTACCTGCTCACCCCGTGTTCTGCCTTTTGAAACAAAAGAAATGAACTGTCCCCAGATGACAAGATTAGCAGCCTTCCCCCATTAGCAACTTGCGCAAGCTAAACTTTGGGTGATCAACAGACCAAACGTAAACTAGGGCTCGTACACAAAAAGGGCCAGATTTGCGCGTACTTCTCCGCAGCGCTTCCTTCCCCCCGTCTCCCAGCAATTTGACGTGGATTTTGCGGCTCTTGCTGCCTCCGTTTAGCCGCGGCCGGCGCTCCCAAATGCCGGGGCCGTGTCCCGCAGACAATAAGGGGGGAGAGAGAGACACCTCGCTGCCTTGGAGCGCCTCTGCGGGGGCTGCCCGCCGCCGTGCGCCCGCCCCCGGCAGCCTCCCCGCGGGGCTCGCCCCCGTGCAGCCGGATCCCCCTCCGACGGGAGCGGCTCCCCAGCGGGGAGCCTCTTCTTTTTTAACCCCGTGCCCGAAATGTCATTTCGGTAGAGGCGTGAGAGACTGCGAGCTCTAGGCGGGGGCAGCGGCACCCCCACGGGTTGGCACGGCGGCGGGGAGGGGAGGAGGGGAGCGGGGGGGGGGGATGCTCATAGCCACCGCGGAGCCGTGCCCGCTGCCTGCCCCGGGCACCGCGGTGCCTCCCTCCGGGGAGCCCCCGGCTCTGCCGCCCTCACCATCCATCCCTGCGGGCCGGCTGCCTGCCTCCCGGGAAGGGCCCTGGGCAGCGCACACACACACAGATATGTGCCCCCACCCCTTCGTCGCCCCCCTCCCCGCACACACACGCGCGCCTGCCGGTGTCGTTGCCCTCCTTACTGCCATTGTGCTGCTGCAGCCCCCTCCTCCCCGCAGCGCTCCCTCCCTCCCTCCATCCCTCCCTTCCTCCATCCCTTCCTCCCTCCCTCTCTCATCCCTCCCTCCATCCCTCCATCCCTCCCCGCCGCGGCTCGCCCTGCGCGGGGGCGCTCGGTGCGGACAGCCCCGCCGCTGCAAGGGCACCGCGGGCACAGCCCCGCTGGCCGCGGCTGAAGCGGGGGGGACTGCCCCGCCAGTCACCAGGAACACCCTCGGGCAGCCCTCGGAGGTAATCCCTGCCAAGCCCGAGCCCGCTGCCTGACGTGTGGAGGCCAGACATGTCGGTTACTACAGAGGTTACAATTCCCTTCCCATCTAGCCTCGCCAGAAATCACACTGCGGTCTGAAGTGAAGATCAGCCTCCACCGCACCGGCCCTTCGCAGCCCGAGCCATCACGGCAGCCCCAGAGCCGCGCTCTGATGGCAGGAGAGGGGCTTTTTCGGGAAAGTTTGTCAGAGGGAATCAGAGGAGAGCCAGCTTGCTGGGGAAGGGACTAACAATAGCAGAGCCCTCACGACTTCCACGTTTTTGGTGAAAAATGCAGTGTTTCCCTCAGAAAGCAAAAAAAGGACTTACGTGTACCTTCCCCCGCCCCTCATCTCCACCTCGCTCTTTTTTTTTTTTCTCTCCTTTTTTTTTTTTTTCTTTCCCCTGTTAATTTTTCTCTGTCATCTCTGATTACATCTCCCCGTCCTCGCAGGACTCCCCCGAGGCCGAGGCGCGGAGGCCCGGGAGCAGCGCCCGGCTGGGCCGCAGGTGCAGGCAGGGAGCGCGGAGAAGGCTGCGCAGAGCAGGGCTGCAAGGAGAAAAGCCTCCTCCTCGTACCGGGGAAACGGAGCTACCATGTTTGGTTTCTAGCGAGTGCATGTCATTTTGTTCTTTTTCACCCGTACCAGCGCAGGCTGAGAAGCAGGCGCACACCTGGTGGTCAAAGGGCCCCTCTGTATGTGTATAGGGGTATCTGTACACCTACAGATGAACCTGATCATTTTCTAACATACAATTTATGGCAGAATCTTTGAATAACTGTATTCTTGTTTCAAAAATCAAGGCTCGTCTTTTCCCTCACGAGCTAACCACCTTATGTTAGATGCTGGCTAGCCTTAATAGGATTGTGAAGATGACTGTGTGGCACGCATATCATGGCAGGTGTTTTCAAACTTTTTAAACGGCTTTGAGGAGATTTAGCTGGAAAAAAATTTATCTTATAATGTTGTCCAGCCTTCTGGATGACACAAAGAAATAGCCAGAAGCTTGTCTCACTGAAGACAAGAACAATACTTGCTTTAAATGGGCAGAATGTATATAAACCCTGTGCTGGTGATAGAGATTTAAAGGGAGGGGGGATGTATAAATTAGAAACATTTACAAAAAGATCAGTGTGAAAAAAAATTTTGGGAGACTGGTGATTCATTGGCCTAATTATCCTCCATAAGACGTTAGGGTATGGGTTTAATGTTGTGGGATGGATTCTCCCTCCCCCAGCCTGTGTCTCGTCAACGCGCATTATCCATGGGGAAAAGGAGATGCAGGTCATGTTTAAGCAGTGTTAATGAGAGCACAGTATTTTTCCTGAAGGTTAAGTTAGCCAGGTTAGCAAATTTCACGTAAAGTATGTTTGAAAAGCCTTCATTTTCTTTTACTTTCTCACTGGTAGCAGTTTCTAACGAGACTTGGAACATTAGACAAACACAGAAAGCATAATTCAAGCATCAGACGAACCCACTACTGTCAATAAGGGAGTACAATTTCAGCTTGACAGGAGTATTACAAGAATATACCCGCTAACGAGCAGCCTTAATTGGCCTGCATATTGTGGCTGTCACTGTTAAAACCTGTTCGTATACAGTTCTTTCTTATACATCCTTTAAACGTATAGTTCTGTAAAGCAGTTAAAGAGACAATACATTAGTCACCAGGCTTTTGATTTGGGGTGAGAAAGAAAAGGGAAGAAAGGGAAATGAAAAAGAAATAGGAAATCTTATTAAGAATATGGTATCAGTAACTGAAAAACTACATGAAAGTCAAATGTATAGTAAATCAAGCAACAGCCTTTTTCAGTTTTGGTGCACTCTATCAGTTTTGGATGCAAATATTATTTATCCATAAATTTCAATGGCTGCAGAGGATTCACTGACATTAACTATACTTAATCTTTTTAAATGTAGTGTGTTCTTTAATAGATCCCACCTTTTCCTCAGCAAGAGACTTTGTCTTGAAAAGTATTCTTAATTCGGGGATTTGCAGGAGTTCACTGCGTGTCCTGGCAAATCCTTCATACAATAGAGTTTAATGTGTGGCTTCAGTTTCCAGTACAGGGTCATGTTCATAAAGAATACAAATGAAAGAGAAGATATTAGGGAAAAAAAAAAGTTACTGCGCATGTGCTGTTGGCAGTTATTAAATGATAACAATGTAACTTCTAGATAATAAAAGTCAAAATACCAAAAAGGGCAAAGTAGATCATGCCCTAACGCTGTGTAAAGTGCCTGACTTTGAAGAAGTTATTCCTATTCTGATTTAAAACTGTCTAACCTACAAACTTGAATATTAAATTCTGCTGCAACCGAAGACTGCAAAACTCATTTATATGTATAATGAAACTTTAAAAAGATCTCCCAGATCAAGTTTCAATCAATAAAATGCTTACTATTTTCCAACTCTGGAAAAAACTTGCAGTGCAGACAGAAGAAAGATCTCAGGCACAACAGTGCTTGCGAGGGCAAATGTAGTTTTGAGGTGGTAAGCTAGACACATTGTTTACTTGTGCCAAAAGAGGAGAAATGAAAGGATTTAGCTCAAGCAAGCACTCTTTTTTATTTTTATTTTTATTTTTATTTTTATTTTATTTTTATTTTTATTTATTTTATTTTATTTTATTTTTCTAAGAAGAAGAATTGGGGCTAAGTATGACAACAAGCTGTAGTGTCCCTCACGTTTTTCGAGTTAAATTGCATGGCTGCAAGGGAGTAGCATTTAAACTACGCTGCCCCGTGGATCTGTCAGAGAAAGAAAAATAAATAAATAAATTAAAACAAAACAAAACAAAAAAAAGACTGGAAAGCAGAGCCACGTTCACACCGCCCGTTTAGGGGGGCCCGGAGCCGCCCACCGGCTGCCCGGCGAGCGGAGGCCGGCCGGGCCGGTGGCGGCGGACAGCTCCCGGTGCTGAACAGAGCGGGAGGTGCCCGGGAAACACCGCGGCCAAACGGGAGGAGGTGGCGAGCGAGCAGCACTGCCCGCAGAACAATGGCAGCCAGCTCCAAATCCCGCTCTAATCACATTAATGAGATTAATCAGTGAATTAGAGGCAGTCAAATGTCAGAGTGGCGGGGAGGAATCCAACCAAGCTTGGTAATTAACTTTTGGGGGCAGGGGGAGAGAACTGGCTGTGGTATCTGTTAGGCTTTTTTTCAGAAGTTTGCCGATTTTTTATTCGCAAGGCTTTGGGAGATGCTAACAATCCAAGTGAAGGGGGGAGGAGGGGAGAAGACGGAGACCTCAACCTTTGCATGCTAGAAGGCAGCCTGCTAATACACGGTGTCTTATTACTTCCAGCTGAAGTCCATTGAGGAAACTACTACCATTTCAAACAAACCACCCCAACTGCCAGAGCTGCACTGTGTTGAACTTTGAGCGTGAAATTAGTTTTGTAATCCAACTTCCACTGCAAATTCCAACAGGCATGATAAATATGGCTGATGCCAAAAGGAGTATTAAACGTTATTACTTTAAAAAAATCTGCAGGAAAGATACTCTGTCTGAAATCGGAGAGATAAGGAAAAAAAAAATCCTTTAAACAACTATCAGCAAGAGATTATCATGACAAATTAATGCTAGGTCTGTTGCAGAGCATTTTCTAAAAGAAAAAAAAAATGACAATTTTTAATCAAGCAATTTAGAATAAGTTACTTAATGTAGGCAAGTCAGACACTTGGTCTCTTTCTGACCTCAATAAAAGTGAAACTTCTTTCCACCTGAAATTCAGCACCCACAACCATTTCTCTGTTGTAAGTACAAAATATGAAAAAGATTCCTTTTTTTTTTTAAGATAATTTTGTAAAGAGATTGTAAATAAAACCCAAATGCATTTATTTGCAATAAAAAAAAGTATATCTCCTTTCCTATCTTTAAAAGGAGCATTGTCAACCATGCAAAACACTTATAATGTAAAAACTCTAGTTATGCACACATTACTTCTGCAGAAAACAAATAAACGTGTATATATTTAAACCTCTTTTTTGCTACATGAAGCTGTGTAGCTTGTTCAGTACACAGAAAGCAATGGCATACTTCTGTTCCATTAAGTTCAGTCTTTTTTAGTGACAAATGAAGCAAACCTGTGTAACATCTCTTCTATAAGAGAATAATAAGTCATTTCTTTTTTACTAACTAATATAATTCATTTTCTGTTATACTCTTTGGTTAGTATTTAGAACTAAATTAATACCATTAACAAATTCAAACTAAATTTACATGAACTACAGTCATACTTATCTGAACTATTTTAAAATTGAAGTATAGACTATGACATTCTCAGAGGGTTAACTGAATTAACCATCCCTTATTTACAGAGCTGATTCTGTTTATGAAAAGGAAAAATTATTACAGATACAAGACATTTAAAATAGTGTTCTTTAAAAATGCTATTCTTGTACGAGTGTTCCCCTATGAAGTACAAATTCACTGTTTTCAAATGTCATTTTAGTGTAAAAACATAGTATCTAATAATCTTTTATTTAATTGTATTTGGCTGTCAGGAGACTTGAGCTTTCCAATCTGTGAAGTTTTTGTCTCAGGTTCTCCATATCAAACAAGTACCGTCCAACATGCAGCAAGTTTATATAAACAACAACATGCTTAATGCATGCAACGTTATGCGTTCATATTGTAAACACTCACTTTAGGATTTTTTTAAGCTATTCTACAGCCCAATATAATTTCGGCTGCACAGCAGTATTGTCAGAAGAACTTGAAAAGAGCAAACAATGGACATTTAAGTACAAGCTACAGAATGACTGCAAAAATCACAATAATCTTTCCAGTTAGCTACAAGAATCAACCCCCACCCTGCATAAAACACATCCCACAACTGCACCATTAACCATTTACAAGTTAAACATAAGAAAGACATTTCAGCATGGTTAAGAAACACCCTGGCTTACTACAACTTTGAAAGGATGAGGAGTAAGAAGCATACCACAGAGACCCAGAAAAGGCTGCTTTTTTCTTCATTGAACACTGAAAAGATACCCCATGTTCCAGGGAATTCAAAAAATATATATATATTAAAATACACCCACCAACACTGAGTAAAAAAATCAGGGGGGCTTCAAGAAGACTGCAGGGAAAAAGCTCTCACTCTCTTTAGTGTGCAGAAGCTTAGGGGGAAAAAAATGTCGCCCTGGCAGGAATGACAAATGCAGTAGGATAGGCTAGCAGGCCTGAGGGATCTGTTTTACTTCCACATACATCCTCTAATGCACGCACTCCCACTCATCCTCTCGAGATGCCTTTTTTTTTCCTCCACTTTTTTTTTTTTTTCACCAGCTCCAAATCCCCGGCATATGACCTTCTGTTAAATAGATAAAAAAAAATTTGCTTATCAGTCATGCAAATGAGGCTGAATTCATTTTCCACAACAGATGGCCTCATAGATAATGATGATGGAAGAGAGAAAATTGAATGTCTCTCACAAGGTGGTCATGGCAACCGAGAGCAGAATAATATCAATAATAAGCTCACTGCATAATAAGGTTGTCAATCCCACAAATCAAAGTCTCCAGCTAAATCAGGTATCCCACCCCCAGCTAGTTATCAGGTAAATAGAGAAATAGAGAGCGTCCTTTTTCTTTTTAAACGAGGAGTTGTGAAAAGAAATGGTATCTGCAGCGATTCCAGGGTGCAAAGGGAAGGAAGGAGCAGAAGAGATTTTTCTTTGCTAATTGTGTTTTATTTAATTATTTGGGGGGGGGGGAGCGGGGGGAAGACGGTGCGGGAGGAGGACAGGATGGAGTTTGGGGTTTTTCCTTCTTTTATTTTTATTATTCCTATAGAGGTTTTATTTGTCTGGGGAGGGATGGGTGTTTTGGTTTGTTTTTTAACAGCAAGGCTGGTATTTTGAACTCGATCTGCTGCCGAAGCCTTGTCTCCCCTCCCTGCGTCTGATCTGGAGTGCTGCATTGATGCAATAGCAGCTCGCCTCAGGCTTCCACCTTGGCTCCCAGGGGGCCATCCCGCAAAATGAATCAGCAGCCATCCTGAGCAGACTGATTAAAATGAAAATGGCAAGGCACATGTCTGGGCGGAACTAGAGCTGAGCTGCACTGCCTGTCTGGCAAGCATGCTCAATATAGCTTTTGCTAATAATGGCTTACCGCCTTTCGTTTTTTTAAAGGTATTACCGTTGCCCCTTCCCCCACTCCCTAAACAGATAACAGTGCTGGGGGGTTTTCCCCCCTTAATTGTGTACTGCTCACTGTTATAGTTTGCCAGAATGGCATACAGCGATTGTGAAAAGACACTTTCTTTGCAGGGATTTTCTTCGCAGATGTGCTGAAATACGAAGACAACATATTAACATGCAGCTATTCCCAGATATTGGGAATGCAGCTATTATTCCCAGATATTAGCTGGGAAAGAAACCTCAGAGGAAGAGGAAAGCTCAGTCACTACCATAAACATCATTTTTCCCTGTTTTTACACCTCAGCTTGCAATGGCACCTTGTGCATTATGCACCATGAGAAAAATGACTGTCAGTAAATGCAGAGCAACTTCCTGGAGCTCTCTGTGCACAACATTTGACAGACTCCAAGCAGAATTTCTACCCCCCAACCACATCCCGCAGATAACAGGGTGCACAGAGAAAGAGCAATTTAAAGCGGGCATCTCCTGCAGTCCTTCAATGAAACAGAAACATTTTGCAGACAGCTTCGGTGTGCAAAGCACAGCAGCAAGAAAACATCGATCCAAGCATGCACTGGATCTGAAACCTCGGCAGACTGTTGTTATTTGAGGTGCGGGGATTGCTCTGACTGGTTTTTGTTCTTTTCTCTCTCTCTCTCCCCCCCCTCCCCCCCCCCCCCCCCCCCCCCCTTTCTTTCTTTTTAAGGAAACAGCGCAGTGGCACATCTCTGGAAACAGCCATGTATGTGCTGTACATATGCGCAGACAACCCGATGTGCCTTCCATTAATTCCTGTTTTTAAGTCATCCTGGGATTTTTTTCCCCTGCCTTTTTCTCTCTCCCCCCTGCCTCCTTCCCCACGCTCCAGCCCTGTTACTGCAGTGTGAACAAGAAATCAATAGGGCTGCTCTAATGGAGGTTCCAGCTGCAGTTGGCTGTGCAGACACACGCTCGCACACACACACACACACACACACACAGACACTGACGTCTGTGCAGCTTTCTCAGCCGATTGGGCACCACATCGGATGTTCTGTGGAGCAAAGAATAGGAATCATTTACAGTCTGCTAAAAAAAATAAAAAAATGGTACCTTGCATTTCCCTGTCTCCAAGAGAGCCAGGCTGAGCTCGCCAGTCTGGCTGCAGTGCGTGAGCGAGAACACCTCTCTAGGGTATGTGCAGTCACTGCAGGGTAAAAGATGACACCCCGAGATTACCATATAAACCACTGTGACACAGAAGCCTGCAATTCATGTGGGGTATTTTCATAAGGTTAAAAATTCATATCATAAAAGACAAGAATGTGAACCTAAGAAAACAGACATGAAAAATCAAAGTGGTTTAATTGATAGATTAATAGAGCTCTTGTGTCCTTTGATGTGTTTGCAAGTATTTCTGAGCTCTGAAGAGTATTTTAATGAAAGCTTTATTTGTAAAGGCTTTGTTAGAAATTACGCACTGCAAATTTAATATTTCATTGTAGGTTGCCTGCTTACTTCCCTTTCCTTCAATAGAAAAATATTTCATTTGTTAAAGATTAGCTTCAAGCTTAATTTCTTACAGTCTTTAAGTAATATTTCTGTGTTCAAGTGTAAATCTATTCATTGTTACTAAAATATGTTTGAGTTTTTTCCCTTTTAACCAATAAAAAACAGGCTATGTTGGTTACCTGACATTGTAGCTGTTTATCTCTGAAACAAGAAACAACCGTGTTGGTGAATGTTTTAAAAAAAATCTAATTCTTTGCTCCCAAGATAAGGTATTCCTGGGATCTGCAGCACTGCAGAACACCTCCCCCACCGCCCTGTCAATGTATTTCAGCTTTAGTATATTGACAGCAACTGCCCCAGCCTGAGTCTGGCTCCAGTGAAGCATTTATATTCCTTCCACTCAGCCCTGTGTGTCTTTGCAGGGCTCAGGATGCCAACCCAGGACCAGCTCTGGAGAAATAAAGTCTGGGAAAATGAATGAATCATAAAGCCATATTGCACAACAGAGTCACATCCCAGCCTGTGTTCTACACTTCATTCTTATGCAAGCTTTAAAAAAAATGTGGTTTAAACCCTAAAAATTATGGCATATGTCAGGCTACTAAGTAATGGATCATAGGACACCATCGAACAAAAGGGGCCAGGAAGCACAGAAGTCCACCTCTCATCAACATCAGCAATTACACCATCACAGTACCCCCTCCCCAAATATTTATCTAATCTCTGCTTTAATTATTTATACTAGTTGCTTTTTTCTGCTGTCCTTGGCAGTTTGGAGCACAAATTAACTGTTCTCTGTTTCTCTGTGTGGAGACATTCTGCCTAGGGTTTTTTCCTTTCCTCCTGTCCAACTCTTATTACATTTTAACCCCTTTTCTGCTGGACAGAAAGCTCAGGCTGTGCAATTTCGTAATCACAGTCCATTTAAAACATCTATGCTTTCAAAAGATAGCAGATATATTCCCCAGCCTTGCAGCAGACTGCTTACCAGGCTGGTAAACATAGCATGATAGGAAAAAGTTAAAACATACAATGCTACTATTGTCCTGGAATATTAAATTAGAATCTGAACTCTAACCTATATGCCAAAATGTGTTTCTTTTGTATTATTTTTAGAAAACAAGCAGTTTTCCACATAATGAATCTATTAAGGTGCTATTGTTTGGCTCACACTGTATTTATTAACAGTGAAAATGAACAGCGGCAAATGCCCAGGGAAAGAAAGCACTTATAGTGCAACTAATCCTTTCATTCTCTAATCTTTCCTATCTTTTCCTAATACTGGAATTTAGCATGCTTAGAAACACCAGCCCAAGGCATTATGATAGCCACTAAGCCTGAGCACTTACTGAGTACACGTTAACTAATTCTACCATCTGTAGTTGAGCAACCTTCTGATATGAACAGTTGGCTCTTGTGAAATCTCCAGTAGGAAAGGAGGCTGGACATCATGGGCTAATGGGTTAACTAAACTATTTGTAGGATTAACCCCAAAAGATGGTGCTAACAAAGTGTTTAGCAGATACTGGATGTTCCAGTAGCTAAATCCATGCCTCAACATCCCTAAGTGTGTCTGAAAAACAGTCCTTGCCAGTCTATGAAGGCCAGTTCCCTGATAATCTCTGATATCTTCCCAACTTTGTGGCTTTTGTTAAAGCAATAGGTTAGTATTGATCATAAAATATTCAGTAAGGGGGTGTAAAGATCACTTTGATGAAACTCAAAAGAACATCTTGCAAATGTTGCTCCTGCACCACTGTTGTGGTTTAGCCCGGCTGGCAGCCAAACACCACACAGCCGTTCGCTCACCCTCCCCCCTCCCTCTCCGGGATGGGGGAGAGAAACGGGAAAGTGAAGCCTGTGAGTTGAGATAAAGACAGTTTATTAAGACAGGAGAAATAATAACAATAATAATAATAATAATAATAGTATTAATAGTAATAATGTGTACGAAATAAGTGATGCACAATGCAATTGCTCACCACCCGTTGACCAATGCCCAGCCTATCCCCGAGCAGCCGGCCCCCCACCCCGGCTAGCCACCCCTATATATATTGTTCAGCATGACGTCAGATGGTATGGAATACCCCTTTGGCCAGTTTGGGTCAGCTGTCCTGGGTCTGTCCCCTCCCAGCTCCTGCTGCATCCCTAGCCTGCTCGCTAGCAGGACAGAGCGAGAAGCTGAAAAGTCCTTGGCTTGGTGTAAGCACTGCTCTACAACAATTAAAACATCAGCATGTTATCAGCGCTCTTCTCATTCTAATCCCAAACATAGCACCCTGCCAGCTACTAGGAGGAAAATTAACTCTGTCCTACCTGAAACCAGGACAGATATCCACCCCTTATTCCATACCATTTATGTCATGCTCAGGTTACACTCTTTCCAATACCTTCTAATTAGTCACCATTTTCATCTATGATATATAGCAACCATGGTAGTGATGACATACAGTGTTACATGATAATTAACATACTACAATTCAACTCATGGGCTATTCTCACCCAGTATTAGGTCCCCTTGAGGTACACACCGAACCTCCCCATTCTTTTGCATTACCCACCAAGTGCATCCAGGTCCCTGGGCAAAAGCAATCCCACGAATGCGCTTGCCTTTTCCTGAGGCAGGAGTAGCCCAGACTGTCTTACCCAGCATGTTTCTTACGTGCACTACAGGAACTTTATCCCCTTCTACAGTGCGTAACAGGTTTGATTGGGCAGGTCCAGCTCGGTTGGCAGATCCTCTAGTATTGACTAACCAGGTGGCCTTTGCCAAATGTGTTTCCCAATTTTTGAATGTCCCAGCACCCATTGCTTTCAGTGTAGTCTTTAACAGACCATTGTATCGTTCAACTTTCCCGGAGGCTGGTGCATGATAAGGGATGTGATACACCCACTCAATACCATGTTCTTTGGCCCAAGTGTCTATAAGGTTGTTTCGGAAATGAGTCCCATTGTCTGACTCAATTCTTTCTGGGGTGCCATGTCGCCATAGGACTTGCTTTTCAAGGCCCAGGATAGTGTTCCGGGCGGTGGCATGGGGCACAGGATATGTTTCCAGCCATCCGGTGGTTGCTTCCACCATTGTAAGTACGTGGCGCTTGCCGTTGCGGGTTTGGGGGAGTGTGATGTAATCAATCTGCCAGGCCTCTCCGTATTTGTATTTCAGCCATCGTCCTCCATACCAAAGAGGCTTTGACCGTTTGGCTTGTTTAATTGCAGCACATGTTTCACAATCATGAATAACCTGTGCTATAGTGTACATGGTCAGGTCCACCCCTCGGTCACGAGCCCATCTGTATGTTGCATCTCTACCTTGATGGCCTGAGGTGTCATGGGCCCATCGGGCTATAAATAATTCACCTTTATGTTGCCAGTCCAGGTCCACCTGAGCCACTTCAATCTTAGCAGCCCGATCCACCTGCTGGTTGTTTTGATGTTCTTCAGTAGCCCGATTCTTGGGCACATGAGCATCTACATGGCACACCTTTACAACCAGGTTCTCTACCCGGGCAGCAATATCTTGCCACAATGCAGCAGCCCAGATGGGTTTGCCCCGGCGTTCCCAGTTGTTCTGCTTCCATTGCTGTAGCCACCCCCACAGGGCATTTGCTACCATCCACGAATCAGTATAGAGATAGAGAACTGGCCACTTTTCTCGTTCAGCAATATCTAAGGCCAGCTGAACGGCTTTCACTTCTGCAAACTGACTCGATTCACCTTCTCCCTCAGCAGCTTCTGCAACTCGTCGTGTAGGACTCCATACAGCAGCTTTCCATCTCCGATGCTTTCCCACCATATGACAGGACCCATCAGTGAACAGGGCATATTTCTTCTCATTTTCTGGTAGCTTGTTGTACAGTGGGGCTTCTTCAGCACGGACCACCTCCTCCTCTGATGATATCCCAAAGTACTTGCCTTCTGGCCAGTCCATAATCACTTCCAGGATTCCTGGGCGACTGGGGTTTCCTATTCGAGCCCGCTGAGTAATCAGTGCAACCCACTTGCTCCATGTAGCATCAGTTGCATGATGTGTAGAGGGGACCCTTCCTTTGAACATCCAACCCAGTACCGGCAGTCGGGGTGCCAGGAGGAGCTGCGCTTCAGTACCGACCACTTCCGAAGCAGATCGAACTCCCTCATATGCTGCCAATATCTCCTTTTCGGTTGGAGTATAGCGGGCCTCAGATCCTCTGTATCCCCGACTCCAAAACCCCAGGGGTCGACCTCGAGTTTCCCCAGGTTCTTTCTGCCAGAGGCTCCAGGTGGGACCATTCTCCTCGGCTGCGGTGTAGAGCACATTCTTTACATCTGGTCCTGTTCGGACTGGCCCAAGGGCTACTGCATGAACTATTTCCTGTTTAATTTGTTCAAAGGCTTGTCGTTGCTCAGGGCCCCATTCAAAAACATTCTTCTTACGGGTTACTTGGTAGAGCGGGTTTACAATCAGACTGTAATTTGGAAAATGCATTCTCCAAAACCCCACGACACCTAGGAAAGTTTGTGTTTCCTTTTTGCTAGTTGGTGCAGACATAGCTGTTATTTTGTTGATCACATCCATTGGGATTTGACGACGTCCATCTTGCCATTTTATTCCTAAAAACTGGATCTCTCGTGCAGGTCCTTTAACTTTATTTTGTTTTATGGCAAAACCGGCCTTCAGAAGGATTTGGACTATTTTCTTCCCTTTCTCGAAAACTTCCTCTGCCGTGTCACCCCACACAATGATGTCATCGATGTACTGCAGGTGTTCAGGAGCTTCCCCCTGCTCCAGCACAGACTGGATCAGTCCATGGCAAATGGTAGGGCTATGTTTCCACCCCTGGGGCTGCCGATTCCAAGTATATTGGACTCCCCTCCAAGTGAAAGCAAACTGTGGCCTGCACTCTGCTGCTAGAGGTATGGAGAAAAATGCATTAGCAATATCAGTTGTGGCATACCACTTGGCTGCCTTTGATTCCAGTTCGTACTGGAGTTCTAGCATGTCCGGCACTGCAGCACTCAGTGGTGGCGTGACTTCGTTCAGGCCACGATAGTCCACTGTTAGTCTCCACTCACCATTAGACTTTCGCACTGGCCATATGGGACTATTAAAAGGTGAATGGGTCTTGCTGATCACTCCTTGGCTCTCCAGTTGACGAATTAGCTTGTGGATGGGAATCAGGGAGTCTCGGTTGGTGCGATATTGCCGCCAGTGCACAGTTGTGGTAACGATTGGCACTTGCTGTTCTTCAACCCTCAGCAGCCCCACAACAGAAGGGTCCTCTGAGAGACCGGGCAAGGTAGACAACTGTTTAATGTCCTCTGTCTCTAAGGCAGCTATGCCAAAAGCCCAGCGGAACCATTTTGGGTCCTTGAAATATCCTCTTCTAAGATAGTCTATGCCAAGGATGCACAGAGCATCCTGGCCAGTCACAATACGGTGCTTTTGCCACTCATTTCCAGTTAGACTCACTTCAGCTTCCAATACAGTTAACTGCTGGGATCCCCCTGTCACGCCATAAATACAGATGGGCTCTGGCCCTTTACAGCTTGATGGCATTAGAGTACATTGTGCACCGGTGTCTACTAGAGCCTTATACTTCTGTGCGTCTGACGTGCCAGGCCATCGAATCCACACAGTCCAATAAACTCGATTGTCCCTTTCCTCCCCCTGGCTGGAGGCAGGGCCCCTCTAGTCCTGGTCAGAATCTTCGTTTCTGTGTTTAAAGGACTGCCTGCTGGAAGTTGGAGCAGCAAACTTTTCAGAGAACCCCTTTTTCCCGATTGTTTTCTTTTGCAACTCATGTACCCGTGCCTCTAGGGTCTCAGTAGATTTTCCATCCCATTTTCTCATGTCCTCTCCATGGTCACGTAGGTAAAACCACAGGGTGGCACGGGGTGTGTACCCACCATATTGTCTTCTTTGCATGGATGCGCGTTTACCCCTAATAGCCGAGACGCTGGTTTGTACAGGTGGGGAAGAAAATACACTCTCTTTAAGTTGGTGGACCTCTTCAGAAAGTTTCTCCAAAGTATTCTCTTTTAGTTGGTGGCCACTGGTTTGTTCAGGTGGGGGGGAAGATAAATTCTCTTTAAGTTGGTGGAACTCTTCAGAGAGTTTCTCCACAGCCGAGACGCAGGCCTGTAGGGAAGAGGAGAGATTTCCTTCGTACTCCCGGAGTTGTTTAGCCATGTCACCCACTGTGGGATCTTCACCGTCTTTCCAGGTTATTATTGACAATGTGCTGGCCCATGTTGATGGTGCATTCTGTACAAACTTCTGCCATATGGGTCGAGTACACTGGACTTCATCTGGATCTGTGGATGTTTGTGCGTCGTCTAGGTCCTTATAAATTACTTCCCGTACGGCTAATTCCCTCAGGTACTGGGTTCCCTTCTCCATGGTGGTCCATTTGACTGGTAGACATACAAGTTCTTCCTTGTAGGGATACCTTCCCTTCACAGCTAACAGGAGACGCCTCCAGAGGCTGTGAGATCGTGCTCCATCTCCAATTGCTTTGTCAATGCTTGCATCTCTAGCAAGGGATCCCAACCGCTTGGCTTCCCTGCCCTCTAATTCCACACAATTGGCTCCAGTGTCCCAGCACTGGAGCAGCCAGGTGACAAGCTGTTCACCTATACAGCGACCAAAATCTTTTCGCACATCTCGTAGCTCACGCTGGTATAGGGTTCGGGTAGTTACTGTTGATTTTCTGACATCCTCATCCTCATCTTCATCCTCCTGCACACTTGATGGCCCAGCCTCGTCTTCTCCACGCCCAGACTTAGCAGAAGACTTTCTGCGTTCTAAACGACCTGAGTCTCTATACCATTTTTTCACCTTTTCTACAGGGGCAACTTGCACTGCTACAGCTCGCCTCTCCGACCCAGCCACAGGGTCTGCCACAGGGGTTGGAGTACCCTCTGCAGGGGCAACTTGCACTGCTACAGTTCGTTTCTCTGACCCAGCCACAGGAGTGGGAACGGCTGCGGGAGCTGGAACGGCTGCAGGAGCCGGAACCAGGACGGCTGCGGGAGCTGGAGCTGGAACGGCTGCGGGAGCTGGAGCTGGAACGGCCGCAGGGTCTGTCACTAGGTTGATAGTAGCATCAATTGCAGCTCGATAGGCACAAGCCAGACCCCAGCACGCCACAGTGATTTGTGTCACTTTGGAACTGCCAGAGTCATGACACCTTTTTTTCAAGCATTCTACCAGTTTTTTAGGATTTTGCAGTTGTTCAGGGGTGAATGTCCAAAACACTGGAGGTGCCCACTGCCCTAGAAACCTGCCCATATCCTCGCACACTCCCTGCCACTCGCAAATATCCCGCCTCAAGACAGATCTCCGGATGAGATTCCTAAGTAGTTGTTTAACCTTAAACAAAACCTGAAGCGCATTCAGGAGACATAACAACAAGAACATGCTGGTCTGAGTATCCCAAGGATATTCAACATCTTGGAGAGCTACCGTAACTAGCTCGGGGGATAAGAGGGTGGTGAAGGAGGAAGGGAGAGTGAACAGGTAGGAAAAAATATCTTCCCCAGTCCCCTCCAGAGATTGACTCCCTGATGAAAAAAGGTAATAGGTGTAATTGCTAATAGTTTCTGAGATATGGTTTCCGAAGTATAGAGTCGACGACAGTGCTGAGTACAAATACCAGGTTAGAGTCATGACCAGATATCTCATCATTTCATAAGCCATCGTTACACCACACAGTACCATAACAATCTTAAACCAGGGCCTGGAGAGGATAAACAGCACGACAGGGAGCACATACAGAAAGTAACTTGCTATAAAACTCAATTTGGGAAACAGGTACAGCAGACTTGAGATTAAAGCAATCAACATTGTGACTAGCAACTATTAAGCAGGTTGAATACTTATACCAATTTTAGTTTAACACACTCTGGTCAAATCTGTCGATATCTCAACCCTTCGAGCCCCACGTTGGGCGCCAAATGGACTGTTGTGGTTTAGCCCAGCTGGCAGCCAAACACCACACAGCCGTTCGCTCACCCTCCCCCCTCCCTCTCCGGGATGGGGGAGAGAAACGGGAAAGTGAAGCCTGTGAGTTGAGATAAAGACAGTTTATTAAGACAGGAAAAATAATAACAATAATAATAATAATAATAATAATAATAATAATAATAATAACAACAATAATAATAATAATAATAGTATTAATAGTAATAATGTGTACGAAATAAGTGATGCACAATGCAATTGCTCACCACCCGTTGACCAATGCCCAGCCTATCCCCGAGCAGCCGGCCCCCCACCCCGGCTAGCCACCCCTATATATATTGTTCAGCATGACGTCAGATGGTATGGAATACCCCTTTGGCCAGTTTGGGTCAGCTGTCCTGGGTCTGTCCCCTCCCAGCTCCTGCTGCATCCCTAGCCTGCTCACTAGCAGGACAGAGCGAGAAGCTGAAAAGTCCTTGGCTTGGTGTAAGCACTGCTCTACAACAATTAAAACATCAGCATGTTATCAGCGCTCTTCTCATTCTAATCCCAAACATAGCACCCTGCCAGCTACTAGGAGGAAAATTAACTCTGTCCTACCTGAAACCAGGACAACCACAAAGGGACATGGTGGAAAGCACACCTTAATAAGAAGTGGGCTTCACCAGACAACTCAGACAAAACATAATCCTGGTAAGGCTCAGAGGAAAGGAAATTATTTTATTTCAAGCAGACCTTGTCTCAGTCATAAGGTACTGACAAGTCACAAGATACTGCTCACACTGTGCCCAAGTCAGTAATTTATGCACAAATGGGGCATAAGTTTTCTTCAGTATCTGTAAAGTGGTTGTACACTATTTTGTTCTCACAGCTATAAAGTTTTTATACTGAACCTGTCCAGTGTCTGGTCCCCATGAACCATTGAGAAAAAGAATGAGCATGTTTCCATCCATATATGCAGAAATTCCCTAAGATATTGAATAGCTGCTTGCTGTTAGACCCCAAGCATAATTTTCTTCAATACACTGTCCGAAACGTCAACAGCCATCACAAATGAGAAAAGAAATCATGGGAATCAAATATGCAGTTTTAGATGAAATGTCGGTGACTCCTTATAAACAGGCTAACCCACTTGGTTACCCTGCCCAAGCATTCTTCCTTTAGAGCCATACATATGAGGGAACCATTTTACTGTCTTGGGCAATATGAACACTTAACATTATTTTGGAGAAAAAGTACCTAAAATAGTCGGCATCTTACAGATGACAGCTTCAGAATATTCATACTGCAGCTTTCATGTGAATATGGAAGCTATACTTCTGATATAGAGCAAAAGATTCTGACTAAATAGTATTTTCGTCAATGTTGCTAGCCTCAGATGCTCAAAATTACTGATCATGTCCTCTAAGTGTACCCACGCAGGCACATAGAATTGCAAGCAAATTCAGCCCATGTTCCAAGCTGGCAGAATGTGAATTGTATGGTAGAAGGTAGTCAGATATAGTCAAGTTAATAAAAGGCCTGCCAGCTAGAAGAATTGGTTGAGTGAGCTGATGACTATGTGCGTGCAAGATAGACACACTTCTAGTCACAGTAGATACTGAAACTGCAAAATACTAATAAACTTGAAGCTGAAGAAAAAGAAACTGATTATGAAAATGGGATAAAAATTGCAGTTCTGAACAACATGCTTTCATGTTTTTTTTTTGTTTGTTTGTTTGCTTGTTTTTGTTTTTGTTTTTTCCCCCCATTGTCTTCAGCAGGGAGGAGGAGCCAGCCCACAGAGCTGTTAACAAGTTGAAGAATTCAGCAAAAAGACAATAAAAATAATTAAGGAACTGTAGCGAACAAGTTATGGGAAAAGCTTAAAAACCAAACACATAGAGTGCAGATATGAACTTAAGGAAGAAAAGATACCTCAAGGATAATGGAAGATCCAAAACAATAAAAAGGGGAGGAAAACCAAGGTAGGGTAACCAAAAGGGATATTTCATATCCATATATGAGGAGACAAGTTTAGTTGAAATGATCAGATTCAGTAAATGTTAAGGAGGCCTTGAACACTCTGATAGCATTCTTGGGAGAACAGTGCAAAGAAGTCTTTTACAACTGGACCAAACAAAGCCCTGGAAATTATACTATGGGGAACAATACGAAAATGGCTGGGGAGTGGTTTAAACAATGCAGTAGGTCTTTTCAGCTTCTAATTTTAATGATTCCTAGTTATTATTAATTGCTATCCCTATTTAAGTGATAGTCCCCATTGTAAAGCCTTTTGACTAAATAAGAACACATAAAGGGAATTAGAAATCTCAAATGGAGAAAGGATGATAAACAAAGCCCCTGATAGAATGTTCAGAATTTTTCTACTTTAAAAGTGAAAATAAAAAAGAAAACGCAAACTTAGCAGAAAGTAATTTGCTTCATTATTTTGCAAATTACAAGCTTGAGGCTTTCACAGTTCTTTGAAAGCATACAGTCCAAGGTGCATGTTAAATATATGGGAGACCATTTCACAGGCATGGACAAAACATTAGTGCAGTTTTAATTTGAAAAAGCTGTTATGTGTATGTCAGACCTGCACGTTTTGCTTTTCCCAGTGATGACTTGAGCACAAAAACACATGCTTAAATTCTTTCCTGAGTCTTGGACTAAGTTTCTATTGTCACTAATACTTCACTAAGCAAATAATTCTATACTGATGAAAAGTCCTGCTGTCTGTACACACATATATATATGTATTACGCATTTGTATTGCTGCAGTAGTTCAAAGCTTAACCAAAAACTTGAGAAATGCTATAAAATTACAAGTGAAGAAACATAATCTAAAGTTCTAAACGTCTTTAAGGAAGATGACCACTTAAATACAGGATAGCTAAAGACATGTTTCTGACAAAATTCATAGACAACTCTGAGATTAAAATTTATTTTACTGTTTCTACTGTCCTAAGTTGTTCATATCACACTTTTTCAAAGACATGATTTAGGACAACAGACCTCCACCAATAAGTACATCTTCTACAGGGTTGTGAGGAAATTAAGGGAGAAATAGCAGACTAGAACAGGGTGGGATATAAAATGGGTATCATAGCAAAAAGGTGGCAGAGGAATCGCAGAAATTATATACAGCAGGAGAGATTTCCAACAAGTTGTTTGTAAGGGTTGCAGCTGAAAGCAGGATTCACTTCAAGGCTAAGACATATACATGTAGGTGGTTAAAGTCCCATTATAGTCAGTGGAAATCTAGTCAAGACAGTCAACATAGCCTGAAAGAAATCAAGCTGGTTAGAAAGGATGTGCTTACTTCAGAGAGAGATGAATAGCTCCCCAGACTCCATCACATGTGTTTCCTCAGTCTCATTTTGCTGCAAGAGGAACTAAGATACTGTGTACGTGTACAGGACACCTAAATTAGAAGAACTCAGCTACAGAGCAACAGAACTACATGTAGATGCTTTAATCTTGCAGTAAATATTACTCTTTCCAGCTGACTCACTTTTCTAAGGAGAAGCATTTACTGCTACCTGACACAGTCCTGTCTTCCCGCTGCTGTTTCAGAGGGCATAGATTTCCTTGTAAGTCTTCCTAGAAACGTCCGCCAGCCCTTTACTATTATCTAAGAACATGTCAGAATGGCTAAGATGCCTCTACTTAGGTGATTGAATGCAGCCCACAATGATTCTCAGGTATTTTTGTATTTCTTAATAAGGAATAATAATAATAATAGTAATAATAATAATAATAATAATAATATATAAAAAAGCTGAAATTTTCAGCTGTTTTGCATTTTTCTTTTCCTTTTTTTCTTACCTCTCTGAGATTGTTCATACAGTATTTTTAAAATATTTACTAATATTAATTACTAAGCTTAGTGTAAGTCTCAAAACTATTCAATATTGCAAAAATATTCGGAGGAAATATATTCAGAAAACTTTAGTCAGGACACAATATAACTCCTTCACATTTATAAGTATAAGAATGATTTGATCCAGTAAGGTCAACATTCTTTTCTCAGTGACTTGTAATACACAATTAGGAAAGCACAAAAGGGACAGGTACTGATAATTTCCTTGACATATTTTCCACAGCTCTGGCAGTTTGTGCTGTATGTGTCCTAGACCACAGTTTGCATTGACACCACTGTGCTCAATAGCTTGGTCGATATTCTTCAGTAAATTTAATCAATTTATTTCTGAACCAATACGTTATTTTCCTATCATAGTGTTTTAATGCCAAAGAATTGTACAGATGATGAGGTAGTGAAATACATGTATTTCACAGGGTCTTTTTGTTTGTTTTATTCTGATATCTGATAATTTCATTGTGAATCTTCATATATTGTATGTCCAGTCATTCCCAGCCCATTTTCCACACTCTTCATGTTTTCACAGATCATCAGTACCCTAACTCCCCTTCCAATCTTTATGCCAAGCATAAAGATGCTTTCACTTCTGTCTGTGAAAGTTTTTGCATGGAAGTTATTGTTTACCTCTGATCCATCAGGTTGATTTTATTTTTCCGATGTACTTTTTATTTTTTTTCTGGGACAAAGTCAGTAAAGATGCATGCAGCAGTGAAGAATGTGATATATTTATATGTATATATCTGGCCATATATAGGTGTGTGTATATATTTGTATGCACATGTATACAGACATCCATGCAGTGTCAGAATATTTTCTGTTTTATTTAATTCCTTAATGTGACATTTAAATATTTTGTGGGGGCAGTTCTGGGCTCACCTTTATGCAGGCATACAGAAGGTCATGACTTATTTACGATGGGATTTAGTTCCATTTAGGTTACACAAGCCAAAAACTACCATCCCCAAACCATCATCTCTTCCTAATTAAATTTCTTTATCTTTAGACACTCAATGTTTTATATGAAAATTTCACATTTCATTTGATCATTTTTAGAGTAACTAAATACTTTATTCCCAGGGAAACTATAATAGGATTTAGAAGGCAGTAAGGACTGGGAAGATCTGGTCCAGATGGAAAAAGCCATATATGTTTACAAAGTCCTCTCTCTTCCCTCCTTATCCTCTCAGCATGCAACTATAATCATATCTTTAAAAAGTTGAAGCTGCAGAAGGAAGTGATTCTCATCCTTACATGGTAATTTTTTAGTATGAATACTTTCCTAGGGTCTAAGGGGGCTAAAGATACCCTTCTAAGTTCTGAAATGTCAAAGAGCAGCGCTCTAAATTGAAGACCTCCAAAGAGAGGTGCTGGCAACTTTTAAGAACCATCGGGATTACCTGTTGTTTTAAAATACGCAGTCTGCATCACTCATACTTGTGTGCCAAAAGCTCCTTATACTCAGGTTGTATGAAGCCATGCATGGGAACCCCAAGGGGTGACAGAGTATGAGAATGCATGCATTGTTGTGGTGGTTTTACCCAGCTGAGCTCCACCACAAATCTCTCACTGCCCCTCCTCAAAGGGAAAGAAAATATGATGAATACGGCTCAAGGGTTGTGATAAGGACAGGGAGATCACTCAACAATTATAATCACAGGCAAAACAGACTCAGCATAGGGAGATCAGAGAAATTTATTACCTATTACTAACAAACTAGAGAAGTGAGAAACAAAGAAAACAAAATAAATACACCTTCCCCCCATCCATCCTCTTCCACCTCTTACCCTTGAGCAGCACAGGGGAACAGGGGAATGGGGGCTGTGGTCAGTCCCTGACACTTTGTCTCCACCAGTCCTTCACGGTCACCCTCTGCCCCTGCTCCACATGGGGTCCCTCCCACGGGATGCCGTCCTTCCCGAACTGATCCTGCAGGGGCTTCCCACAGGCAGCAGCTCTTCAAGAACTGCTCCCACATGGCTCCGTACCACAGGGTCCATCCGTCAGGAGCAAACTGCTCCAGCATGGGTCCCCCACAGGCAGCTCCCCCTAGACCCCCTGCTCCTGCATGGGCTTCTCTCCACGGGCTGCAGCTCCAGCCTGGGGCCTGATCCTGCGGGGGTTCTCCACAGGCCGCAGCCTCCTCCAGGCCACATCCACCTGCTCCACCAGGGCCTCCTCCATGGGCTGCAGCGTGGAGATCTGCTCCACGTGGGACCCATGGGCTGCAGGGGGACAGCCTGCTCCACCAGGGGCCTCTCCACAGGCCGCAGGAGAACTTCTGCTCCATGCCTGGAGCAACTCCTGCCCTCCTTCTGCACTGACCTTGGCGGCTGCATAGCTGGTTGTCTCACATTTTCCCACTCCTCTCTCCCAGCTGCACTTGTGCAGCATTTTTTTTTTCCCCTTTCTTCAATCTTCTTTCCCAGAGGCACAAACAACATCACTTATTGGCTTGTCTCTGGCAAGCGGTGGGTCCCTTTGGAGCTGGCTGAAACTAGCCCTTATCAGACATGGGTCAGCTGCTGGATTCTTCTCACAGAGGCCACCCCTTCAGATTCCCACTACCAAAACCTTGCCATGTAAATCCACTACAATTGTGGGATACCCAAAAATTACATCGTGTTGTTTCCAAAACTGGCAACCATTGGAAGCAAAATATAACTCTATTCTCTGCTGGTAGGAGGTTGCTGTTAAGAGGTTTGCTTATGCACACATAACTGAAACAAGAAAACATGAACCTGAAATATGTTAATAACTCTACAAGAAGAAGCATTTTAAGGAGACAGAAATAGCATGCAGGCATGCAAGTGGCATCAGTGACAATGTGTCACTTGATCCCCCTCCTAATCCACACCTTTGCCCATCTTGTTCCCACTTTCTGCTTCTTGGTTTGGTATCATTTTGTCAGCCAACCTGCTGAACATGGACAGCAGGTTTACCATAGTCTCAGATTTTAATGAATTGCTTCACAAGAACTAAACAGACATATGTTCTCTCCTCTCCTCTCCTCTCCTCTCCTCTCCTCTCCTCTCCTCTCCTCTCCTCTCCTCTCCTCTCCTCTCCTCTCCTCTCCTCTCCTCTCCTCTCCTCTCCTCTCCTCTCCTGATAAATATGTTAGAGAGTGGGATTGCCTTTTGAAAGTGATTTCAACAGACTTGAGAAATTGGCCACAAGAAATCTTACAAAGTTAAATGAAGATAAATGTATGGTCCTGCACCCAGGAAGAAATAACTGCATGCAAGAGTACAGACTGAGGGCTGAAAGAATTTTAACATAAAAGGACTTGGGGTCTTCATGGACAACTGAACAAGTCAGCAGCATGCCCTTCACGCTGCATACTGGGCTGTATTAAACAGAACATAACCAGCAAGATGATGAAAAGATTATTCCCTTCCAATTGGGATGTCTAAGGCTGTACATAAAGCAGTTCAGATTTGGCAACCACAGTGAAAGAAACAATTCAATAAACTTGAGCAAGTCTAGAGAGGGGTAACTGACTTACAGAGTGGGAGCACATAACATATGGGCAAAGGCTAAGAGGTGTATGTAAGCTCAGCCTGTAGGAGAGATGGCTAAGTGGAAATTCACCTGCTGTCTTCATCAATTTTAGAGGTGGTTACATAGAAGACAGAACCAGACTCTTCTGCTCAGAGGTGCAAAATTAGCAGGAGAGGCAATAGTCATAAACTGCAACAAGGGAAGATCCCATCGGCCATAAGGAAAACATCCGTCATCATGGAACTAGTCAGCATTTTAAAGATTTCCCCAAAAGGCTGTGTTTTTTCCAGCTTTGGAGGTATTCAAAACTTGACTGTGCAAGCCCTGAGGATGCTGCTCTAACTCTGAAGCTAGGCCAACTTTGAGCAGAGGTTGGAACCAGGTAACCTCCAGAGATTCCTTGCAACCTAAATCATTTGGCAATTCTAATCACATATTTAGAATTAAAGCACAAGGGCATTTTCAAAGTTAAGGTTCAATTTTGAGTTCCAGAATCCTTGTGTTAAGCTTCAGAAAGATGTACAACCATTTCTAACTATAATGTACCTGAAAGATTACAGGCTAGTAGTAATAATGCATGTGATATGAAAAAAAAAAAAAAGGGGGGGGGAGCATGTCTGTACAATCCCAAACTAAGCATATTGAGTATATTTAGTACTGCCACGAAACTGAAGGCATGGTTGTGCTGTAACTTGACCAAGTTTTTACATATGTACAGACTATATAGCATATATATGAAATAATTCAGTTTGTATTTAGAATGCACCAAAAGATAACTTGTTGACAAAAGTTGAATCAGCATAAGAATATATTACTTGCACAATTTATAAACTATGGCATTATTAAATACAGTGAAAAAAATGTCATAGTCCAGATTCATAAGCAACATGGAAAGACATATTGTCTGAAAGGCATCAGGGATAAAAACTGGATGTTAAAGGAAAAAAAAAAAAAAGATCTTCAGTATCAAAAGTGAAAGAAAAGCTCAAAGAGAGTAAGAAGATGAGTGAAACAAATAGATACCATTTTTGAAGACATAATGAGCATTGTACTCATGGGTAAGGATAAAGATTCCAGTCAAAACACATGATCCAAATATAAAAGATTTTCTACAGAAGTGAGAAGTATTTTCAAACCATTTCCATGGTTGAAACGGCAGCATTTGAAAAGCAAAAGAAAACTACAGAGAGCATCACATTTGTATAAGGCATCATTAATTCTACTGGTTGAACTCCATCTTTTAAACCATCCTCACTGCAATAGGGTCATTTATTCTTCACTGAATACTTTGCAAAAACAAGGACCAGAAGAGGGAAGAAAATAGCTGTATTCTCTAAGCATTGAAAAGAAACTGTTTTTAGCCAGATCTACACAACACAGGAGTTCAATTTAATCCCATACATGAGTAGTCAGAGTGTCAAGGAACTCGGTGTTTACCCCTAGAATTAAATAGAAATGCAGTGCAATGGAGGAAAGTTCCAACTCTGTAAATATCCATATATTAACTCTTGAATGCATTTAATTTTTTCTATTGGCAATTTAATATCTGGGAGAAAACCATCCAAGTCTGATGCCATTTTTCCTTGTAAACAGAAAGTCCAAACTCCTGAAGGAATTGTAGCTTTCTCTCATCAAAACACAGTTTACAATTATTTTTCTAACTGTCACAGAAAGGGACTAAAGAAATTCTACTAAGATACCTATAGATGACCATTAGGTGATCATTCAAAAATCAAAAGCTAAAAATGTAAAATAATTCTGACAAAGTAAATGGTAAATTTGCAGTGGCAGAGTTTCAGGCTGGTTTCTGTTCCTTGGATGTTGCCCTTTTATTTTCTGAAATGTATGGATAATTGAACAGAGACTGGCAACACCATAAGAAATGCACTCTGATTATATTTTGGTGCATACCACATAATCAAAACTTTGCAGATAGCACTATACCACATCATCAAAACTTTTAGCAATTAAAATAGTGTTACATTTTTATAGAAGTTTCGTAGGACCTAAAATTTTGGAAGTCAATCGGATCTGGGCATCTAATACCCTGGGATTTCAAAGTGAATAAATAATTAATCCATATAACCGTATTCTTTTCATATTCCACAAGAAAAGGATAAACTCCATCATGGATATCAGTGAGACTATATATGTTGCAGAAATCCTAAAATGATTAAAAGGGATGAATTTTTAAATACATCACACACTAAAATGTAAAGTTGTCTTGTGATGTACATATGTGACATCATCTTCACGCAGGCTCAAATTTTTGCTTCGATCCACTGAGATTTTCAATTTAAAATGATAGCAAAAAATTCTACCTACCAATGGGAATATAGTCAGTCCATCTAAAATTAGGTTGATACTTCAAAACAGTATCAAGTAGATTGTTTAGACATAAGTTATTTGGGAACACTAGCCATATTTTTATCTAGAAAATTTGCCAGAGTCATGTGAAGGACGGTAACTTTCCCCTATTTAATGAAGAAGGGCTTCATAAGATTTAAAAAATATTTAATTTTTAATTATGGTTAATTATGGTTTAATTGGTTAAGAAAAACATTCTGACTTATAAAGTTACATTAATTTGATTTAAAATTGGTGCGGGTATTAGTTAGAGGAAACCCATTATTAAAGAACGGGTAGATTAAGAGAAAAAGCATTTGATCAAAACTGATCTTGCTACCATAGGCAAATGAGTTACCAGCCATCAGCAGTATTACAGTAATTTGCCATGTGCTGTCTTCCAACTGTATCTAATTAGCATTTTATTTCAATATTCACAGTAAGTTATTATGACATAGCTTAAGTGAAGTGAATACATTTTACACCGCAACAGAAAACTAAAAATACACACATAGTAGATTGTAGCTCAACTGAGGTCCTGAAGCTCATTATGTTATGGTAACTCAACCATTTGTAACATGTTTAATGTTAGCATGAATCTGATATATCTTGCTTGGTTGGCATGTCCTCCTTCTCTTCTCTTCCTCCTTAGACAGAATTTCAGGATTGGAAAAAAGAGAGAGGAGATAAATCAGACTGACCATATGACCAGGATTTCCAGACCCCGAGGGTAAATAGGATCTATACATGCCTTGTGGAGTTGATCTGTGCAATTGCTAACCATCTGCAGAGTGTGTGCGTGCTAGATCAGATGTGCACATATGTAGCAAGTTCAGTGTATGGCATACAGCCCGCATTTCCTTCTGGGATTCACTGGATGTATGCCCATTCCTTAATTCTGTGTACCTCAAACAACTCCCTCCGTTCTCCTTTCTAGTGGTATACTGAAAGTTAAGGGAGTTCTCCTAAAGAGTGAAGAGCACGATAAGAGAATGGCAACAGTCAAACATTTTTTAAACTACATCAAGAAGATGGTCAACGATATTAGCTGTAAATTACTTACTGCAAACAGCATACAGACATATAGACATACAACAGCACAACCAGCTGAGAAGAAACACCATACACTTCACCACAATGAGCATTTACATAACATGGTGTAGGCACTCACTATTATGTCACTAATGTGACTCTTTTTGTAGTCCCTTGAGTGCCTCTGGCTTTGCAGAGTGCATCCAGCTAAATAGCACTTGTATGGCCCTAGGACATATGCCGTCTGGCCTCCTGCAGCCACTGCTCAATTGAATATAATGGAGTCATGCTAAATGACATAGCCCTCAGCATGGAGGTGGAGGGGGCAGGAACAAGCACGAAGAATTAATCAAGCAAGCCAACTCTAAATTGTACAAATTCTGTCAAGCAAATATCTATAATATATTCTGTCACTGAGACTGTCAGAATGGGCTAAATCTACAGCTCAACTGAAAATCGTACGGGTATTCTAAATTACACCAATTATGGCAATATGAACTAACAGAGGATCTTGCTTTATTTTACAGGAGTTTTAAAAATTTGATCCCACAAATAGATTTAGAAACCACATTTTCTGCTTTCTACTCCTTCCTCCATTCAATGATTTATTTTTTTTTTAATTTAGAAAGTCTCTGCTTTTTTTGCCCATAAGTAAAGATGGTCCTGTCCTGTTATTTCCTGGGCTGTCAGTAATGCTAACTTTGTCAACAACTCTGGGAAAAAGATTTGTTACTTAAATTGTACCCTAAGGCTGTGCAAATGATCTGTGCAAGTAGTTGTCATTTTCTTCTTCTTCTTCTTCTTCTTCTGTATCTGAAATATTTTCACTATTTGCAATTTTCATCAATTTCTTAATGCATGTATTTTCTGTAATTAACTCAAGTATCCAGCATAGCTATATAATTATATATTAAATAAAAACCACATTCATTTGATCAGGAATTTGCTGTACCAGAAGAATACTTATGTGTTTTCTGAAAAGCTGAAGCACTTCAAATTACTTCATTTTGTACTGTTCTCCACTTCAGAGAAATTAAGGTAAAATAATAGATAAAAATATTATACCATTTTTCAGGTTTTGTAATGGAACCATAAATATTTAGGTTCAGTGACTAGATAAACAGATTTAAAATATTTAGAAATATTTAGAAAATTTTAAGATGGCAGATTTTCCAGTGAAAGACAAAATATATATATATAAATAAATAAATCTAGATTTCATGTGTGAATGAGATATAAATGGAAAGTGAAAAAGTGAATGGAACAGGCTACAATCCAGTTTCTGGAACTAACTTTTTATGCCTATGAATAAGGAGTTTAGTTCTGAGCTCTGCTTTATTGACGATTATCTGTAAAATGGTATATAAAGATTCTTTACTAGTATAATTCACACAGTTTAATTAACAAGTATTAATAGTGGCAGAGGTGTTAATAAAGCCAGCTTCTTGTCACAGCTGTTCTCAATCTTCCACTGTGTTGCCTCTGTAAAGGAGAAACCATCATATATGCCTTTCTCAAATCAGAGTAAACTGGAAAGAATTAACATCCAGACTGGATTTCTGAACTCCTTTTTTTTTTTTTTTTTAATCTTTAAGGAAAAATAAACAAACAAACAAACACAAAAACAAACAAACAAAACAAAACAAACAGATATTGCTAGCTCAAAATATATAGGATAGTTTATCTTTGAAACGGGTAAGATCTAGACTGCCACCAGGTCAAAAGTGCGTATCAAGCTGAAGATACAAATGAACAAAAGCAAAAGCAAAAAAGCAGCTTAACATTACAAATACCATTTTGAGTTTACTGTGGAAGTATAGTAAAATATGTGTTTGCATAACAGTGAATAAGGTCAAGCAAACATGTTATTATACGAATATTTTCTGTAATGTCCTTATGGGAACCCTCTTCCCTTTATTACGTAAATATATGGGTTACTATTCACACACCTGTCTTGTACAAAACGGACTCAGGAGGCATATTCCCTCCAAGACAGGTGCACAGCATGTGGCTCTCAGCTGGCTAAAAGAAAAGCATGCATATGCATGTTGCTGAGCATAGGCAGAAAGGAGAATGGATGAAAGTTGATCTGCTACAAAAGAGAAGCATGAAATGAAAAGACATACAACACATGGAAAAGGGACAGATGCATGCCTATATTAAGAAGAAAAGAAAGTTCTGTGCATTAAAATTGAGAGTAATAAGTAGTAAGCAGAACATAATACTCCCCTGTTCACATATTTTAGAAAGATTATTCTCTTATAATTGTCAATAGTTTATAATTTTTTTCTTAAATAAAACTGGAATATTTCAAAATAAGGGCTCTTTTGTGAATGAACTGAAAAACAGATAAAAGCATTGAACTCAGAGGGAACCCAAACAGAAGATTTACTAACAAGTTGGAACCCAAATCCTCTGATGTCGTTTATCACTTCATCTTCTGCAAAGTCCATCTGTACAGGAGCTCTCATTTCTGCACTAAAGAAGGGTTATACAATCATTAGAAGTGATTGTGTAAGAAGAAATCCCAGAATGAATCAGGATGACAATTCAGCATGTTTTCAGCTCACTTACAGGAGTAAGAAAATTTTTTCAAAGGACTGGAGAGACTAGAATACTTCTAAGTTGTATTCAACTGTTTGTTCTCTTCTAGATATTCTGACATTCATATTTTGTAAGCAGGACACTACGTTTTTGTATAAAGAGCAGTATATCCTTCGTTGCTTAGAGATCTAGGAAGGAAAATTAAACCCCCATGGTTTAAAGTGAAGTTAGAATTCACCTTGAAATCCTATGGTATCCCATCCTCTTATAATTTGATAAGAATATATAGCTAAATTGGTATTTTCACTTCACTGTCCCATCCAAAGTCTATGTATCATATCCAGTCTATAAAAAGCATAAACAACAAGATAAAATATTTGCTACAGATACCATAGGAATTTACAGTTAGTTGAGCCTCTTTGCCTATTTTTAGAAGGTACATATTTTGAAAATAAATTTGGACATAGCCTCATATTAAAGAAGTATTCTGTATGGGTAGTTCTTCAAAACTCAATGGCAATTTCATATAAGGCTCAAGCTAAAGATAATTCAAATAAACAATGTACAGTAGGAAAAATGCAACTACAATAAACTTTGAAGCAAACCTCTACCAATGTAAACTTTAAAGATATTTCTAGAAAAGAAAATATCAGACAAAGTTCCAGTTTCTCTCTTTCAGTTACTTCAGAGTGCAATTTATTGCTAATATTGTTGATATTCCAGAAATACAAAAGAAGGTTGAACACTGTTGAATCCACTGTTCAATTGTATGCTATTTTCTGCTTGGATATAAAACTTCAGAATTCTACCTGTAGTTAAACTGATAAAAATAAAAGCTATTCAAGCAACCATTTGCTGGTTTTCTCCATTTTGAAGAAGCAGAAGGATTCATTTTATAAATAATTAAATAAATAATCTGGATATCTATTTGAAAATTCAATTTACATAAACAATTTTCACAAAACAATCCAGGAAAACAATTTGAAAATACATCAGTTAAGCTGATATTGTCATTCCAGGTATGGGTAACACGAAGGTTCTTTGTTTATCTAAAAAATTTTCTTTTTCATTGGTTAAATATTGTCTGCATTTGAGCTTTGACATCATATAATACTATAAATATAAATTTAATCTCTGTTTTTACAAGAACTCTTCAAAATAATAAATTTGGAATAAATTCAAAATTTATTGTGCAAAGAATTGTTGAGATGTCAACCATAAGGAAGACAAGAAGTACATGAAGCAGGATGGGGACTGTTCTTCCCTAAAAAGACCTATTACAGAGCTAAGTTGTCCAATTAATTGTCCAAATAGAATATAGGAAAATAAAATAGACAGCCATAAAGGATCCAAGCTGAAATTATGTGTATGTCTACTGCTAGCACTGTTACAGAGAAGCTACTGTGAGATCAAAGTTCAGTTTTCTTGGGTGTTACTAAAAATTATTCATGCATTCATACTTATCTTTGGCCATATGAGTAATAGCTTGCATACAGTCAGTTCTGAAAACCAAAAAAAAAAAAAAAGTGCTCTATTAAAAGCAAAGAAACAAACAAACAAAAAAACAAACAACAACAACAACAACAAAACAATAAACCATACAAAAATCAGCAAGACTGAAGCATTAGCTTCCCTTTTTTCAAACCTATTTCTGACCTCACATGGTTTTCCTCTTCCCTTCCCACACTCTTAAGTTGTGATGGTTCTTCCTTCTTTCCTAGAGCACTCCAGAGAACACAACATTCACTTCTAAATAGAAACTGCTATTCTCTCTTTGTCCTCCACTTTCTAGGTACTGATGTTTTTGTATTTTCCTTTTCCTGTTCCTATTAACATCCAGATCTTCCCTCAATCTTACCAATATTCACAATGCACAAAATCTTCAACTAAGGTCCTTGCTGCTCTGCTGTATCATGAGTTTATTCATCTGACTGTGATGAATTAACTATATACAGTCTCTTCACCCCTTTAAAATAATATTTCAATTTCTTATTCAAGAAAAGCAGAAATTGAATGAACAAGTGCAACATTTTTTCATTCACGTAGTTTATAATAAAAATGTTGAAGATAGCAGTGAAGGAGGGCAGTGAAGGAGGGTGATTTTGTAGGAGGAGGAATGAAAGGTAAGAAAAGTGGGAAATGCAGTATAAAACTATAAGTCTTTTTTTTCCCCCCCTGTAACTGGCTGCATAACTTTTTCTTTCTTTTCTTTTTTTCTTTTTTTTTCCTTTTTTTCCCTTTTTTTTTCTTTTTCTTCTTTGAAGTCATTTTTCTAGGCATGGTCCAGGAATCAATTAGTATACTCAAAGAGATAACTTCTGACTCATCTTTTCCTGTTGTTTCTTTTCTTCCTTCCTTAAGATGACTAAATGCTGATTTGGGGATACTAGTAGAAATGAAGGACAAGTGTGAATCTGTTTCAAAGAGAGGAAATCTCATTCCAGATCTACCTTCAAAGGCAAATTTATAGTGTTTATATAAACATAAAGGTATAAGGAGCACATGAGTGAGGAAACCAAAAAATAAAGGACAATATTAGAGAAGAGGAGGAACTCTCTTTGGAGAATTGGAAAAAATACACAAAACATGACGATAACTCATTCTAGATCCATTTGCTACTATATAAAACTCTGAAATATCCCATTTTGAAGTAATTACACCACAATACAATTTATAACTTGGCCAGAATAAATGGTGTTCATGAACAAATGAAGGTAGTTTTATGGTTGGGACTGTAATTAACACATGCAATATCAATGGCCCAAACATACCCTGTCACATAGGCCTGGTACTTTACTTCCCATCTAAGTCTCTCTCATTTTAACTTTACTGTTCTAGCTTCTGACTCTCCATCACACAATGACTTCTAGTGTCCCTAAGTTCTACCACCTACAGACAAAAGAAATGACAAATCAGGGCTGTGAAAGAAGATATTTGTTTTCATTTCATTGTTGGCAATATCCTGTATAGTGTACGCAGGTTTCTTTCAAAGAAAGCAACTGGGCTATTGAGAAAATGTAGCTGTTTACCCTGGAAGGTAGAATCCTTTGGAGTGAACGGGGAATACCTCCTTCCTGAAAAAAAACTGAACATACTCTGCAGAAAGATGTTTCTAATATATAGGCTGGGGCAAAGCCCAATATGTGCACAGCAGCGAGGAATAAGAGAGTTAAGGCGAGATGTATAAAAGCAACCAGGCCTCATAGATGATGAATAGATTTTTTTTCCAAGAATCAGATGGATCATCTATAATTTGCTGCAACCCAGGAAGCCTCTGAAAGTTGCAGTGACCAAGGCTGAAAGTAAGACCTGTGAAGACACAGTTGGCAAGAGAAAGATCTGCTTTTAGTCTGTTTTGCCCAGCTGATACAATTCTTCCCACTTAAAACTTACCTTGTTATAAAAATGGATTTTAATCAGAATACTAAGTAGGTTTTAAAGTCTTTTTTGCGTATATCCATTTAAAGGATGGGGTCAGGCAGAATGATGTCAGCTTACCAACCAATTCAACAGTCCCATCAGAATGGGAAAACGTACATGGTGTGCAGCACTTAAGTTGCTCAGATGGTTGCCAGACCTGACCTGTTGGTACACACATGATATTTCATGATTAGATGTGAAAACTGTGCAGTTTATCCTATGGTCCCACATTTTAACAAGGTAGAAGGATTCATGTTATTAAAAACATTTAAAATCTATTATATATATATATATATGTATATGTATATATATATAAATGTATATTTGTCTTTATGGCCAAGTTTCCCGATTTAACATATTCGCAAAGCAATAGAGTCAGACCAAACTTTGACATGAGGCTGTCACAAGTTTAGATATCTTGTGAATCAATATGGCTAGAAATTAGACTCTCAGATTGTAAGCTTTCACATGCAAAACACTATGTAAAAACATGCGGAAGAACTAAATATATTTGATACTTTGGTACTGTAACATAGATCTAGCCATGGAGAAGCAGTGACCACCTTTCATTAGAAACTGATACATGTCAATGTTGCATGATAGACAAGCTTCCTGCTTCAGTATTTCTATTCTTTTCCACATTTCACAGTACTGTCTAATAGACAAAGGATTCAGAGTCAATCCCTAAAAGAGTTTTACCAAAAAACTTGCACTGCTGTTTGGGTGGCTGCAGCTATTTCAGCATTCTTAAGGAGGACAGGAAATACATGTGTTCTGTCAAAAAGGAGATACAGTAAAGGTAGTATAACTGACTGGTCTGAGTGTGAGTTTTCTTCATCTTAAGGTCATATCTTTTAATTTTTAAAGCTAGTTTTCAGTTTAAAACAAAACAAAAGCTGGAATACGGTGTTCAGCTCTGGGGCCTCCATCACAAGAAGGACATGGAAGTATCAGAATGAGTCCAGAGGAGGGCCATATGGATGATCAAGGGGCTGGAGCACCTCTCCTATGAAGACAGGCTGAGAGAGTTGGGGTTGTTCATCCTGGAGAAGAGAAGGCCTCAGGAAGACCTTACAGAAGCCTTCCTGAACCTAAATGCGGTCTACAGAAAAGCTGGGGATGGGCTCTTTTTCAGGGAGTGGAGTGATAGGACAAGGAGTAATGGCTTTAAACTAAAAGATGGTAGATTTAGATTATATATAAGGAAGAAATTCTTTACTCAGAGGGTGGTGAGTCACTGGCACAGGTTGTCCAGAGATGTTGTGGATGCCCCATCCCTGGAGGTGTTCAAGGCCAGGCTGGATGGGGCTTTGAGCAACCTGGTCTAGTGGGTGGCATCCCTCCCCATGGCAGGGGTGGGGTGGAATTACATGATCTTTAAGGTCCCTTCCAACCCAAACCATTCTATGGTTCTAGGAATCTATGAAAACAAAAACCAACCAACTATTCTACAGGACCCAGGGAATCACCAAGTTGAACATGAACCAGCAATGTACCCTTGCCCCAAAGAAGGCAAAGGTATCCTAAGCTGCACTAAGATGACTGTTGCCAGCAGGTCCACAGAGATGATCCTTCCCTTCTACTCAGCACTGGTGAGGTCACACCTAGAGTACTGTTTCCAGTTCTGGGTCCAGGAAAGGGCCACTAAGATGATGATGAGAGGACTGGAGCATTTCACCTATGAGGAAAGGCTGAGAGAGCTGTGACTCTTTTTCTGCAGAAGGTTCAGGGGGGTTTCTTATCGATGTGTATAAATTATGTCAAGGTGTATAAACTACACCCTAATGGGACAGTGTAAAAACACAGAGCCAGACTGTTTTTCAGTGGTGTCCAGTGACAGGGCAAGAGGCAATGGACACAAACTGAAGCATAGGAGGTTCTGTCTAAACATCAGGAAGTGCTGCTGTGTGGGTGACTGAACACTGGCACAGGTTGCCCAGAGATGTTGTGGAGTCTCCTCCTTGGAGAACTTCAAAAGTCGCCTGGACATTGTCCTGGGCAACCTGCTCTGAATGGCTCTGCTTGAGCAGGGGTTGGACCAGATGCCTCCGAAGGTCCTTTCCAACCTCAACCACTGTGTGATTCTATGACTGTGTGTTACATGAAGGGTTCCTCCTCTATATAGCATTAGTAACTTGTTGAACTGTACTTAACACTTAATTTCAATTTAGAATTTATTGCTTGGAAACACACTTTCTGGGGGCAAAGTTTTAAAAAGAGTAACTTCATCACTCAGTAGGGGTACATTTGCTATTTTAGGACATGTCTATTACAAAATAATTTCTTTACAAGGGAAATTTCCTTATAGCCACCTGAATTTTCTTACAGAATATATGCTGTGCTCTTTCTCCCTGGTAGGCCTTTTTTTTTTTTTTTTTTTTTTTTTTGTCAAATGTAAGACTGCAGAGTTCAGATATTAAGAGACCTTTGCTGACTGCTGATTATCATTGCATATCTATGAGTACATAAAACCTGAATTAAAATATACATTGCCTTTGTTTTATATATGTGTGCAAAGGTCAGGGATTTAACACCTATTTCAAAGAAAGAGAGTCATATAAAAAAAGAGCAGTGACATACACAAAAGGTGAATGTGATGTAGCAGATTAATTGTGGATCTGTGATGAAAAGAATGCACTTCTGTATGTGTTCAGTCTCAAACTACAAAATGCTTTCCTCGTTTGTGGAACATAAAAAATGCTAAAAAGGCTAAAAATTCTAAAAATGTTAAATGGCAAGATTGTTTTTTCAAAACAGGAAGATCATAGAATCACAGAATCACAGAATGCTTGAAGTTGGAAGGAACATTCAGAAACCATCTAGCCCAATCCCCCTGCTCAAGCACGGTCACCTAGAGCATGTTACACAAGATCGCATCCAGGCAGGTCTTGAATATCTCCAAAGAAGGAGACTCCACAACCTCTCTGGGCAGCCTGTTCCAGTGC